>NC_053037.3:21724024-22035828 GCF_002575655.3 Aegilops tauschii subsp. strangulata
ACAGACACACCTCCGAGTACATTAAGGGCATGCATAATTTTCTCGAAGTGGCTGAGGCAAACAAGCAGAATGGTTTTATGTGTTGTCCATGACCTGATTGTGGGAATACGAGGTCTTACTCTGACAAGAAAATCCTTCACACCCACCTGCTTTATAAGGGTTTCATGCCACACTATAATGTTTGGACGAAGCACGGAGAAATAGGGGTTATGATGGAAGACAGCGAAGAAGAAGAGGACGATGACAACTATGT
This sequence comes from Aegilops tauschii subsp. strangulata, assembly GCF_002575655.3. NCBI lineage: Eukaryota > Viridiplantae > Streptophyta > Magnoliopsida > Poales > Poaceae > Aegilops > Aegilops tauschii. The sequence continues at coordinate 21,724,278 of NC_053037.3, forward strand.
GCCCCCTGAATACGGTGATGCTGCAACGGGGGAAGCTGAAGATCAAGAGGAAGCTGAAGATCAAGGGGAACCAGAAGATGTGCACGATGATGATCTCCGCCGGGTCATTGTTGATGCAAGGGAAAAGTGCGAAAGTGAAAAGGAGAAGCTGTTGTACCCCAATTGCGAAGATGGCAACACAAAGCTCGGTACCGTACTGGAATTGCTGCAGTGGAAGGCAGAGAATGCTGTGCCTGACAAAGGATTTGAGAAGCTACTGAAAATATTGAAGAAGAAGCTTCCAAAGGATAACGAATTGCCCGACAGTACGTACGCAGCAAAGAAGGTTGTATGCCCTCTAGGATTGAAGGTGGAGAAGATACATGCATGCCTTAATGACTGCATCCTCTACCGCGGTGCGTACAAGGATTTGAACGCATGCCCGGTATGCGGTGCATTGCGGTATAAGATCAGACGAGATGACCCTGGTGATGTTGAGCGCAAGCCCCGCAGGAAGAGGGTTCCTGCGAAGGTGATGTGGTATGCTCCTATAATACCACGGTTGAAACGACTGTTCAGAAACAAAGTGCATGCCAAGTTGATGTGATGGCACAGTGAGGACCGTAAGAAAGACGGGAAGTTGAGAGCACCCGCTGACGGGTCGCAGTGGAGAAAAATCGAGAGAAAGTTATGGGCTGAGTTTGCAAGTGACCCAAGGAACGTATGGTTTGCTTTAAGCGCGGATGGCATTAATCCTTTCGGGGAGCAGAGCAGCAATCACAGCACCTGGCCCGTGACTCTATGTATGTATAACCTTCCTCCTTGGATGTGCATGAAGCGGAAGTTTATTATGATGCCAATTCTCATCCAAGGCCCTAAGCAACTCGGCAACGACATTGATGTGTACCTAAGGCCGTTAGTTGAAGCTCTTACAGCTGTGGAATGGAAGAAGTGTACGTGCGTGGGATGAGCACATGGGGAAGAATTTGACCTAAAGGCGTTGCTGTTCGTGACCATCAATGATTGGCCCGCTCTCCGTAACCTTTCAGGACAGACAAATAAGGGATACCACGCATGCACGCACTGTTTAGCTGACACCAAAAGTATATACCTGGACAGATGCAGGAAGAATGTGTACCTGGGCCATCGTCGATTTCTCCCGACCAACCATCAATGTCGAAAGAAATGCAAGCATTTCAAAGGCGAGGCAGATCACCGGAAGAAGCCCGCCATGCGTACCAGTGATCACGTATTTGCTATGGTCTCTAATTTACACGTAATATTTGGAAAGGGTCTCGGCGGACTAGCTGTTCCGAATGACGTTGAGGGACGCGCACCCATGTGGAAGAAGAAATCTATATTTTGGGACCTACCCTACTGGAAAGAGCTAGAGGTACGCTCTTCAATCGACGTGATGCATGTGACGAAGAACCTTCGTGTGAACCTGTTAGGCTTCTTGGGCGTGTATGGGAAGACAAAAGATACACCTGAGGCACGGGAGCACCTGCAACGTTTGCACGAAAAAGACGACATGCCTCCAAAGCAGTACGAAGGTCCTGCCAGCTACGCTCTTACCAAAGAAGAGAAGGAAATCTTTTTTGAATGCCTGCTCGGTATGAAGGTCCCGACTGGCTTCTCGTCGAATATAAAGGGAATAATAAATATTCCAGAGAAAAAGTTCCAGAACCTAAAGTCTCATGGCTGCCACATGATTATGACGCAACTTCTTCCGGTTGCATTGAGGGGGCTTCTACCGGGAAATGTCCGATTAGCCATTGTGAAGCTATGTGCATTCCTCAATGCAATCTCTCAGAAGGTGATCGATCCAGAAATCATACCAAGGCTAAGGAATGATTTGGCGCAATGTCTTGTCAGTTTCGAGCTAGTGTTCCCACCATCCTTCTTCAATATCATGACACACGTCCTAGTTCATCTAGTCGACGAGATTGTCATTCTGGGCCCCGTATTTCTACACAATATGTTCCCCTTTGAGAGGTTCATGGGAGTCCTAAAGAAATATGTCTGTAACCATGCTAGGCCAGAAGGAAGCATCTCCATGGGCCATCAAACAGAGGATGTCATTGGGTTTTGTGTTGACTTCATTCCTGGCCTTAAGAAGATAGGTCTCCCTAAATACCGGTATGATGGGAGACTGACTGGAAAAGGCACGCTAGGAGCGGACTCAATAATATGCAGGGACGGGCATTCTTGGTCTCAAGCACACTACACAGTTCTATAGAAGTCTACCTTGGTGACCCCGTATGTCGATGAACACAAGAACAGTCTGCGCTCCAAACACCAGGAGCAGTGTGACGACTGGATTACATGTGAACACATCAGGACTTTCAGCAGTTGGTTGGAAACACGTCTCAGAGGTGACAACACTGTTTGTGATGGTTGTACTCGTTGTTCAGGGGACCATCTTGGACTGTATTGACTTACAAAGGATACGAGATAAATGAGAACACATTTTACACGACCGCCCAAGATCAAAAGAGCACCAACCAAAACAGCGGTGTCCGCTTTGATGCAGCAACCGAGAGGGGAAATGACACATATTATGCTTACATAATGGACATATGGGAACTTGACTACAGACATGATTTTAAGGTCCCTTTGTTTAAGTGCAAATGAGTCAATCTGTCAGGAGGCGGGGTACAAGTAGACCCACAGTACGGAATGACAACAGTGGATCTGAACAATATTGGGTACACTAACGAACCGTTCGTCCTAGCCAATGATATGGTATAGGTTATCTATGTGAAGGACATGTCTACCAAACCGAGAAAAAGAAAAGATAAGGAAGCGAATACATCATACGATGAGCCAAAGCGCCACATAGTTCTTTCAGGGAAAAGGGACATCGTGGGAGTGGAGGGCAAGACAGACATGTCTGAAGATTATGAAAAGTTTCATGAAATTCCTCCCTTCAAAGTCAAGGCTGACCCAAGCATCCTGATAAACGATGAAGATTATCCATGGTTACGGCGCAATAAGCAAAGCACACAAGCGAAAAAAAGTGAAGACTTTCTCTCCACAACTATTATGATGATACCATGCCAACTTTCAACCTTTTCGTAGTTCATTTGAAATGTCTGTTGTAACAGACGAGTTTCCGTATGAAATCCTGATACTTCGAAACAGATTGTCCGTTTTGTACACGAAGTGCATCCAGTTTTTGCCGTAACCCTCTCTACTTTTTTGCACATGCTATGTGGGTGAAATGATGATACCATGCCAACTTTCAACCTTTTCAGAGTTCATTTGTAGTGCTTTTCAATTTCAGGGTCTTATAGCTCAAAATAATCGGTAAATGCATGGAAAATAACAAATATCATAAAATAAAATAAATAAGTAATTAGAAATAGAATAAAATAAACTTTAATAAAATATATAAGTAGAAACAAAATAAAATAAAATAAATAAACTTTAATAACATAAATAAAATTTATGAAACTAAAATTATCAACGTATTTTCTGTTCAAAACATTATAAGCAACGTCTAGTATTATTGAAACTAAAATTATATAAAACTGATGCAACTAAAATTATCAAAGTTTTTTCTGTTCAAAATCATTAAAAGCAATAAGAATTTTCATAAAGAACTTTTTTGTTAGAAACTTTAATAGCAAAAAGAATTATCATAAAATAAAATAAATAAGTATTTTGTTGTAAGTAGAAAACAAAATAAAATAAATAAAGAAAAAAGAAAAGAAATAAACTGGGAAAAATAAAAAAAATGCCACCTACTGGGCCACAACGGCCTGAATACGACTAGAAACCCATCCATGGGTCAGGATTCAGGCCCGCAGAAGGCCCCGCAGGCCCACAGGCATAACACTGCGAGATTAGGCCCAGAGGCCTGCAATTCAGAGGAGTTCAATGGAGATGGCGGGGCAGGGCTTATAAACAGGTCCTACCGCTCCTCGGCTAGCGAGGTGGGACTAAACATCCCACCGCACCGTGGCTTTGGCAGGCGCAGGCCTTTGGTTCCGGTTGGTAGCACCAACCGGCACTAAAAGGGGGCTTTAGTCCCGGTTTGTGGCAACAACCGGGACCAAAGCCACCCTTTAGTCCCGGTTGGTGCCACCAACCGGGACCAAAGGCCTCTGCTTCCCGCCCTTTGGGTTGCTGAAAAGAGGCCTTTGGTCCCGGTTGGTGGCACCAACCGGGACTAAAGGGTGGCTTTGGTCCCGGTTGTTGCCACGAACCGGGACTAAATCATTTCCTATATAAACCAGCACTTGGCATTTTTTCAGATTTCATCACCAGTTGCCGCCCGACAACGCCGACCTCCTCGACGCAGCCAGGCTGCCCCGCCGCCGTCGCCGTCGCCCGTGCCCTCAAGCCCACGCCGACGCCGTCCGCCGCCCCCAAGCCCACGCCGTCGCCGGCCGCGCCCCTGCGCCACGCCCCGACGCCGTCGCCGCCCCGCGCCGCCCCTGCCCCGTCACTGCCTCCTCGTCGCCGTCGCCGCGCACCCTGTGAGCGCCGCCCCGATCCCCTCCTCCTCTTCCTCCCTGTAATGGCCGTAGCCGCAGCCGCCGCGCCACCGCTGCCGCCACGCCCCCTAGCTAGTATGTGTAGTTTAAATTTGTAATTTAGTTGTATTAATTTGGATGTGTAGTTAATTTAGTTGTTCTAATTTATATGTATTTATTTAGATGTGTAGTTTAGATTTTTTTGGTGATATTATTATTGAATATGCAAATGTTTGTATGTTCATATGCAAAGAATATGTCAAATTTTTCATAGAATTTTTATTCTTTTTTCTGTTGTAATTTTGTTCATAGAATTTTTATGATTTTTTTCTGTTGTAATTTTGTTCATAGAATTTTTATGATTTTTTTGTTCATAGAATCTTCTTTGTCAATTTATGTATATGCTCATATTGTGTAGGAATCTGAAAATTGTGCATGATCAAAGTCATTTATGTATGTTCATATTTAGAAGAAAAAGGAGAGAAAAAAGGAAAATAAGAAGAGGAAGAAGGAGAAGAAGAAGAAGAATAAGAAGAAGAGGAGAGGAAGAAGAGGAGAAATAAACAAGAAGATGAAAAAGAAGAAAAAAAAGAGGAGAAGAAGAAGACATAGAGGAGAAGAAGAAGAAATAGAATAATATATTATTCTCTTTTTTCTTCTTCTCCCTCTATTCCTTCTTCTTCTCCTCTTTTTTATTCTTATTGAATAGAAAGTGTTTAATAGAATTACTTAGAAAAATAATAGAACTAGTTAAACTAGTTTATTTTTAGTAAGTACTACTTTATTCTATTTATAGTAGGTGCTTAGTAGTTGAACTAGTTGATTTAATAAAACTAGTTTATTTTACTATATAGAAGTAGTTTATTTTTAGCAAGAAAATTAATAGAACTAGTTTATTTTTTTAGTTAAAGCAATTATTCCCGCATCGACGTCGACGATGCCTATCCCGCATCCTCGTCGTCGACTCGGTGGAGGAGGCCGGCTTGATCAGAGGGGCCATGTCTGAGACTGGGCTCCGCCGGGCTGGTTTTGGGAGGTGCTACCTTCCGGGGGGCGTAGGTTGGTGAGGAGCTAGCCCGTCGTTGATGCGATCCTTGTTTGGTGGCGGTCGCGTGGGCCAGTGACGGTGCCGAGGCTTCCAGACACCGCGGAGGTGGTACGTCATCGTGTCAGCGAGGAGGACGAGCACGTCTGTCACTACATGGTTGCGTTGGAGGGCAGGTTCGACAATACCTGGCAGGTTCTTCAGGGATCTCACTAGAGCTATGATCCTGTGATGGTTACTTCCCTTTGGGTGTCCACCGCCCGCGCCGATACCCGTCAGCCACTACGGTTCTAGCTGTACTAGCGATGGTATATGTATGATAGTATTCGAGGTGTATTAGTGATAATATCCGACGATGTACGGACGGAAGAGATAATGTAGTTTTGCTTATAATTGAATGCATGCTAATTTGAATACTACTTTATTTTATGATTTGGTTTTGCTTATTGAATGCTCAAATTGGAAAACTACTCCTACTTTGAATGCTAAAATTGGAGAGCACTATGCAAGGCGTATGCATATGATTAGTTGATAGCTTATAGGGTTTTTGTTGTCGCAGAAATCTAGGAGCCCCCCTCCATCATCCCCGCCGTCGTCCCCGTCACCGACCCCCTCCGACCTGGAGGTGAGACCAGCCAAACCCTTTTTTAGAAAGATAATTAAACGATATTTCGGGTTGACTTTAAGTCTGCCGAGTCTCCACCATATATATATGAGAGGACGAAGAATCCCGACTGTTGTCGTGGGGGTCGCTTCTCCTTCTTTCCCGTGTGCTAGACATTTTGGTGTAATGCACTCGGGGACGAATGAAGGAGCGACCATCAACAACGGTCGAATGTATACACCACGTGAGCTGATAGTTTTCAAGAAAAGACTCGACAGACCGATAGTCAACCCGTGATGAATAATAATAATCTAATTTAGTTTTTGTAGTACATATATTTAATTGCACAAGTTTAATCCTTGAATTATCAACGTAGGAAATATCGTCATCGGACGACGAAAGTCTCCCGGGGGAGTGCGGCTGGTGCCACGACGATCGAGGTTTGTGCGACAGGCCTCACCTGGACGATTATCGGCGCTTCAGCATTAAGCTCGAGGAGACCTTCGATGTTGAAACGGTACGCAACGGCGACAAGTGTTATTTTTTCGTAATTAAGCATGACTTCAACTATTTCAACGTGTAATTTTCATCTTTTACAATTCGAGTATAGCTTATACCATGCCATGCAAGACGCTATGTCTTGGAGAGGATGGATTTTGAAGACCATGAAAATTTTGAAACGAAGAAAATTCACCTAACGACCCATCATGATGTGGATTTTGAAGTAAATCTGTATAATGCTGAGAGCGTAACCCATTTTGGTTGCAAAATTGGGAAGATTTTTGCAAGATGGATGGTTTTGATGAGGGTATGCTTGTCACCATGGATCTTGGTGATCCTGACATCGACCAAGACAATATGGACATTTGGGTCCTGGTTGATACGCCTCCAGTTCTACCGCTATGTGAGTTTCTCAAACATAGTTAATTATTAACTAATTTATATTGTTTATTTCAAAATAGTTGACATCTTATTTCCATTGACATCTTATTTTGATTGTTTAAACAATGTGCGGAACATGGTAGACAAAACCCACTACACCGATGGCTCCGAGTTAACTTATCAGGAGAAAAATAATCTGGTCGGATTTTGTACTTATCTTGAGAATTACAATATCTACAATCAAACTCCTCAACATTATGGTCAATACGTGCCACTAGTGCACGTGTTGAACTACGGTAACTACCATGGAGATACCCTGGTAAGATTTTTTACTATTACGACATCCGTGCATCTTTTGCATACTTCTAAAACTAGTACATCATTGCTAACTATGAAGTTATTACTATGTTTTTCAACAGAGAATCGCAGAGGACTGTGTGCCTCATTTGATGTATCAGAATGGCAACCTTCGTGTTTTGAACATATATCCAGGTCGTCCTACGAATCTCAACTGTCCATACCGGATTTCTAAAAGAAGTGGAGACATACGAATTAGAGAATGGAAAAAATGTATGGACAGTCGTAATATAAGGAGGTTCTTGGAAGCAAAAGAAAGCGCCGCGCAAGAATTGGAGACAGGATGATCTCCATTCTCCATAATGGAGAGTCAGGGTCTATATTGTTTTATGCTATTTTACCTTAAATAGGGTATTTAGGTCCTGCATAATACTGATAATCATGTGCTAAGAACAATTAAGTAGGGTTGGTTCGATGACTATCAGGATGATGATCGTATGACTTGTTATTAATAACGAGTAGAAGTTGTATGATGATGATTAGTACGACTTGTTATTATGATGATGCATGATGCGAGCATGAAGAGTTATTATATATCTGTGGGTGAAATGAATATGGATTGGATTGAAGTGAAGACAACATGCATGTGGTGCATGTCGAAAGTAGTACAATCCAAACTTGATCAAGTTAGGATTAGTATTAGTTTCGACATGCACCACATGTTGCCTCACTTCAATCTAAGTCATGTTTAGAAATAGCAGTAGCATGGAGATAAGAGAGGACACATCTCTCTATTAGCTACCTATAACAACCTAAATTAACCCCCAAAACCCCTAAACCACCTCCTTCCAAAAAAAAACCAGCCCCTGAAATGCTGACACGTGAAAGCTTATTAGTCCCGGTTGGTGCTACCAACCGGGACCAAAGGCCCTCCTGCTTGGGCTCGCTGGAGCGGCCACGTGGAGGCCCATCTGTCCCGGTTGGTATAAGAACCGGGACTAAAGGCCTAAGGCATTAGTAACGACCATTTAGTCCCGGTTCCACAACCGGGACAAATGGCCCTTTTTCTACTAGTGCCCCGGTCTCAGCTTGAGAACAGTGACCTTATCGTGTCGGGGTCGTGCTCCCCCAGTCAAATCAGGGAATCGGAGGGAGACGAACAGTTGCGGGGTGGGCGGCGAGCGCGACGCATCGTGGCGGGCGGTGCGGCGCCGCGGCAGAATCGACGAGCGATTCCGGAGGCAGGCCAAGATGCTGCGGGCGGTACTGTTTGGGTTTGGAAATGCGTGGCATCTTGGTGGGGTTCTGTCTTAGGCATGTTGCCTCATGGACCGCAAGACCGACCGTTATCCATGCTCTCTCTCCCTCCGTGTGCATTCATCTAGGAACACGACTTGATCAAGGCAGGTAGAATTTTGTCCTAACGTTGAAAACGGCGACAGACAGACCGTCCCCGATGCTCTCTCCATGTTCATGATACCCACTGCCTTGACAGAACGCAGGTTTTCAAGACAAACAGAATTTGGTCATGGCATTTGTGGTTGTGCCAAATACTTGCCAATCAGGTGTTGCATCTACCGCATCCAAGACGGTGGGTCTCGGCGGCATGGATCAGTGGAGTCTCAGCATTGGGCACGGTTTAATGAACGCGTGCAGGTTGGTGGCGTTGCCTGGCGTTGTGGTGATGCCTACAGGAGATGCATCTGGCATGGTCTGTGCAATGATCCTGGCTGAAGATGGGAAGGCGGAAGCTGGCATCAGCCGATCCTAGAGGGTGCGATGCGATGCGCATTGTGGGATGACTAGACCAGTTGGTGCTCTCAGCCTGCCAGATGGGTGGTTTATTGAGGCCACTGGATTAGATGGTGTCCGTTGATGCGGTCGAGGCGCATCTTTATAGTTATAGGTGTAGCGACTTTGTTCGCTTTAAAGATGGCTTTGGGTAGATCTTTCTATTTATTTTCACACACTGTTAAATAACTTAATAAAGATGGTTGCATTCATCATTTCGATGCAAAGGCCAAGGATAATCCTCCTTTTCAAAAGAAAAACTTGCCAAGCAGACAGACTAACAAAGTTCACTGTGAACATAGATTCTTTAGCCAGAACTTTCATGGCAAGCCAAGCACAGTCCAGATATTGAAGGTGCTTGATACCAAACTTCTGTCCAATGCATGATGGACTGCGTGGCCCATCTACTTGGGGTTCATTGCTCTTATTTATGCCTCATTGTGTTCTTCAGGGGAATATTTTGGTTCTCAGAATAATCAATCACTTCATTGGACTGGGTCATGAGTCGTCGAATGCTAGAGACCGAATATTTATGCGTCTACACTTCGTTCATTAATTTGAACAAGCTTTTTCTTGCAAGACCATTGACCAGGATTGGGACTAGTGTCAAACTCTTTAAGGTAATGCTCTCTGATATTCAAGGGCATGCCTTACTTTCAGTTTACTTAACAATTTAATTAACTCTGTCAACCGCTCGCAATTTTGTTTACTTAACACTTCAATTAACTCATCTTAAAGTCCAAGGAGTAAATGACTTCACCAAACTTCAATAAAATAAACAAATTTGATGTCAGAAACAAGTGAGCCACCTGGCAGGAAATAGAAAAGTAGCACATCATTTGGCACGTGGACGTAAACGAGTGCATTATTAGGTATATATAAAAAAGATATGGTAAATAAAATGGCCTTTGCTGCTGCATTTCATATGCAGCTGCCTTTATTCTCCTACAAGCTTGGTGGAATCTGCTGCTCTTCCTCCTCTTCTAACTCGATGTTGCGAAATAGCCACGCAGCGATATGCTTAGACACGAAGAAACCAAAAGGAGGGTATATTCTTGGTAGAGAACATAATTGGATTGGGGACAAATTGCAGCGCGCCAGCAAGGATGGATATGGAGATGCACCGAAAAGTTAACTATATCTCAATCTGTGAAGGTGCTTGTCCACCGAAAGTTTGAATTATTAGAGACAGATGCCACTTGTTATGGATCATGTAGTATCAAGTAGTTAATTTCCGTTGTACTCACTAAAAATCTTGACCGGTAATCCTATGTAAATAAGGTCATCTCCTGTATAGATGGACTAATTGGATTTTCCATGATGAAGATTTCTTTTGTATATTCCGCGCAGGAGGAATAGGATCGAATTTTGAGTAGCAATCGCCTGGGCCACACTAGAAACGTTTGGTGTAATATGCTCCAAAAGAGAAATTGTCCCTTAGTTTAAAATAGTGTAGTGCTTTATGAGCTCTTCTTCCGTTAATTAACTGGTACACAAACTTCTGGAGTTATTCTCAAAAGGTATTTTTATGCCCCAACATAATGAACACTTTATGTATACGTACGCCACCTAATTAATGGTTACAAAATTATGTGAGCACTATCAAAATGATGGAACCACTAGTAGGATATGGTGATCACTGTTCTGATTGTGTATCTTTGTTTCACCGTATGATATGGTAGTTAGTAATGAGAAGTTCAGTTGTACACCCGTAGTTTCGCAAAGCACACATGACCAAAGGACTACATTTTTAATACGGGCACTCATCTACTTAAGCACCTGTGTGCATGTTCTGAGAACAGTTGTTACTGGGACAAGTGTTCACATGATATATATGTTTCCTGTCTTTTAAAGAAGCTCGATCGTGTATCTCGAATCTATCTCCAAGTTCTCTTTAGTTTGTTCATGAAAGATGTCGATTAGAAATACTATAAAAATATGATCACTTCCCATGGGAGATATAGTAGTTGGATTTCTTAATGGAGATTTCATTTGTATATTCCGTGCAGGAGAAATTGGACCGAACTATGCCCAATATTTCATTTTTTTTCCTTCCTTCTTGTTCCTAGAGCCAGGGCTCTGCCTCCTCCTCCTCCTCCAAGAAAGAAAGTTAGGGTTTGTGCCTCTCGCCGGCGCCGGCGCAGGTCCGCCTCGTCTCCGGTGGCCCTAGGGCCATGGAGGCGCGGTGGATCCTGGCAAGGGCCGGCGGGAGGGCTCCATTTTTAGTCTGTTTTTTCAATCTTGTTAGGGTTTGTGTCCTACTCAGGAAGCCGAGACGGCGGCGGCTCCCTGAAGATGGAATAACGGTCTCCCCGCCAAGCCCCCGTTCCGGCGGTGCGTCTAGCATCGTTGGTGGGCGTGTGGAGGTGTGTCTCTGGCAGATGTATCTTTGGTGGATTTGCTCGGATCTCGTTGTTGTTCGTCTACGTTCGTGTGTCTTCGGTTTGAATCCTTCCGATCTACGTTATTTTTCATCGGCGGCGGTTTATTGTTCTGGGGTGCTGGTCCTATGGGGCCTTAGCACGACGACTTCCCGACTGTCTACTACAACAAGTTGTGCCCGGCTCCGGCGATGCAGGGGCGATGACGGTGGCCCGCCTTCGGCTCGCTTCGGTGCTTGTAGTCGTCGCTAGATGGTCTACGAATCTGGATGTAATTTTTATTTCTGGTATTCGTTGTACTGCCATGATTGAAGATGAATAGATTGGAAGTTTTTCCGCAAAAAAAAAAGGTTGTGTTTTCGAGCTGTTTTCTAGTTGAATAATTATACATGCTTCATCAGTTATTCTTGAGGAGCATGCATCGCCCAGATGCAGAGGCCGGGGGCCTTCCTCCTTTTCAAAAAAAAGTTATTCTTGAGGAGAAACTTTTCATGTTAAAATAAAATGGACTGTGTGAAAACTATATCACCTAATTAAAGCTTGCAACAGATGAATAAATATTAAAACAAATGTGTGCTTCCACACTAGTCTGAACTATAATAGCATCCTGGGAGAAGACCATCTCCTCTTTCTCCCCAGCTCCCTTCATCGTTGTTCTGCCGAATCCGGTTCCGGATCCCACGTCATACCGTGGGGCTGCCGGCTCTATGATAGGTTCCCTTAGCCACGTCTGCCCTGTACTTCGACCATCAGTTTGACGAATTAAAGGTAGATTGTGTGCTACAAAAATGAAACAATTGAAAACTTTTTGGAGTACAGAATTTTCAATGGTTTAATTTCTGTGGCACAAAAGCCACACATTCTAATATACGGTAATGTTAATTGGGGAACGTTCCCTGGGGAGGAGGTGCCGGGGAACGTCCCCACAATTGTCCGATCAAAATCACACAGTGGCGGTTTTCTGAAAAAGATTGCCTTCTATGCATAACAAATGACATGTTCTTAAGAAAATGTCATCATCTATAACTAAAATGCCAAGGAAAACGTTTGCTAATGTCATCCTTTTCGGCGAACGTTCGCTTGCTATTGGGGTCCTATAATATATTGCACATTAGTTGGATATAATTTATCAACAATTGATGTTCAATACTGAATCACAAAAATTGAGGACGCAGTGTAAAATGGTATGGAAGAAGCATTGGCCAAAATTTACAAATTGACTTCAGCAACTTTAACATGGTTATCGTCATCACACAACCATTCTCAAGCTGCAAACATCTTTTTTTCTTGATTCCCACCTCATCTATTGCTTGGAATAACTCAACACAGCTTTGTATCAAGGCTGGACCATAATACTTGCTCAACATACATTATCAGTTGATAAATCTGTATAGTGACTTTTTTTTTCATGGAAGGGTTTCCACTGGTTTTCAAATAAAAAAACCAGAATTTGCTACAAAGGATCCACCAGGAATTTGCGTAACGGTGTTCTTTCTTTTCTTTTCTAGGAAAGTGATACATATGGTTTTGATGCCATATTTGTTGTTTCTCCTCGAGGTTAATGACATTATGTCCACACTAAAAGTAAAAAAAAAGAACTGTTTGAATGAATTACGGTGTTAAGTAGAAGAGCAGTTTTAAGTGAGGCTCTTTAACATGGTCCCTGTTACCTCCTCTTTTCACATGGGAGCAAAGAAGGTAAGAGTTACCAAGACTCACTACTTAATGAAATTAATGGCTCAAATCTATTATATATACTCTTACCTCTCTTGTGAAAATAGGAGGTAACAGGGACCACACCAACTTCAGGCCTTGCACTAGTAGAAAAAGGCCCATTTGTCCCGGTTCATAATGCCCATCTGTCCCGGTTGGGGAACCGGGACTAAAGGGTCGTTACTAATGCCCTAGGCCTTTAGTCCCCGTTCTTATACAAACCGGGACAGATGGGCCTCCACGTGGCCGCTCCGGCGAGCCCAGGCAGGAGGGCCTTTGGTCCCGGTTGGCGGGACCAATAAGCTTCCACGCGTCAGCATTTCAGTGGCTGTTTTTTTTAAAAGGAGGTGGTTTAGGGGTTTTGGGGGTTAATTTAGGTTGGTATAGGTAGCTAATAGAGAGATGTGTCCTCTCTTATCTCCGTGCTACTGCTACTGCTATGCCTAAACATGACTTAGATTGAAGTGAGGCAACATGTGGTGCATGTCGAAAGTAATACTAATCCTAACTTGATCAAGTTTGGATTGTACTACTTTCGACATGCACCACATGCATGTTGCCTTCACTTCAATCCAATCCATGTTCATTTCATCCACAGATATATAATAACTCTTCATGCTTGCATCATGCATCATCATAATAACAAGTCCTACTAATCATCATCATACAACTTCTACTCGTTATTAATAACAAGTCATACGATCATCATCCTGATAGTCATCGAGCCAACCCTACTTTGTTCTTAGCACATGATCATCAGTATTAGGTAGGACCTAAATACCCTCTTTAAGGTAAAATAACATAAAACAATATAGACCCTGACTCTCCATTATGGAGAATGGAGATCATCCTATCTCCAATTCTTGCGCTTCACTTCCTTTTGCTTCCAAGAACCTCCTTACGACTGTCCATACATTTTTTCCATTTATTGATTAGCACGTCTCCACTTCTTTGAGAAATCCGGTATGGACAGTTGAGATTCGTAGGATGACCTGGATATATATTCAAAACACGAAGGCTGCCATTCTGATATATCAAATGAGGCACACAATCCTCTCGGATTCTCTGTTTAAAAACATAGTAATAACTTCATAGTTAGCAATGATGTACTAGTTTTAGAAGTATGCAAAAGATGCACGGATGTCGTAATAGTAAAAAATCTTACCAGGGTATCTCCATGGTAGTTACCGTAGTTCAACACGTGCACTAGTGGCACGTATTGACCATAATGTTGAGGAGTTTGATTGTAGATATTGTAATTCTCAAGATCAGTACAAAATCCGACCAGATGATTTTTCTCCTGATAAGTTAATTCGGAGTCATCGGTGTAGTGGGTTTTGCCTACCATGTTCCGCACATTGTTTGAACAATCAAAATAAGCTGTCAATGGAAATAAGCTTTCAACTATTTTGAAATAAACAATATAAATTAGCTAATAGCTATGTTTGGGAAACTCACATAGCGGTAGAACTGGAGGCGTATCAACAAGAACCCAAATGTCCATATTGTCTTGCTCGATTTCAGGATCACCAAGATCCATGGTGATAAGCATACCCTCATCAAAACCATATATCTTGCAAAATGCTTCCCAAGTTTTGCAACCAAAATGGGTTACGCTCTCAGCATTATACAGATTTACTTCATAATCCACATCATGATTGGTCCTTAGGTGAATTTTCTTCGTTTCAAAATTTTCATGGTCTTCAAAATCCATCCTCTCCAAGACATAGCGTCTTGCAGACATGGGATAAGCTATACTCAAATTGTAAAAGATGAAAATTACACGTTGAAATAGTTGAAGTCATGCTTAATTACGAAAAAAACACTTGTCGTCGTTGCGTACCGTTTCAACATCGAAGGTCTCCTCGAGCTTAATGCTGAAGCGTCGATCATCGTCCAGGTGATGCCTGTCGCACAAACCTCGATCGTCGTGGCACCACCCGCACTCCCCCGGGAGACTTTCGTCGTCCGATGATGAGATTTCCTACGTTCATAATTCAAAGATTAAACTTGTACAATTAATTATATGTACTACAAAAACTAAATTAGATCATTATTATTCATCACGGGTTGACTATCGGTTTGTCGAGTCTTTTCTTGAAAACTCTCAGCTCACGTGGTGTATACATTCGACCGTTGGTGATGGTCGCTCCTCCATTTGTCCCCGAGTGCATTACACCAAAATGTCTAGCACACGGGAACGAAGGAGAAGCGACCCCCACGACAACAGTCGGGATTCTTCGTCCTCTCATATATATATGATGGAACTCTCCCCCGCTGATTCCTCTCTGACATTTGTGACCGTCGGTGATGGTAGCTCCTCCTTACATCCCCGAGTGCATTACACCAAATTGTCTAGCACACGGGAAAGAAGGAGAAGCTACCCCCACGACAACAGTCGGCA
This sequence comes from Aegilops tauschii subsp. strangulata, assembly GCF_002575655.3. Lineage (NCBI taxonomy): Eukaryota > Viridiplantae > Streptophyta > Magnoliopsida > Poales > Poaceae > Aegilops > Aegilops tauschii. Next base: position 21,739,855 of record NC_053037.3, read on the forward strand.
TTCTTCGTCCTCTCATATATGGTGGAGCTCGATAGACTTAAAGTCAACCCGAAATATCGTTTAATTATCTTTCTAAAAGAGGATTTGGCTGGTCTCACCTCGATGTCGGAGGGGGTCGGTGACGGGGACGACGGCGGGGATGATGGAGCGGCTGGGGGCTCCTAGATTTCCACGAAAACAAAAACCTGTAAGCTATCAACTAATCATATGCATATGCCTTGCATAGTGCTCTCCAATTTTAGGATTCAAAGTAGGAGTAGTTTTCCAATTTGAGCATTCAATAAGCAAAATCAAATCGCAAAATAAAGTAATATTCAAATTAGGATGCATTCAATTATAAACAAAATTACATCATCTCCATGCGTCCGTACATCGTCGAATATTATCACTAAATACACCTCGAATACTATCATACATATAGCATCGCCAGTACAACTAGAAACGTAGCGCCCGACGGGTATCGGCGCGGGCGGTGGACACCCAAAGGGAAGGAACCATCACAGGATCATAGCTCCAGTGAGATCCCTGAAGAACCTGCCAGGTATTGTCGAACCTTCCCTCCAACGCAACCATGTAGCGACGGACGTGCTGGTCCTCCTCGCTGACACGGTGACGTACCACCTCCGCGGTGTCCGGAAGCCTCGGCACCGTCACTGGCCCACGCGACCGCCACCAAACAAGGATCAGGTCAACGACGGGCTGGCTTCTCACCAACCTACGCCCCCCGGAAGGTAGCACCTCCCAAAACCAGCCTGGCGGAGCCCAGTCCCGGACATGGCCCCTCTGATCAAGCCGGCCTCCTCCGTCGAGTCGACGACGAGGATGCGGGATAGGCATAATTTCTTTAACTAAAAAAACAAACTAGTTCTATTAATTTCCTTACTATAAATAGAATAAAGTAGTACTTACTAAAATAAACTAGCTACTTTAACAAGTTCTATTATTTTTCTAACTAATTCTATTAAACACTTCCTAAGTAGTACTTACTTAAAGTTATCGGGGAGGGGGGTACGTATATCGACAATGACATACCCGATAAAAAAATAAGAAGAGGAAGAAGAAGAAAAAGAAGAGGAGAAGAAGAAAGGAATAGAGGAGGAGATCGAAGAAAAAAAAAGAAAAAAAAGAGGAGAAGAAGAAGGAATAGAGGAGAAGAAGAAAAAATAGAATAATGTATTATTCTATTTCTTCTTCTTCTCCTCTATTTCTTCTTCTTCTACTCTTTTCTTCTTCTTTCTCATCTTCTTATTTATTTCTCCTCTTCTTCCTCTCCTCTTCTTCTTATTCTTCTTCTTCTTCTCCTTCTTCCTCTTCTTATTTTCCTTTTTTCTCTCCTTCTTTTTCTTCTAAATATGAACATACAGAAATGACTTTGATCATACACAATTTCTATGAACAAAAAAATCATAAAAATTCTATGAACAAAATTACAACAGAAAAAAATCATAAAAATTCTATGAAAAAATTGATATATTCTTTGCATATGAACATACAAACATTTGCATATTCAATAATAATATCACCAAAAAAATCTAAACTACACATCTAAATTAATACATCTAAATTACAACAACTAAATTAACTACACATCTAACTAGACATCCAAATTAATACAACTAAATTACAAATCTAAACTACACATATATAATAGCTAGGGGGCACGGCGGCAGCGGCGGCGGCCATTACAGGGAGGAGGAGGAGGGGATCGGGGCGGCGCTCATTGGGTGCGCGGCGACGGCGACGAGGAGGCAGCGTCGGGGCAGGGGCGGCGCGGGGCGGCGAGGGCGTCGGGGCGGGGCGGGATGGCGTCGGGGCGTGGCGCAGGGGCGCGGCCGGTGGTGGCGTGGGATCGAGGGCGTCGGACGGCGTCGGCGTGGGCTCGAGGGCACGGGCGACGGCGATGGCGGCGGGGCAGCCTGGCGGCGTCGAGGAGGTCGGCGTCGTCGGGCGGCAACTGGCGATGAAATCTGAGAAAATGCTAAGTGTTGGCTTATAAAGGAAAAGCTTTAGTCCCGGTTCGTGTCACGAACCGGTACAAAAGCCCACCTTCAGTCCCGGTTGGTGCCACCAACCGGGACCAAAGGCCTCTTTTCAGCGGCCCAAAGGGCGGGAAGCAGAGGCCTTTTGTCCCGGTTGGTGGCAGAAAACGGGACTAAAGGGGGGGGCATTGGTACCGGTTGGTGCCACGAACCGGTACCAATGTATGCCTTTAGTACCGGTTGGTGCCACCAACCGGTACTAAAGGCCTTGAACTGCCCGCATCTGGGCACGAAAGTTTAGTCCCACCTCGCTAGCTGAGGGAGCTCGAGAGTGGTTTATAAGCCCCACTCCCGCTGCCCTCTCGAGCTCCTCTCAAATGCAGGCTTTTGGGCCTAAACACACTGTATCTGCCTGTGGGCCTATTGGGCCTTCTACGGGCCTGACTCTTGGCCCATGGGTGGGTTTCTAGTCGTATTCAGGCCGTGGTGGCCCAGTAGGTGGCGTTTTTTTTTATTTTTTTCTCAGTTTATTTCTTTTCTTTTTTGCTTTATTTATTTTATTTTGTTTCTACTTACAACAAAATACTTATTTATTTTATTTTAGTTTCATAAATTTTATTTATGTTATTTTGTTTCTACTTATATATTTCATTAAAGTTTATTTTATTCTGTTTCTAATTACTTATTTATTTTTTATGATATTTGTTATTTTCCATGCATTTACTGTTTATTTTGAGCTATAAGACCCTGAAATTGTAAAACACTAGAAATGAACTCTGAAAAGGTTGAAAGTTGGCATGGTATCATCATTTCACCCACATAGCATGTGCAAGAAAGTAGAGAGGGTTACGGCAAAAACTGGATGCACTTCGTGTACAAAACGGACAATCTGTTTCGAAGTATCAGGATTTCATACGGAAACTCGTCTGTTACAACAGGCATTTCAAATGAACTACGAAAAGGTTGAAAGTTGGCATTGTATCATCATAATAGTTGTGGAGAGAAAGTCTTCACTTTTTTTTCGCTTGTGTGCTTTGCTTATTTCGCCGTAACCATGGATAATCTTCATCGTTTATCAGGATGCTTGGGTCAGCCTTGACTTTGAAGGGAAGAATTTCATGAAACTTTTCATAATCTTCAGACATGTCTATCTTGCCCTCAACTCCCACAATGTCCCTTTTTCCTGAAAGAACTATGTGGCGCTTTGGCTCATCGTATGATGTATTCGCTTCCTTATCTTTTCTTTTTGTCGGTCTGGTAGACATGTCCTTCACATAGATAACCTGTGCCACATCATTGGCTAGGACGAACAGTTCGTCAGTGTGCCCAGGATTGTTCAGATCCACTATTGTCATTCCGTACTGTGGGTCTACCTGTACCCCGCCTCCTGATAGATTGACCCATTTGCACTTAAACAAAGGGACCCTAAAATCATGTCCGTAGTCAAGTTTCCGTATGTCCATTATGTAACCATAATATGTGTCCTTTCCCCTCTCGGTTGTTGCATCAAAGTGGACACCGCTATTTTGGTTGGTGCTCTTTTGATCTTGGGCGATCGTGTAAAATGTATTCCCATTTATCTCGTATCCTTTGTAAGTCAATATAGTCGAAGATGGTCCCCTGGACAACGAGTACAACTCATCACAAACAGTGGTGTCACCTCTGAGACGTGTTTCCAACCAACTGCTGAAAGTCCTGATGTGTTCACGTGTAATCCAGTCGTCACACTGCTCCGGGTGTTTGGAGCGCAGACTGTTCTTGTGTTCATCGACATACATGCTCACCAAGGTAGAGTTCTGTAGAACTGTGTAGTGTGCTTGAGACCAAGAATGCCCGTCCCTGCATATTATTGAGTCCGCTCCTAGCGTGCCTTTTCCAGTGAGTCTCCCATCATACCGCGATTTAGGGAGACCTATCTTCTTAAGGCCAGGAATGAAGTCAACACAAAACCCAATGACATCCTCTGTTTGATGGCCCATGGAGATGCTTCCTTCTAGCCTAGCACGGTTACGGACATATTTCTTTAGGACTCCCATGAACCTCTCAAAGGGGAACATATTGTGTAGAAATACGGGGCCCAGAATGACAATCTCGTCGACTAGATGAACTAGGACGTGCGTCATGATATTGAAGAAGGATGGTGGGAACACCAGCTCGAAACTGACAAGACATTGTGCCACATCACTCCTTAGCCTTGGTATGATTTCTGGATGGATCACCTTCTCAGATTGCATTGAGGAATGCACATAGCTTCACAATGGCTAATCGGACGTTTTCCGGTAGAAGCCCCCTCAATGCAACCAGAAGCAGTTGCGTCATAATCACGTGGCAGTCATGAGACTTTAGGTTCTGAAACTTTTTCTCTGGAATATTTATTATTCCCTTTATATTCGACGAGAAGCCAGTCGGGACCTTCATACTGAGCATGCATTCAAAAAAGATTTCCTTCTCTTCTTTGGTAAGAGCGTAGCTGGCAGGACCTTCATACTGCTTTGGAGGCATGCCGTCTTTTTCGTGCAAACGTTGCAGGTGCTCCCGTGCCTCAGGTGTATCTTTTGTCTTCCCATACACGCCCAAGGCGGGTGATCCAATTTATTTGTGATTGCTCTTATGGTGATGTCCCCGGGTGTGTTCTTTCTATATCTAGTTTATTCTTTACACCACAAATCCTGTAAAATCTTCTTCTTGTAGACCACCAAAAGTTTTATGTGTCACCAGGATCGGTAAGCACATATACATGGTGACAAAGTTGATGGCACACGGTGGCGCCTCGCTAACACCCGAAGATTGTAGGCATGCTCCAGTCGTTCCTGGGCAAAGAGATCCTAAAGTCTATTCCTACGTCTGTAGGAATAAGCTTTGCAAGGACCAGTAGCACGAGTGTATTCTGGAGGATGCTGGTGTACCCTATGTACTCCACCTTTTTTTAGTTAAACGATGCCCAACTAGTTGGTTTTCACAGCTTAGACAAAAATTGTGCCTATGCTGTTTTGGACGGTCCAGCTACGTGTCAAGTCTCATATGGCGATCAATTGATACATGGTCTTGTCGAACATTTATTGACCTACGTGGTTTTTTCCTTAATCCATATGATTTCCTCCATGAAACATGGTAACCAACTATTCTTTTAGAAAAATAAGCTAGTCTTTGTTTCTTTCTCTCTTTTGCAATCAGATTTGTTTCTTTCGCTTCGCTGCATTATGGAGTGTACATCCCTGGAGCACGTGAAATGTAAGGGGCGGGGACCTTTTATAGGCTATAATGTCCTACATGGAGAAAGTTAATGTGCCGATCACCCTCAAATTAACCGATGCATGTGGCATATGTCATTTCGAAATGCACTCGTCCTTCTACTCATTGCATGGATGCCACATGGGTACAACTAGGAACAGGTCATGGAAACAACATGGCAGTCGTCATAGCTAACATTTGGGACCTCATGTGAATATCTACCTCAATTGTCATAAAAGAAGCCTGTTTCACCCCTTTCCCCTCTTAAGTATCAGCTCATATCACACGCATATGCACTTGTGAACACAACATCAACAACAACCGTACTCTAATGCATGATGGGAGTTTGAAGTACCTGTCACTTCTAATCTTTTTGATTCATCAATAAGAAAATGGTAGTCCAGTTTCTAGAAATGTCAAGTGGAATTTCTTCAGGGCCTCACATTTGTTGGAGTCGGAGGCGCCGGGAAGTTAGCAAGAACTTCTCTAGTTCATCATACTCGAGACATGTAAAATTCTGGAATTACTTATTGTTGAATTGCGGAACCGGAGGGAGGCACGCACCTTGAGACAGTCATGCCCATGCAAGGGATGGAGTGATGGGCTGCGAGCAAGGCACATCCCAGGAGTATCAAACGATTCCGGAGGAATGCATGGATGGAAAACTGTAGGTTTGGCAATGCGTGGCTGATTAGTTCGTCTTGTTGGGTCGTGTCCTACATGGATGCCTTTTCTTTCCATTCACTCTTGCTTTGGACTATTTATTAAATGTGTTGTTTTGATACACAAGTTTATGTGTTGTTGGTTATGCGCATCCTCGTGTCAATGTCATCAAACTATTTTATTACGTATGAAAATTTCTCCGTAATCTTCTTCTAATAAACCTTAGGTATTTTTTGTGCTGGTTGGACTGCTACACCCAGAGACATTGTGACCAAGGCGATGGTAAGTGATTGTGGGTTGCTAATAGCATCTACAACCACAGACAGGTAATCCAGCCCTTCAAACACCCACGGACAACCGGGCAGCCATCAAATTTCCTTCTCTGCATTCAAATACCTCATAGTTTAACTCTCAGCCGTCAAATTTCCTTCTCTGCAATCAAATACCTCATAGTTTAACTCTCAACATCGTACAAACCATGTAAAGGAAACATCTACGTACTACGTAGATCAACTAAACCTACTCTACACTGAAGGAAATATGCCGTAGAGGCAATAATAAAGTTGTTATTTATATTTCCTTATATCATGATAAACGTTTATTATTCATGCTAGAATTGTATTAACCGGAAACTTAGTACATGTGTGAATATAATGACAAAACAGAGTGCCCCTAGTATGCCTCTACTAGACTGGCTCGTTAATCAAAGATGGTTAAGTTTCCTCACCATAGACATGTGTTGTCATTTGATGAACGGGATCACATCATTAGAGAATGATGTGATGGACAAGACCCATCTATTAGCTTAGCATTATGATCGTTTAGTTTTATTGCTATTGCTCTCTTCATGACTTATACATATTCCTCTAACTATGAGATTATGCAACTCCCGAATACCGGAGGAACACCTTGTGTGCTATCAAACTTCACAACGTAATTGAGTGATTATAAAGATGCTCTACAGGTGTCTCTGACGGTGTTTGTTGGGTTGGCATAGATCAAGATTAGGATTTGTCACTCCGTGTATCGGAGAGGTATCTCTGGGCCCTCTCGGTAATGCACATCACTATAAGCCTTGCAAGCAATGTGACTAATGAGTTAGTTGCGGATGATGCATTACGGAACGAGTAAAGAGACTTGCCGGTAACGAGATTGAACTAGGTATGATGATACGGACGATCGAATCTCGGGCAACTAACATACCTATGACAAAGGGAATGACGTATGTTGTTATGCGGTTTGACCGATAAAGATCTTCGTAGAATATGTAGGAACCAATATGAACATCCAGGTTCCGCTATTGGTTATTGAATGAAGATGTGTCTCGGTCATGTCTACATAGTTCTCGAACCTGTAGGGTCCGCGCGCTTAGCGTTTGATGACGATTTGTATTATGAGTTGTGTGTTTTGGTGACCGAAGTTTGTTCGGAGTCCTGGATGAGATCACGGATTTGACGAGGAGTCTCAAAATAGTTGAGAGGTAAAGATTGATATATTGGAAGGTTGTATACGGACACCGGAATGGTTCTGAAGAAGTTCGGGGATTTTTCGGAGTACCGGGAGGTTACCAGAACCCCCCGGGAAAGTTAATGGGCCTCATGGGCCATAGTGCAGAGAGGGAGACAGGCCACAGGAGGTGGCGCCCCCCCCTGCCCAATCCGAATTGGACAAAGGGTGGGGGGCGCGACCCCCCTTTCCTTCTCCCTCTCCCCGTCTTTCCCCTTTCCCCTCTCCATTGGAAGGAAGGGGGGGGGCGAATCCTACTAGGAGTGGAGTCTTAGTAGGACTCCCCCACATGGAGCGCCTACACCCCTAGGGCCGGCCACTGATACGTCTCCAACGTATCTATAATTTATGAAGTATTCAAGCTATTATATTATCCATCTTAGATGTTTTATATGCATTTATATGCTATTTTATATTATTTTTGGGACTAACCTATTAACCTAGAGCCCAGTGCCAGTTTCTGTTTGTTCCCTGTTTTTGAGTTTACAGAAAAGGAATACCAAACGGAGTCCAATTGACGTGCCAATTTTTGACGATTTTTTATGGACCAGAAGAAGCCCACGGAGCATCGGAGATGGACCAGAACAGTCCCGAGCCGTCCATGAGGGTGGAGGGCGCGCCCTACCCCCTGGGCGCGCCCCCCCTATCTGGTGGATGACTCGGAGACCCCCCTGACGTGAAACTGACGCCAAAAATTCCTATAAATACAGAAACCCCCAGAAAATAACCTAGATCGGAAGTTCCGCCGCCGCAAGCCTCTGTAGCCACGAGAAATCAATCTAGGCCCTCTCTGGCACCCTGCCGGAGGGGGCCATCATCACCGGAGGCCATGGAGGAGGATCCCGGAGGGGCCATCATCGCCATGAAGGCCAAGGACCAGAGGGAGAACCTCTCCCCATCTAGGGGGGAAGCCATGGAGGAGGAAGCACAAGGGGGAGAACCTCTCCTCCTCTCTCTCGGTGGCGCCGGAGTGCCATCGGGATGGGAATCATCGCCGCGGTGATCGTCTTCATCAACATCACCACCATCATCACCATCCTCATCTCTTTTACGCGGTACACTCTCCCGCACCCCGCTGTAATCCCTACTTGAACATGGTGCTTTATGCCACATATTATGATCCAATAATGTGTTTCCATCCTATGATGTTTTGAGTAGATATCACTTGTCTTTGGGTTGATTGATGATATAGATTGGTATGAGTTGTATGCTTTATTTTGGTGCTGTCCTATTGTGCCCTCCAATAAACCCGAGTAGGGTGTTGCAATACGTTTATGATTCACTTATAGTGGGTTGCTTGAGTGACAGAAGCATAAACCCGAGTAAGGGGGTTGTTGCGTATGGGATAAAGGGGACTTGATGCTTTAATGCTATGGTTGGGTTTTACCTTAATGATCTTTAGTAGTTGCGGATGCTTGCCAGAGTTCCAATCATAAGTGCATATGATCCAAGAAGAGAAAGTATGTTAGCTTATGCCTCTCCCTCATATGAAATTGCAATGACGACCACTGGTCTTGTTAAAAATTACCTAGGACAATTCCGCACACCGATCCATCATTATTCCATACTCGCTATTTATAATATTTAGTAATATATTCTAACTTTATGATAACAGCACCTACTTTTATATTTTAGCTCTCCGATATCATGCAAAGTTATCCTCTTCATACCCACAACGTAGTTTTATTTCTCGTTTCTAGTTGGAAGCAAACGTTCGGTGTACGTAGAGTCGTATCAGTGGCATATAGGACTTGAGAGAATATTGATCTTACCTTTAGCTCCTTGTGGGTTCGACGCTCCATACTTATCACTTCCACCTTTGGGAATTGCTACGATGATTCCCTGCACTTTGGGATTATCAAGCTCTTTTCTGGCGCCGTTGCCGGGGAGCAATAGTGTGGGGTTGATATTCTCGTGTGTGCTTGTTTGCTTTCTTCACTAAGTAGATTTAGTTTTTCCTTTTTGTTTCTGTTTAAATGTGGGTGAAACATACAAAAAAATTTAAAAGAATGAAAATACAAAAAAAATTACTTGCCTTTCATGCCTAAAAAGTTTTTCAATAAGAGAAGTGATTCGAAGATTATGCATTGAAGAAGTGAGGGTCGACCTTGAGCACTTGTGTTCATGCTCATGGAAAAAATGTAAAATGTTTCATGGAAGATTCTCTGAAAATAATTATCTCATTGTAGATATCCATTGTATTATAAAAATAATGTGCCAAGCTTTGGTTTTAGGATGATTAGATTGCTTGTGTACTATGTGCAGTACAAAAACAGAAACTTTGGCTGTAGCGCGTGAATTTACATTTTTTACTGGAAATTCAAATGGGTCTAAAACTTTTTGAACACTACTTCTCTACAAATTTTTTAAATTTTCATATTTTTTTAGAATTTTTTAGAGTTACAGAAGTTTACTAAACTTCCAGATTACTACAGACTGTCCTGTTTTTGAAAGATTCTGTTTTCATGTGTTGTTTGCTTATTTTGATGAATCTATGGGTAGTATCGGGGGGTATGAACCATGGTCAAGTTGTAATACAGTAGATATAGTTCTAATATGAATTTTTAATAAGTTTTGAACAGTACCTAAAGGTAGTGATTTGCTTTATTATACTAACGGATCTCACAAAGTTTTTGTTAAAGTTTTGTGTGGATGAAGTGTTCGAAGATCGAGGAGCTATCAATATGAGAAGAATAAAGAGAGGGAAGAGTTCAAGCTTGGGGATTCCCAAGGCACCCCAAGTAAATATTTCAAGGATACTCAAGCATCTAAGCTTGGGGATGCCCCGGTTGGCATCCCATCTCTCTTCTTCAACAATTATCGGTATACCTCGGTTTTTGTTTTGTTCACATGATTTGTGTCCTTTGTGTTTTTGTTTTTCCTTTAAGAAACATGCTAGTATGAGATAGACCTTCATTGGTTTATAGAATACTTCATGTGCTTCACTTATATCTTTTAAGTATGATCTTATAGAATTGCTCTTTGTGCTTCACTTAAATCTTTTTGAGTATGGTTTTATAGAATGCTTCGTGTGCTTCACTTATATATTTTGAGCTTGGATATTGGTTAGTCTATATTAATTGTAGAATGCTCCATAAACTTCACTTATATCTTTTGGAGTATGAATAATACTATCATCTAAAGTGGATTTGGAAGAGTGTCGACTTTAGTTAGTAATGATTCCACTATTTCGGAAGAGGTTCCAATTGATTATGAAAACAAAGTTGCTATCCATGATGATTATTGTGATAAGATGTATGCTATATAGAATAATGTTAACCATGAAACTTGTCATCATGATTTTAATTTTCAATTGGATTATGCCTCACATGACCGTTATTTTGTTGAGTTTGCTCCCACTATTCCGAATAAGAAGAATTTTGCTTATGTGGAGAGTAGTAAAATTTCTATGCTTGTAGATCATGAAAAGAATGCTTTATGTGATAGTTATATTGTTGAACCCATTCATTATGCTACTGAAAATTATTATGAGGGAGGAATACATGCTTGTAGGGAGTGCAATAATATCAAGTTTCCTCTCTATGTGCTTAAAGTTTTGAAGTTATACTTGTTTTGCCTTCCTATGCTAGTTTATTCTTGTTCCTATAAATTATGTGCTCACAAAATCCCTAGGCATAGGAAGTGGGTTAGATTTAAATGTTCTAGTCATATTCTTCATGATACTCTCTTTATGTTTCAATTCTTATCTTTTATGTGAGCATCATTGAAATTATCATGCCTAGCTAAAAGGCATTAAAGAAAACCGCTTGTTGGGAGACAACCCAATATTTACCCTTACTGTTTTTGTGTGTTTACATGATTAAGATACTGTAGTAATCATGTTTTATAGCTTTTGTTTCAATAAAGTGCCAAGTAAGACCTTTGGGAAGACTTGGGTGAAGTTAATGTGATCTTGCTGTAAAAAACAGAAACTTTGCGCTCACGAGATTAGCTGTAATTTTTTACAGAAGAGTGCTTTTGAGTTGATTCTTTTTGCAGAAGATTAATAGACAAATTACTCACGTCCACAAATTTATTTCATAATTTTTGGACTACCAGAAGTATGGTTTCTGTTCAGATCATTACAGACAGTTCTGTTTCTGACAGATTCTGTTTTCATTGCATAGTTTGCTTGTTTTCTAGTTTCTATGTCTTATATTTCTCAATATAAATTATATAAATGATATGGTACAGTAGGCATTGTGTGAGAAAAATTATGAACCTTGTCTTTGACAGTACCAAGGTGAATGGTTTACTCTTTATCATACTAACCTATCTCACGAAGTTCCGTTATGTTTTGTGTGATTGAAGTTTTCAAGCTTTGGGTGAGATATCAATATGAGGAGAATAAGGAGTGGAAAGACCCTAATCTTGGGGATTCCCAAGGCACCCCAAGGTAGTATTCAAGGAAGACTCAAGCGCCTAAGCTTGGGGATGCCCCGGAAGGCATCCCCTCTTTCATCTTCAAAACTATCAGTATACCTTACTCGGAGCTATATTTTTATTCGTCACATGATATGTGTTTTGCTTGGAGAGTATTTTCAATTTTACTTTCTGTTTGAATAAAATCATTGGATCTGAAATCTTGAATGAAAAAGAATCCTCCCATGGCTAGTTAATTCTTTGACTACTCAGTGTTCTTCACTTATATCTTTTTGGAGTAGTTTGTCATTTACTCACGTGCTTCCCGTATATCCTATGATTAAATGGTTGAATGAATTCAATATCATAAATCTGAATTTATATACGCTTCATATGCTTAAAACATGGGGAGTAATGGCTTCACACATAATAAGTATAGGTAGTAAACTTATTGAAAGTTAGCAAACGCAGAATTGGTCACTTGAACAATTCATGAAAGAATATTGAAGGAAGAGAGATTTCACATATAAATATACTATCTTGGACATCTTTTGCAATTGTGAGAACTCATTAAAATATGACATGCTAAAAAGTTGATGTTGCACAAGGACGGCAACTTAATGGGTTATGTTTTCCTATATCTGAAACGTTATATTGTCTTGGATCATCCAACATGTTGAGCTTGCCTTTCCCTCTCATGCTAGCCAAATTCTTTGCACCAAGTAGAAATACTACTTGTGCTTCCAAACATCCCTTAAACCAGTTCTGCCATGAGAGTCCACCATACCTACCTATGGATTGAGTAAGATCATTCAAGTAAGTTATCATCGGTGCATGCAATCAAAATTACTCTCTAAGTATGTATGATCTATTAGTGCGAAGAAAATAAGCTTTATACGAACTTGTGATAGGGAAGAAATAAAAGCGATGGACGGCATAATAAACGTCTTTATCACAAACGGCAATATAAAGTGACGTTCTTTTGCACTAAGATTTTGTGCATCCAACCATAAAAGCGCAAGACAACCTCTGCTTCCCTCTGCGAAGGGCCTATCTTTTACTTTTACCTTCTACCCTTATACAAGAGTCATGGTGATTTTCACCTTTCCTTTTTACACTTTTTCCTTTGGCAAGCACTTTGTGTTGGAGCGATCTGGATATATATATCCACTTGGATGTAGGTTTTCATAAAGTATTATTGTTGACATTACCCTTGAGGTAAAAGGTTGGGAGGCGAAACTATAAGCCCCTATCTTTCTCTGTGTCCGATTAAAACTTTGAACCCATAAATATCACGTGAGTGTTAGCAATTGTGAAAGACTATATGATAGTTGAGTATGTGGGATTTGCAAAATCAAAGCTCTTACATAGACCCTTCCTGAAAATAAGATGAATTGCAATTGTTTGATGACTGAGAACATAGTTTGTTAGTTTTCAACAAAGTTTATGGTCTATGCTTTAACACGTGAATAGCTTGTTACTTGATCATGAGAAGTTTTATGACATGAGATACTGTTATGGCATATAATGATGCTAGAAAAGGTGATTGAAATTATCATTGATCAAACCTGTGCACCTGCTAGCATTCACACTTCATAAATTATTTCTTTTATCATTTACCTACTGGAGGACGAGCAGGAATTAAGCTTGGGGATGCTGATACGTCTTCAACGTATCTATAATTCATGAAGTATTCATAGTATTATATTATCCATCTTAGATGTTTTATATGCATTTATATGCTATTTTATATGATTTTTGGGACTAACCTATTAACCTAGAGCCCAGTGCCAGTTTATGTTTTTTCCTTGTTTTTGAGTTTTACAGAAAAGGAATAACAAAGGGAGTCCAATTGACGTGCCAATTTTTGACGATTTTTTATGGACCAGAAGAAGCCCACGGAGCATCGAAGATGGACCAGAAGAGTCCAGAGCCGTCCACGAGGGTGGAGGGCGCGCCCTACCCCCTAGGCGTGCCCCCTATCTCGTGAACCACTCGGAGACCCCCCTGACGTGAAACTGATGCGAAAAATTCCTATAAATATATAAACCCCCAGAAAATAACCTAGATTGGAAGTTCCGCCGCCGCAAGCCTCTGTAGGCATGAGAAATCAATCTAGGCCCTCTCTGGCACCCTGCCGGAGGGGGCCATCTTCACCGGAGGCCAAGGAGGAGGATCCCGGAGGGGCCATCATAACCATGATGGCCAATGACCAGAGGGAGAACCTCTCCCCATCTAGGGGGGAGGCCATGGAGGAGGAAGCACAATGGGGAGAACCTCTCCTCCTCTCTCTCGGTGGTGCCGGAATGCCATTGGGAGGGGAATCATCGCCACGGTGATCGTCTTCATCAACATCACCACCATCATCACCATCCTCATCTCTTTTACGCGGTCCACTCCCCCGCACCCCGCTGTAATTCCTACTTGAACATGGTGCTTTATGCCGCATATTATGATCCAATGATGTGTTGCCATCCTATGATGTTTTGAGTAGATATCCTTTGTCTTTGGGTTGATTGATGATATAGATTGGTATGAGTTGTATGTTTTATCTTGGTGTTGTCCTATTGTGACCTCCGTGTCGCGCAAGCGTGAGGGATTCCCGCTGTAGGGTGTTGCAATATGTTTATGATTCGCTTATAGTGGGTTGCTTGAGTGACAGAAGCATAAACCCGAGTAAGGGGGTTGTTGCGTATGGGATAAAGGGGACTCGATGCTTTAATGCTATGGTTGGGTTTTACCTTAATGATCTTTAGTAGTTGCGGATGCTTGCTAGAGTTCCAATCATAAGTGCATATGATCCAAGAAGAGAAAGTATGTTAGCTTATGCCTCTCCCTCATATGAAATTGCAATGACGACCACCGTTCTTGTTAACAATTGCCTAGGACAATTCAGCACACCGATCCATCATTATTCCACACTCACTATTTACAATATTTAGTAATATATTTTAACTTTATGATAACATCACCTACATTTATATTTTAGCTCTCCGATATCATGCAAAGTTATCCTCTTCATACCCAGAACGTAGTTTTATTTCTCGTTTCTAGTTGGAAGCAAACGTTCGGTGTACGTAGAGTCGTATCAGTGGCAGATAGGACTTGAGAGAATATTGACTTACCTTTAGCTCGTTGTGGGTTCGACACTTCATACTTATCACTTCCACCTTTGGGAATTGCTACGATGATTCACTGCACTTGGGGATTATCAGCCACATCCTCCTCCCCTCCTTTATATACAGGGGCGGGGGCACCCCAAAGGCACATCAATTGTTCTCTTAGCCGTGTGCAGTGTCCCCCTCCACAGTTTACTCCTCCGATCATAGCATCGTAGTGCTTTGGCGAAGCCCTGCGGGGATCACATCACCATCATTGTCACCACGCCATCGTGCTGATGGAACTCTTCCTCGACCCTCTGCTGGATCAAGAGTTCGAGGGACGTCATCGAGCCGAACGTGTGCTGAACGCGGAGGTACCGTACATTCGGCACTTGGATCGGTTGGATCGTGAAGACGTTCGACTACATCAACCGCGTTAACCTAACGCTTCTGCTTTCGGTCTATGAGGGTACGTGTACACACACTCCCCCTCTCGTTGATATGCATCTCCTAGATACATCTTACGTGTGCGTAGGAATTTTTTTGAAATTGCATGCTAGGTTACTCAACAGTGGCATCCGAGCCAGGTCTATGCATAGATGATATGCACGAGTAGAACACAAAGAGTTGTGGGCGATAATAGTCATACTGCTTACTGTAGGGGAACGTAGCAGAAATTCAAAATTTTCTACGCATCACCAAGATCAATCTATGGAGTAATCTAGCAACGAGGGAAAGGGGAGTGCATCTACATACCATTGTAGATCGCGATGCGGAAGCGTTGCAAGAACGCGAATGAAGGAGTCGTACTCGTAGCGATTCAGATCGCGGTTGATTCCGATCTCAGCACCGAAGAACGGTGCCTCCGCGTTCAACACATGTGCAGCCCGGTGACGTCTCCCACGCCTTGATCCAGCAAGGAGAGAGGGAGAGGTTGAGGAAGACTCCGTCCAGCAGCAGCACGACGGCGTGGTGGTGGTGGAGGAGCGTGGCAATCCCGCAGGGCTTCGCCAAGCACCGCGGGAGAGGAGGAGGAGGGAGAGGGGTAGGGCTGCGCCGAGAAGGAGACGTTCTCATGTCTATGGGCAGCCCCAAACCTCAACTATATATTGGGGGGGGGAGGGGCTGCGCCCCCTCTAGGGTTTCCACCCTCAAGGGCTGGCGGCCAGCCCTAGATCCCATCTAAGGGGGGCGGCCAAGGGGAGGAGAGGGGGGGGGGGCGCCACTAGGGTGGGCCTTAAGGCCCATGTGGACCTAGGGTTTGCCCCCTCCCACTCTCCCATGCACCTTGGGCCTTGGTGGGGGGGCGCACCAGCCCACCTGGGGCTTGTCCCCTCCCACACTTGGCCCACGCAGCCTTCTGGGGCTGGTGGCCCCACTTGGTGGACCCCCGGGACCCTCCCGGTGGTCCCGGTACATTACCGATAACACCCGAAACTTTTCCGGTGACCAAAACAGGACTTCCCATATATAAATCTTTACCTCCGGACCATTCCGGAACTCCTCGTGACGTCCGGGATCTCATCCGGGACTCCGAACAACATTCGGTAACCACGTACATACTTTCCCTATAACCCTAGCGTCATCGAACCTTAAGTGTGTAGACCCTACGGGTTCGGGAACCATGCAGACATGACCGAGACGTTCTCCGGCCAATAACCAACAGCGGGATCTGGATACCCATGTTGGCTCCCACATGTTCCACGATGATCTCATCGGATGAACCACGATGTCGGGGATTCAATCAATCCCGTATTCAATTCCCTTTGTCTATCGGTATGTTACTTGCCCGAGATTCGATCGTCGGTATCCCGATACCTTGTTCAATCTCGTTACCGGCAAGTCTCTTTACTCGTTCCATAACTCACATCATCCCGTGATCAACTCCTTGGTCACATTGTGCACATTAAGATGATGTCCTACCGAGTGGGCCCAGAGATACCTCTCCGTTTACACGGAGTGACAAATCCCAGTCTCGATTCGTGCCAACCCAACTGACACTTTCGGAGATACCTGTAGTGCACCTTTATAGCCACCCAGTTACGTTGTGATGTTTGGTACACCCAAAGCATTCCTACGGTATCTGGGAGTTGCACAATCTCATGGTCTAAGGAACTGATACTTGACATTAGAAAAGCTTTGAGCAAACGAACTACACGATCTTGTGCTAGGCTTAGGATTGGGTCTTGTCCATCACATCATTCTCCTAATGATGTGATCCCGTTATCAACGACATCCAATGTCCATGGTTAGGAAACCTTAACCATCTATTGATCAACGAGCTAGTCAACTAGAGGCTTACTAGGGACATGGTGTTGTCTATGTATCCACACATGTATCTGAGTTTCCTATCAATACAATTCTAGCATGGATAATAAACGTTTATCATGAACAAGGAAATATAATAATAACCAATTTATTATTGCCTCTAGGGCATATTTCCAATAGTCTCCCACTTGCACTAGAGTCAATAATCTAGTTCACATCACTATGTGATTAACACTCACAGGTCACATCACCATGCGACCAACGCCCAAGAGTTTACTAGAGTCAACAATCTAGTTCACATCTCTATGTGATTAACACTCAATGAGTTCTGGTTTGATCATGTTATGCTTGTGAGAGAGGTTATTAGTCAACGGGTCTGAACCTTTCAGATCCGTGTGTGCTTTACGAATATCTATGTCATCTTGTGGATGCTACCACGCGCTATTTGAAGCCATTTCAAATATTTGCTCTACTATACGAATCCGGTTTACTACTCAGAGTCATCCGGATTAGTGTCTGTCAAAGTTCGCATCGACGTAACCCTTATCGAAGAACTCCTTTTCACCTCCATAATCGAGAAAATTCCTTAGTCCACTAGATATTAAGGATAAGTTCAACCGCTGTCACGTGATCCATTCCCGGATCACTATTGTACCCCTTGACCAACTCATGGCAAGGCACACTTCATGTGCGGTACACAGCATAGCATACTGTAGAGCCTACGTCTGAAGCATAGGGGACGACCTTCGTCCTTTCTCTCTCTTCTGCTGTGGTCAGGTCTTGAGTCTCACTCAATACTCACACCTTGTAACACAGCCAAGAACTCCTTCTTTGCTGATCTATTTTGAACTCTTTCAAAATCATGTCAAGGTGTGCGTTCTTTGAAAGTATCATCAGGCGTCTTGATCTATCTCTATAGATCTTGATGCCCAATATGTAAGCAGCTTTATCTAGGTCTTCCTTTGAAAAACTCCTTTCAAACAACCCTTTATGCTTTCCAGAAATTTAATATCATTTCGGATCAACAATATGTCATTCACATATACTTACCAGAAATGTTGTAGTGCTCCCACTCAGTTTATTGGAAATACAAATTTCTAACAAACTTTGTATAAACCCAAAAACTTTGATCACTCCATCAAAGTGTATATTCTGACTCCGAGATGCTTACTCTAATCCATGGAAGGATCGCTGGAGCTAGCATACCTTTTAGCATCCTTAGGATCGACAAAACCTTTCTGATTGTATCACATACAACCTTTCCTTACGAAAACTGGTAAGGAAACTTGTTTTGACATCCATCTGCCAGATTTCATAAATGCAGCCAATGCTAACATGATTCCGACGGACTTAAGCATCGCTACGGATGAGAAAATCTCATCGTAGTCAACTCCTTGAACTTGTGAAAATACCCTTTGCCACAAGTCGAGCTTCACAGACGGTAACATTACCGTCCATGTCCGTCTTCTTCTTAAAGATCCATTTATCTCGGATTTCATGGCTTCTAACCATTTGTCAGAATATGGGCCCACCATCGCTTCTCCATAGCTCGTAGGTTCAGTATTGTACAACAACATGATATCTCAGACAGGATCACGTACCACTCTGAAGTAGCACGCATCCTCGTCGTCCTACGAGGTTTGGTAGTGACTTGATCCGAAGTTTCATGATCACTATCATAAGCTTCCACTTCAATTGGTGTAGGTGCCACAGGAACAACTTCCTGTGCCCTGCTACACGCTAGTTGAAGCGACGGTTCAATAACCTTATCAAGTCTCCACCATCCTCCCACTCAATTCTTTCGAGAGAAACTTTTCCTCGAGAAAAGACCTGTCTCTTGAAGCAATTACTTTTGACTCCAGATCTGAAATAGGAGGTATACCCAACTGTTTTGGGTTTTCTATGAAGATGCATTTATCCGCTTTAGGTTCGAGCTTATCAGCCTGAAACTTTTTCACATAAGCATCGCAACCCCAAACTTTTAAGAAACGACAACTTAGGTTTCTCTAAACGGTGTCGTCTCAACGGAATTGCGTGGTGCCCTATTTAAAGTGAATGCGGTTGTCTCTAATGCCTAACCCATAAACGATAGTGGTAATTCGATAAGAGACATCATGGTATGCACCATATCCAATAGGGTGCAACTATGATGTCCGGACACACCATCACACTATGGTGTTCCAGGCGGTATTAATTGTGAAACACTTTCCACAATGTCTTAATTGTGTGCCAAACTCGTAACTCAGATACTCATCTCTATGATCATATCACAGACATTTTATCCTCTTGTCACGACGATCTTCAACTTCACTCTGAAATTACTTGAACCTTTCAATAATTCAGACTTGTGTTTCATCAAGTAAATACACTCAGCATCTACTCAAATCATCCGTGAAGTAAGAACATAACAATATCCACTGCATGCCTCAGCACTCATTGGACTGCATACATCAAAATGTATTACTTCCAATAAGTTGCTCTCTTGTTCCATCTTACTAAAAACGAGGCCTTTCAGTCATCTTGCCCATGTGGTATGATTTGCATGTCTCATGTGATTCAAAACCAAGTGAGTCCAAACGATCCATCTGCATGGAGTTTCTTCATGCATATATACCAATAGACATGGTTCGCATGTCTCAATCTTTTCAAAAACGACTGAGTCCAAAGATCCATCTACATGGAGCTTCTTCATGCGTTTTATACCAATATGACTCAAATGGCAGTGCCACAAGTATGTGGAACAATCATTACTATTTTATATCTTTTGGCACGAACATGTGTATCACTAGATTCATTTTAGGTGCAAGACCATCGAAGGTTTTATTCAAATAAATAGAGTAACCATTATTCTCCTTAAATGAATAACCATATTGCGATAAACATAATCCAATCATGCTCAACGCAAACACCAAATCTCGATGGTAGAGGGAGCATGCGATGCTTGATCACATCAACCTTGGAAACACTTCCAACACATATCGTCATCTCACCTTTAGCTAGTCTCCGTTTATTCCGCAGCTTTTATTTCGAGTTACTAACACTTAGCAACCGAACCGGTATCTAATACCCTGGTGCTGTTAGGAGTACTAGTAAAGTACACATTCATATAATGTATATCCAATATACTTCTGTCGACCTTGCCTGCCTTCTCATCTACCAAGTATCTAGGGTAGTTCCGCTTCAGTGACCGTTCCCCTCATTACAGAAGCACTTAGTCTCGGGTTTGGTTCAATCTTGGGATTCTTCACTCGAGCAGCAAATGACTTGTTGTTTCATGAAGTATCCCTTTTGCCCTTGCCCTTGTTAAACTAGTGGTTTTACTAACCATCAACAATTGATGCTCCTTCTTGATTTCTACTTTCGCGGTGTCAAACATCGCGAATTTCTCAAGGATCATCATCTATCCTTGATATTTATAGTTCATCACGAAGCTCTACTAGCTTGGTGGCAGTGACTATGGAGAACCATCACTATCTCATCTGGGAGATTAACTCCCACTCGATTCAAGTGATTGTAGTACTCAGGCAATCTGAGCACATGCTCAACGATTGAGCTTTTCTCCCTTAGTCTTCAGGCTTAAGAAACTTGTCAGAGGTCTCATACCTCTTGATGTGGGCACTAGTCTGAAATCCC
Organism: Aegilops tauschii subsp. strangulata; assembly: GCF_002575655.3. Lineage (NCBI taxonomy): Eukaryota > Viridiplantae > Streptophyta > Magnoliopsida > Poales > Poaceae > Aegilops > Aegilops tauschii. The sequence continues at coordinate 21,760,598 of NC_053037.3, forward strand.
AATTTCAGTCTTCGGAACATCTCATATGTTCTGCGACGTTTCAAAAACGTCTTTGGTGCCACAATTCTAAACCGTTAGCATTACGCACTGAACTATCACGTAGTTATCAAAACGTGTATGTCAGATGTTCCGCAACATCTACAGACGACGCTGAGGTTCAGCACACCGAGCGGTGCATTAAGGACATAAGCCTTCTGTGCAGCAATGAGGACAATCCTCAGTTTACGGACCCAGTCCGCATAATTGCTACTACCAACTTTCAACTAAATTTTCTCTAGGAACATATCTTAAACAGTAGAACTAAAGCGTATGACATAATTTGCAAAGATCTTTTGACTATGTTCATGATAATGAAGTTCATCTGATTATTGAACTCCCACTCAGATAGACATCCCTCTAGTCATCTAAGTGATACATGATCCGAGTCAAACTAGGCCGTGTCCGATCATCACGTGAGACGGACTAGTCATCATCGGTGAACATCTCCATGTTGATCGTATCTACTATACGACTCATGTTCGACCTTTCGGTCTCTTGTGTTCCGAGGCCATGTATGTACATGCTAGGCTCATCAAGTCAACCTAAGTGTTTTGCTTGTGTTCAGAGGCCATGTCTGTACATGCTAGGCTCGTCAACACCCGTTGTATTTGAACGTTAGAATCTATCACACCCGATCATCACGTGGTGCTTCGAAACAAGGAACCTTCGCAACGGTGCACAGTTAGGGGGAACACGTCTCTTGAAATTTTAGTGAGCACTACTAGAATCAGCTAATTTGCCATCTGCCAGCTCTTTGCCGTCTGCTAGCTGACGGCAAAGAAGCTCTTTGCCATCAGCTACACATAAACAGACGGCAAAGAAAAGGCTGACGGCAAAGAAGCTCTTTGCCATCTGCCAGCTCTTTGCCGTCTGCCAGCGGACGACAAAGAATCTTTGTCGTCCGCTGGCGGACGGCAAAGAGTGTGGTGGCCCCCACCCCCCGCTCGTTTGAAAAAATCCTAACGGCCCAGCGGACGGCAAAGAGGCAGAAAGGCGGACGGCAAAGGCTGGCGGACGGCAAAGAGGGCACTTGCCTAACGGCAGGTACCCCCCGCCCGTTACTCACTTCGTCTTCGCCTCGCCCTTCTCCTCCCACCCCGCCGCCGCCGCCGCCGCCCGCCGCGCGCCGCCGCCCCGTCGCCCCCGCCGCCCAGTCGCCCCGCCGCCCCGGCTCCCCGCCGCCCCACCGCCCCGTCGCCCCCCCGCCCCGGCCCCCCGCCACCCCGCGCCCCACCGCCGCCCCGCGCCCCACCGCCGCCACGGCCCCCCGCCGCCCCGCGCCCCCCGCCGCCTCCTCCACTACCCCACCCCGGCCCCCCGCCCCCCATCCCCCCCCCCGCCCCGGCCCCCCGCCGGCCGGGCCCCCGACGCCCCACCTCCTCCATCGCCCCGCCCCGGCCCCCCGCCGGCCGGGCCCTCGCCGCCCCGCCCGTTACTCACTTCGTCCTCGCCTCGCCCTTCTCCTCCCACCCCGCCGCCGCCGCCGCCGCCCGCCGCGCGCCGCCGCCCCGTCGCCCCCGCCGCCCAGTCGCCCCGCCGCCCCACCGCCCCGTCGCCCCCCCGCCCCGGCCCCCCTGCCGCCCCGCGCCCCACCGCCGCCACGGCCCCCCGCCGCTCCGCGCCCCCCGCCGCCTCCTCCACTACCCCGCCGCCACGGCCCCCCGCCGCCCCGCGCCCCCCGCCGGCCGGGCCCCCGACGCCCCGCCTCCTCCATCGCCCCGCCCCGGCCCCCCGCCGGCCGGGCCCTCGCCACCCCGCCTCCTCCACCGCCCCGCCCCGGCCCTCCCCCACAGTGAGCCCCTCCTCCCTTTTTTTTTCTGTTTTTTTGTTTTTTTTCTGTTTAAGTTTAGGTTTAATTAGTTTAAATAGTTTAGTTTTAATTAGTTGAGGTTTTTAGTTTAGGTTAGTTTAGGTTTAGGTTAAGTAGAAGGGGGAAGAAGAAGAAGAAGAAGAAGAAGAAGAGGAGGAGGAGGAGGAGGAGGAGAAGGAGAAGAAGAAGAAGAAGAAGAGGAGGAGGAGGAGGAGGAGGAGGAGGCGGAGGAGGAGGAGAAAGAAGAAGAAGAAGAAGAAGAAGAAGAAGAAGAAGAAGAAGAAGAAGAAGAAGAGGAGGAGGAGGAGGAGGAGACACCCCGAAGCCCCGACCCCAAACAGCACCCCGACCCCGACACGGCACCCCGACACCGACACGGCACCCCGACCCCTACACGACACCCCGACCCCCGACACGACACCCCCGACACCCCGACCCCGAGAACCCGACCCCGACCCCGACCCCGACACCCCGACCCCGAGCCTGACCCGACACCCCGAGCCAGACACCGACACGGCACCCCGACCCCGACCCGGCACCCCGACCCCCGACACCGACACGACACCCCGACCCCCGACACGACACCCCCGACACCCCGACCCCGAGACCCCGACCCCGACACCCCGACCCCGAGCCTGACCCGACACCCCGACCCCGACACCGACACGGCACCCCGACCCCGACCCGGCACCCCGACCCGACACCCCGACCCCGAGACCCCGACCCCGACACGGCACCCCGAGACCGACACGACACCCCGACCCCGACACGGCACCCCGAGACCGACACGACACCCCGACCCCCGACACGACACCCCCGACACCCCGACACCCCGACCCCGAGACCCCGACCCCGACCCCGACCTCGACCCCGACCCCGACACCCCGACCCCGAGCCTGACCCGACACCCCGACCCCGACACCGACACGGCACCCCGACCCCGACCCGGCACCCCGACCCGACACCCCGACCCCGACACCCCGACCCCGAAAAGGTGTTCTTTGGCCTTCCAGAAGCCGACGGGGTCATATATTTGTGAATTATTAGTTAGGTCATATATCTTTCGATTTTGTTATGAAAATATCATATATAATTGTGTTGATCGGGTAGTTTTAAATGTGCAGTTGTTTCATCGCTGCGAGGTTTGGTGTTCGACGACCTCGCCGTGCGTTTGACGAGCTCTGCCCCTTCGTTCGTGGGTGAGCACAAATGACATGTCCTGCTCCCCCATTAATTATTTGATCTATTCCGATGAAACTTGATAGCTAGATATATATGTGTCTTGAATCATCAGTATGCGTAACCAATATGTGTCTCCCGTTCGAAAGCATCATAGTTATAAATATGCATGCATTTGCATATTTATAACCTTGATTCTTTCGAATTGTCCAACGCTATCCATGGACAGCCCGAGTATGTTTAGATTGGGTTCGTTTTCCCATATGCTTTGCTCTGGATCCGACGCATAAATTTCGTCAGTGCCTCCCCTGTTGTTCTCCGGGTACACATCCTCTCTGTTTATTGCAGAGACGTGTATCAGGAGAACAGCGGGGAGGTGCTGCCGAAATTTTGCGTAGGATCCGGGGCATAGCATGGGAAAATGAACCCAATCTAAACATACTCGGGTGGGATTAGGACCTATCATTACCTATTAGAGTGTAGGTTGCATGGACATAATAAAATTGACAAAGTAGATCAACTGATGAATACATACATGGTGAATTATATATATATATATATATATTTGTTGTGTGTCTAGTAGCTCTGAAAGTCAAGATGAGTGATCGTGCGTGGATGTACACCGGTCACACTGGTCAGAACAAATGGAGCACTGAATGGTTCACAAAAACCAAGGGGTTTGTGCGAGCCACATTTGCAAATGGCCAGAGGAAAACGTGGTGCCCCTGTTTACGGTGCAGCAATTGGGAAAAGAGGACAGAGGCTGAAATGGGCAAACACCTGCAGAAGAGTGGTTTTACGCCCGATTATACGGTGTGGACATTTCATGGTGAGTCTTCCCAACGTGACCGAGCTGAGGTGGATCGTCGTCGCACCGACGAGCATGGTACCGGTATGGAAAACATGGTGCAAGACTTTGATGATGCTCGGGATTCGGACGAGGAGATGGAGGAATCTGCAAAGGCCTTCAATGAAATGTTGGAGTCTTCAAAACGTCCGCTCCATGAGCACACTGAGCTTTGTCAGTTGGATGCCATCTCACAAGTAATGGCTCTGAAGGCTCAGTTCAACTTGGGCAGAGAATGCTACGATGCAATGATGACAGTATTTGGACGCTTTCTACCCAAAGGCCATGTAATGCCTGCAAACCTGTACCAGTCGGACAAAATCCTCCGTGCACTGAAGATGCCCTATGATAAGATACATGCCTGTGAGAAAGGATGTGTCTTGTTTAGGCTTGACTATGCGGACTTGAACTGTTGTCCCATTTGCAAGTCTTCCAGGTATGTTGTGGTAGACAACGGTATGGGTGAGAAGACACAGACCAAAATCCCCGTTAGTGTTCTTCGGTATATGCCAATCGTACCAAGACTTCAACGTCTTTTCATGGTCGAAGAGACGGCCAGACAGATGACATGGCACAAAACGGGCAAAAGAACCGAACTAGATGCAGATGGGAATCTGATGATTGTACACACATCGGATGGTGTTGCGTGGAAAAAGTTTGATGAATTACATGGTGACAAAGCGGCAGATCCGAGGCATCCTCGAGTCGGCATCAGCACGGATGGGTTCAGTGTGTTTGGTATGACGGCAGCCCAATACAGTTGTTGGCCCGTATTTGTCTTTCCACTCAATCTCCCCCCCCGGACAGATTATGCAAAGAAAGAACATTTTCCTGACGTTGATAATTCCAGGGCCCAACTATCCGGGGAAAAATATGAATGTGTACATGCAACCGCTTAAGGACGAATTGCAAGAAGCCTGGGATAATGGGTTCAAGACATACGATGCCTATAGCAAACGGAACTTCATAATGCGTGTCTGGTACATGTACTCGACGCATGACTTGCCGGCGTATGCGCTATTCGTTGGCTGGTGTGTGCATGGAAGGTTCCCGTGCCCCACATGCAAGGGAGCTCTTGAGTTTCGTTGGCTTCAGGGCGGTCGCAAGTTTTCTTGCTTCGACATGCATAGAGAGTTCCTGAATCCTCGCCATAAGTTCAGGAAAGACAAGAAGAACTTCATCAGAGGTAGAGTTGTCAAAAACTCTGCACCACATGCATTGACAGGCCAACAGACCATGGATCAGTTAAACGCTCTCGAGCCAGATCCCGAGCGTCCAGGGTACTTCAAGGGGTATAATTCTAAGCACGCCTGGACTCACAAAACATGCTTATGGGATCTGCCTTACTTCAAAGACCTCCTTTGCCCACACAACATCGACGTGATGCACACTGAGAAGAATATCGCCGAGGCACTTTTTGGTACATTGTTCGGCATAGATGGGAAGTCAAAGGATAATACTAAGGCTAGAGTCGATCTGGAGGCGCTATGTGATAGGCCGTTACAAAACATGAAAGAACCGAAAGGAAAGCAAAACTGGACGAAGCCAAAGGCATGGTTCAATCTTGGAAGGCCGGCTATGAGGGAAATTATCTTGTGGGTGAAAATGCAGTTGATGTTCCCCGATGGGTATGCAGCGAATCTATAGAGGGGAGCCAGTCTTGATAAATTGAAGATATTTGGTCTCAAGAGTCATGATTGGCTCATATGGATTGAGCGGGTAATGCCAGTGATGTTGCGTGGCTTCATCCCTGAGGATGAATGGCTAGTACTGGCAGAACTCAGCTATTTCTTCCGTGTTCTTTGTGCGAAAGAACTATCGCCTAGCGTGCTAGAAGAAATGGAAGAGTTGGCGCCGGAGTTGATCTGCAAGTTAGAGAAGATCTTTCCACCGGGCTTCTTTAATCCAATGCAACATTTGATTTTGCATCTCCCGACCGAGGCAAGATTGGGGGGGCCCGTGCAAAATCGTTGGTGCTACCCAACTGAGAGGATGCAGAAGACGCTTCGACAAAAATGTAAAAATAAACGTAGAATTGAAGCATCGATGGCTGAGGCATTCATCACTGAGGAGGCGGCAAACTTCGTGACAGCACACTACGAAGCCAAAAATCGTCATTTGCATAATCCGAAGCCTCGGTACAATGCTGACGACCCTAAAAAGGGTGGATCCAACCTCAGCCTATTCAAAGGGAATCTCGCACCAGCCAGTGTTTCAAATCCAGTATCTTTGGATAACGAACAATGGCGGACCATTTCGTTGTATATCTTCAACAACCTGATAGAAGTGCGGCCGTACATCGAGTAAGTTCTCGGTACATAGTTTCGCAACTTCTATTTCCGTTGAACTGCTCTTATTCCTGGATATTTCATACAGTCGATACGTCGCCTTATTCTCGTATGGAGCGGTGATCCAAAAGGATTCTGTCGAAGAGTATGAGCTTCTCGCAAAGCAAGGTGGCGGCTATCCCGGTTTCATCTCTTGGTTCAAACAAACGGTAATTTCTATTAGACTTGTAGGCTAATTTGTAGGCGGCTATCCCGGTTTCATTCGCTAATTTGTGCGTAATGCAACAATCCTTTCATATTAAACTTGTAGGCTAATTCAAAGTCTATGGACGCCGAATTGAGACAAGTCGCTAATGGTTTTGACTATAAGGTCCGTTCATTTGACAAATACGACATCAACGGGTATCGCTTTCGTACCTATGGCAAAGAGCTATCTATGGCCGACCGAAAGTCTACAAATTGTTGTGTATCTGCTATCGGCAAAGGAGGTACCGAGTATTATGGGAGAGTTGAAGCAATTTATGAACTTGTATTCTATGGTGAAAACCCACCGAATGTCGTAGTCTTCAAATGTTATTGGTTTCAGCCGAAGGAGACTAGAAGAACTCATGAACATATAGGGCTAGTTGAAATCAACCAAAGCACCCATTTAGATGTTCCTGATGTCTATATTACGGCTCAACAGGCAACCCAAGTATTCTATCTACCGTGGGCCTGCCAAACTAATCCAAATCTGAAAGGTTGGGATGTCGTTTATGAAGTGCCGCCACGTGCTAGACTATCTCCCCCAAAGGAAGAGGATTATGAACCTCACATTAACCCAGACACATATGAAGGAGAATTCTTCCAAGAGACACGTCTTTCCAAAAAGCGTTTCAAGAACCGCTATACTTCACCCCAAAACATTGAAGTAGACAGCGACAGTGAATCCGACATCACCCCAGAGGAGGAACAAGAAGAGCCGGAACAAGAAGAGGTTACTGCTGCGGATGACCTGTCATTGCTTGACCGATTACGTCAAGGTGGCCTTGCACATGTTGATGCCACTGAACCCTATGAGCCCGTCATTGATTATAGTGATGATGATGATGATTATGCATTTATTGATGATACTGATCGAGATTATTAGTAGTGTCAGGTATTAAATTTTTTAATGTTGTACTTGATGATGATACACTTAAGTGATACACATATTATTATTCATGTCGGTCTTTTTTTTATGTTGTACTAATTTCGTTTACTGTTTGTCATGGCAGGTGTTGAAAGATGGTGGGCGCTGGTCGGGAGCGCGCCAAGGCCCCTTCTTCCTCGGCGCGTGGTCTGAGGTCTTCGATTCCAGACGTACCTCTTCGCCGAGCGTTGCTGGACAGTATGTCCACACCGCCGGGCCCTTCTTCGTCCACCGCGGTGCCCAGCAGGGGACGAGGTAGGAAGAGAGGATGTGGGGCACGTGGTCGCGGGAGAGGAGGTAGGGTGACTGCTAGGGCGCCTTCCTCGCCGCCACCCCCAGCTGTTTCACCCGAGCACGTGACTGCTAGGGTGGACTCGTCCGAGGAGGAGGCGACACGGACTCCGGTCCACGAGCCTCCGGGCCACGGGTCTTGGGCCCACGAGCCTCGGGTCGACTGGCCTTCGGCCCACGAGACCCCGGAGGAGCACACGTCCGGATGGGGTACCTGGCCGGATCAGCCCGAGGAGCCGAGTGGCCATGCTGATGATGGCGGGGAGCCGACTGATCTTGAGGAGGAGGGTGGCACCGTCTACCAGCGTGGTGCTACACGGCTCCCGTCCGTGCCGGCGACCCGCGAGCAGAGGTGGTTGATCTTCCCTGATGGGGAGAGGTACGTAAGTGCATTTAATATTTTTGTACCTTCTGCATTCACGTTTCTTCAAATAACTAATGGGTTGGCCATGTCATGCTGCAGGGGTTGGGACCACCATCATAGTGTCCGCCGGCCCAACTCCGTCCTTGGAGTTCTTTGCCGGCAAAACTTCCCGGGGTTTGTCACGTTGCCTGGTGAGGGTCGGCTTCCAGAGCTTGGGTTGAGCTGGGAGCACTACGTGGCTGCCCCGGCCCCGCGGGATGTCATTATCGACGGTGTCGTGTGCGACACGAGGGCAGACATGGTGATCAGGACGTTCTGGGTAAATTCTCCTTTACACATTTCAAAATCTTCAACTAGCTAGTTTTTAATTGTACTAATCAATATTGTCTCATTTGATTGCAGGTGTGAGGAGGGATACGAGGAGGACTGCGCAAATGTTATCCAGAACGTCTGCAAGCGCCTACTCCAGAACTTACGGCACGAGGCTCGGGTGCAGGCTGTTCGAGACTACTACGCCTTGCGTGGTATCAAGAAGACCAAGCCGGCGTGCCGCGATAAGTTCCTGAGTAAGGAGCAGTACATGAAGGTAATTCTTAAGGCCTTCTACTTAAGTTCCTTCATTTAGTAATTCTTAGCCGTAGCGCTCAAGTTTCTATTTGCTAACTTAGGCGCCTCCGAGATGGTGTGCGGATCGGATGGATTGTTGGGAGGTGTTGGTCGATGAGTGGTGCTCACAAGAATGGCTAGCCCTCCACAACCAGGCCAAGGACAAACGTGCCCAAATGGAAGGTGTGCCACACCATCAAGGCAGCTCCAACTTATATCAGTTCGGGCGCAACTGGGTATGTGGTTTGCTTCATGATTCATGCAATTCATTCATCATGCTAGCTTGAGCCCTTTAATTACTAATTTTCATTGTTTCTCTCTTTCAGGCACGCCACAATAAGGCGGATAAGGTGCCAGAGGTGTACGACCTGTATGCCATGGCCCACACTGGCTCTTACAAGAAAGTCAAGGCTTTCTCTCAGTCTGACCTCGATGATGCAAACAACTTCACCAACATCTCCTCCCACAACAAGCTCATGAGATATAGAGATGAGGGGAAGGCGAGGAAAGGGGAGGACTTTAACCCGAGCCAGGGTCCCATTGATCCAGAGCTGGGGATGATATCTGGTGGCGGGAGGTCCCATGGCTCCATAGCCATTGGAGATGGACTTATCCGTTGTCCTTGCACTCTCCCGGAGATCAAGGCGCGCCAGTCGAGCTCCGCTCCTGAGATAAGGCCTCGTGAACGGCCAGTGCAACTCGCCATCAAGGTTAGTGATACGTACTCAGTTATCTTTCTCCATTACATTGTGTGCGCTTCCATCAATGATTACAAATGGTCATGTGAGTGGTGTTGCAGGCTGCTATACAGACTGAGAGAGATAGAACGGAGAAACTTCTGGCGGAGGCGGCGGAGAGGCAGCGGGAGATGGAGGAGAGGACGAGAAAGATGATGGAGGAGGAGAGGGCACGGAATGACATGCAGGCAAGGGCCATGTACGAGCTCCTTGTGGTAAGTTTCTTCTGCAGATTACTTGCTAGTCTTAACATTTGAGTGTCATTACTAACTAGTATGACTCTGTTCTGAAAACCAAATGTGCAGTCTGTGTGCGAGAAGTCCGGTCAGCCCGCTCCGCCGATGCCAGTGATTGCTCCTGGGAGCACGGTGAGTTTAGTTTGAATGGACATTACTTGGTAGTCTTAACATTTGAGTGTCGTAATGCTAACGAGACATTGGAAATGATCTTTGGTGCAGCTTAACTCCAGAAACGCATCGCACGATCCTTCTCCAGGTAGCGGCACTAGCCACCCCGCTCCTACACCTCCCTGATCACGGTAAGTTTCTCTAGTGTTTTGCTTAACAAATGCATAAAGACCTAGACTTAGCTTTATTTCCTCCAATATGCTTACCATAATGACCTAGAGTTAGCTTATTTTCCTCCAAAATGACCCATTTTACCTAGGTTAGCTTATAAATGATGCAGTTCATCCAAGTTAGCTCAGAAATGACCCATTTTACCTACATTAGCTCCTAAATGATCCATTTTACCTACGTTAGCTTTAAAATGGCCCATTTCACCTAGGTTAACTCCAAAATGACCCATCTTACCTAGGTTATCTCATAAACGATCCATTTCAACTAATTTAGCTCATAAACGATCCATTTGACCTAAGTGAGCTAAAAAACGATCCATTTCACCTAAATTAGCTCTTAAATGATCCATTTCACGTAAGTTAGCTCAAAAAGATCCATTTCAACTAAATTAGCTCTAAAATGATCCATTTCAACAAAGTTAGCTCAAAACCGATCCATTTCAACTAAGTTAGCTCAAAAACGATCCATTTGACCTAAGTGAGCTAAAAAAGATCCATTTCACCTTAGTTACCTCAAAAACGATCCATTTCACCTTAGTTACCTCAAAAACAATCCATTTCTAACTTTCTTATTTTGCCATTTTGCAGATTTCATTATATGCTGGATGGAGTGCTTGTTCTACTCTTCTTCTTCTTGTCTTCTCATTCTTGTCTTCTCATTCTAGTCACCTTAGCTATGGAGTGCTACTTTATGTATGGATGGAACTTCTTTATGTATGAAATGATGGATGGAACTTGTTTACGTATGAAATGATGGATGGACCTTGTTTATGTATGAAATGATGTATGAACTTGTTTATGTGATGAATGCCTGTGAAATATATCTATATGTCATATATATTTTCTGTGCAAATTGTGGGATTTAACAAAAAACAGAAAAAACAGACAATATGCAGGCTCTTTGCCGTCTGCCACCGACGGCAAAGAGCTCTTTGCCATCTGCCGCGGACGGCAAAGAAGCCACATGGCAGCCAACTGTGCTTCCTGGGAGCTGACCCATTTGGTCAGTTTGCCTACAGTGGCAGACGACAAAGACTTTGCCGTCCGTGGCAGACGGCAAAGAACCTGCACTTTGCCATCAGTGGCAGACGGCAAAGAACCTGCCATCTAGTGACGTGTACATGACATCATAAGGCGGACGGCAAAGACCAAAGGCTCTTTGCCGTCTGCGGCGGACGGCAAAGGTCTGCCGTTAGCCACTTAACGGACTGACAGCGCAATTGTTGCCGTCCGCCCTCTTTGCCGTCCGCCGCAGACGGCAAAGAGCCTTTGCCGTCCGCCGCCAGGAAGCAGACGGCAAAGGAGCTGTTTACCGTAGCGTTCTTTGCCGGAGCCTTTTGCCGTCCGCGGCTGACGGCAAAGGACTTTGCCGTCCGCCTTTCGAGCCTTTGCCGTCCGCCATGGCAGACGGCAAAGTAGCTGTTTCCTGTAGTGGAGGGATCATCTTACTTACTACCGTCGTTCTAAGCAAATAAGATGTAAACGTGATAAACATCACATGCAATCAAATAGTGACATGATATGGCCAATGTCATTTTGCTCCTTTGATCTCCATCTTCGGGGCACCATGATCATCTTTGTCACCGGCATGACACCATGATCTCCATCATCATGATCTCCATCATTGTGTCTTCATGAAGTTGTCACGCCAACGATTACTTCTACTTCTATGGCTAACGCGCTTAGCAATAAAGTAAAGTAATTTACATGGCGTTATTCAATGACACGCAGGTCATACAAAAAATAAAGACAACTCCTATGGCTCCCGCCGGTTGTCATACTCATCGACATGCAAGTCGTGATTCCTATTACAAGAATATGATCAATCTCATACATCACATATATCATTCATCACATCTTCTGGCCAGATCACATCACATAGCACATGCTGCAAAAACAAGTAAGACGTCCTCTAATTGTTGTTGCAAGTTTTTACGTGCCTTGTATAGGTTTCTAGGAAGAACGTTTCTTACCTACGTAAAACCACAACGTGATATGCCAATTTCTATTTACCCTTCATAAGGACCCTTTTCATCGAATCCGTTTCGACTAAAGTGGGAGAGACAGACACCCGCTAGCCACCTTATGCAACTAGTGCATGTCAGTCGGTGGAACCTGTCTCACGTAAGCGTACGTGTAAGGTCGGTCCGGGCCGCTTCATCCCACAATGCCGCCGAAACAAGATAAGACTAGTAGCGGCAAGAAGAATTGGCAAAATCGACGCCCACAACTACTTTGTGTTCTACTCGTGCATAGAAACTACGCATAGACCTAGCTCATGATGCCACTGTAGGGGAACGTAGCAGAAATTCAAAATTTTCTACGCATCACCAAGATCAATCTATGGAGTAATCTAGCAACGAGGGAAAGGGGAGTGCATCTACATACCATTGTAGATCGCGATGCGGAAGCGTTGCAAGAACGCGGATGAAGGAGTCGTACTCGTAGCGATTCAGATCGCGGTTGATTCCGATCTAAGCACCGAAGAACGGTGCCTCCGCGTTCAACACACGTGCAGCCCGGTGACGTCTCCCACGCCTTGATCCAGCAAGGAGAGAGGGAGAGGTTGAGGAAGACTCCGTCCAGTAGCAGCACAACGGCGTGGTGGTGGTGGAGGAGCGTGGCAATCCCGCAGGGCTTCGCCAAGCACCGCGGGAGAGGAGGAGGTGGGAGAGGGGTAGGGCTGCGCCGAGAAGGAGACGTTCTCATGTCTATGGGCAGCCCCAAACCTCAACTATATATAGGGGGGGAGGGGCTGCGCCCCCTCTAGGGTTTCCACCCCCAAGGGCTGGCGGCCAGCCCTAGATCCCATCTAAGGGGGGCGGCCAAGGGGAGGAGAGGGGGGCGCCACTAGGGTGGGCCTTAAGGCCCATCTGGACCTAGGGTTTGCCCCCTCCCACTCTCCCATGCGCCTTGGGCCTTGGTGGGGGGGCGCAGAAGCCCACCTGGGGCTGGTCCCCTCCCACACTTGGCCCACGCAGCCTTCTGGGGCTGGTGGCCCCACTTGGTGGACACCCGGGACCCTCCCGGTGGTCCCGGTACATTAGCGATAACACCCGAAACTTTTCCCGTGACCAAAACAGGACTTCCCATATATAAATCTTTACCTCCGGACCATTCCGGAACTCCTCGTGACGTCCGGGATCTCATCCGGGACTCCGAACAACATTCGGTAACCACGTACATACTTTCCCTATAACCCTAGCGTCATCGAACCTTAAGTGTGTAGACCCTACGGGTTCGGGAACCATGCAGACATGACCGAGACGTTCTCCGGCCAATAACCAACAGCGGGATCTGGATACCCATGTTGGCTCCCACATGTTCCACGATGATCTCATCGGATGAACCACGATGTCTGGGATTCAATCAATCCCGTATTCGATTCCCTTTGTCTATCGGTATGTTACTTGCCCGAGATTCGATCGTCGGTATCGCGATACCTTGTTCAATCTCGTTACCGGCAAGTCTCTTTACTCGTTGTAACTCACATCATCCCGTGATCAACTCCTTGGTCACATTGTGCACATTATGATGATGTCCTACCGAGTGGGCCCAGAGATACCTCTCCGTTTACACGGAGTGACAAATCCCAGTCTCGATTCGTGCCAACCCAACAGACACTTTCGGAGATACCTGTAGTGCACCTTTATAGCCACCCAGTTACGTTGTGACGTTTGGTACACCCAAAGCATTCCTACGGTATCCGGGAGTTGCACAATCTCATGGTCTAAGGAACTGATACCTGACATTAGGAAAGCTCTGAGCAAACGAACTACACGATCTTGTGCTAGGCTTAGGATTGGGTCTTCTCCATCACATCATTCTCCTAATGATGTGATCCCGTTATCAACGACATCCAATGTCCATGGTTAGGAAACTGTAACCATCTATTGATCAACGAGCTAGTCAACTAGAGGCTTACTAGGGACATGGTGTTGTCTATGTATCCACACATGTATATGAGTTTCCTATCAATACAATTCTAGCATGGATAATAAACGTTTATCATGAACAAGGAAATATAATAATAACCAATTTATTATTGCCTCTAGGGCATATTTCCAACACTTAACACCAACGTCTTACTTTGATTCGGATGTATTGTTGGATGAAGCGGCCCGGGCCAACATTACATGACCACTTTCATGAGGCCGGTTCTACCGACGTGATTTGCACACAGGTGGCTGGCGGGTGTCTGTTTCTCCAACTTTAGTTGAATCGAGTTTGACTACAGCCGGTCCTTGTTCAAGGTTAAAACAGCACACTTGACGAAAAATCGTTGTGGTTTTGATGCGTAGGTAAGAACGGTTCTTGCTAGAAGCCCGTAGCAGCCACGTAAAACTTGCAACAACAAAGTAGAGGACGTCTAACTTGTTTTTGTAGGATATATTGTGATGTGATATGGTCAAGGCATGATGTGATATACGTTATTGTATGAGATGACCATGTTTTGTAAAAGTTATCGGCAACTGGCAGGAGCCTTATGGTTGTCGCTTTATTGTATGAAATGCAATCGCCATGTAATTGCTTTACTTTATCACTATGCGGTAGCGATAGTCGTAGAAGCAATAGTTGGCGAGACGACAACGACGCTATGGTGGAGATCAAGGTGTCAAGCCGGTGACGATGGAGATCATGACGGTGCTTTGGAGATGGAGATCAAAGGCACAAGATGATGATGGCCATATCATATCACATATTTTGATTGCATGTGATGTTTATCTTTTATGCATCTTATTTTGCTTAGTACGGCGGTAGCATTATAAGATGATCCCTTACTAAATTTCAAGGTATAAGTGTTCTCCCTGAGTATGCACCATTGCTACAGTTCGTCGTGCCGAGACACCATGTGATGATCGGGTGTGATAAGCTCTACATTCACATACAACGGGTGCAAGCCAGTTTTGCACGTGCAGAATACTCGGTTTAAACTTGACGAGCCTAGCATATGCAGATATGGCCTCGGAACCTGAGACCGAAAGGTCGAACGTGAATCATATAGTAGATATGATCAGCATAGAGATGTTCACCATTGAAAACTACTCCATCTCACGTCATGATCGGACATGGTTTAGTTGATATGGATCACATGATCATTTAGATGACTAGAGGGATGTGATAAGTCTCCAACGTATCTATAATTCATGAAGTATTCATGCTAATTTATTATCATTCTTGGATGTTTTACAATCATTTTATAGCAACTTTATATCATTTTTGGGACTAACCTATTGACCCAGTGCCCAGTGCCAGAGCAGCACCTTGGAGGTGCCCCGAGGGGGGCACAACCCACCAGGGCACGCCTGGGGCCCCAGGCGCGCCCAGGTGGGTTGTGCCCACCTCGGTGGCCTTCCGCACCCCCTCTTTACCCTATAAATTCACAAATATTCCAAAACCCGTCAGGGTAAACCTAGATCAAAAGTTCCGCAGCCGCAGGCCTCTGTAGCCACCGAAAACCAATCTAGACCCTTTCTGGCACCCTGCCGGAGGGGGGAATCATCTCCGGTGGCCATCTTCATCATCCCGGTGGCCACCGCGATGAGGAGGGAGTAGTCCACCCTCGGGGCTGAGGGTTTGTACCAGTAGCTATGTGTTTAATCTCTCTCTCTCTCTCTCGTGATATATATCATGGGATTTGTTAACATAGATGGATCATACGATGTATCTCCCCTCTATACTCTTGTTGTGATGAATTGCATCTTTACCCGATGAAGTTTTGTCTTGTCGGATTGAATATTCATATATGAGAACACATGATGTATGTCTTGCAGTATGAATACTTGAGGTGAAAATGGGGTATCATATTGATTCACTTGATGTATGTTATGGCACTCAACTTGCGGATTCCCGAGGTGACATTGGGGTAATCTATGCATAGGGGTTGATGCACAGTTTTATTATCTTTTCTCCGATAGAAACTTTGGGGTCTCTTTGTAGTTCTTTGTGTGGATTGAGTATTATGAATATGAATTTGCTTTGGTGATATTTTAGTACGAACTCTTGATTAGATCGATCGGAAATAATAGCTTGTGTTATTTTAGTATGAACTCTAGGAGAGATCGAACAGAAAGAATAGCTTTGAGGTGGTTTCATACCCTACAAACAATTTCTATCTTTTGTTCTCCACTAATAGGAACTTGGGAGTGATTCTTTATTGCACTTTGAGGGATAATCATATGATCCAACTATGTTAGCATTGTTGAGAGGTTGCACTAGTGAAAGTACGGACCCTAGGCCTGGTTTTTAAGCATTGCAATACCATTTCTGTGCCCGTTTACTATTTGCTACCTTGCTGTTTTTATTTATTCAGATTATAAAAATATATATATTTCTACCATCAATATTACAGTTTTATCACCATCTCTTCGCCGAACTAGTGCACCTATACAATTTGCCATTGTATTGGGTGTGTTGGGGACACAAGAGATTTCTTGTATTTGGTTGCAGGGTCGTTTGAGAGAGACCATCTTCATCCTACACCTCTCACGGATTGATAAACCTTAGGTCATCCACTTGAGGGAAAATTGCTACTGTCCTACAAAACTCTGTGCTTGGAGGCCCAACACGTGTCTACAATAATAAAGTTGCATAGTAGACATCAGGATGTCTATCTAAGTGGGAGTTCTTAACTAATAAGATTAATTAAACTTTAATTTATCATGAACTTAGTACCTAATAGTTTTTTCATATCTATATTGTTGTAGATCAATGGCTCGTGCTACCGTTCCCTTGAATTTTAATGCGTTCCTAGAGAAAGCTAAGTTGAAAGATGATGGTATCAACTACATGGACTGGGTCCGTAACTTGAGGATTATTCTCATTGCTACACCGTAAAATTACGTCCTGGAAGCACCGCTAGGTGAAAGGCCCGCTGCAGGAGCAACTCCGGACGTTATGAACGTCTGGCAGACCAAAAGCTGATGACTACTCGATAGTTCAGTGTGCCATGCTTTACGACTTAGAATCGGGACTTCAAAGACGTTTGGAACATCATGGAGCATATGAGATGTTCTACAAGTTCTATAGCTGCAAGATGGACGAGAAAACTTCTGTCAGTGAACACATACTCAGAATGTCTGGGTACCATAACCACTTGACACAGCTAGGAGTTAATCTTCCTGATGATAGTGTCATTGACAGAGTTCTTCAATCACTGCCACCAAGCTATAAAAGCTTTGTGATGAACTATAATATGCAAGGGATGGAAAAGACAATTCCTGAGCTCTTCGCGATGCTAAAGGCTGTGGAGGTAGAAATCAAGAAGGAGCATCAAGTGTTCATGGTTAACAAGACCACTAGTTTCAAAAAGAAGGCCAAAGGGAAGAAGGTGAACTTCAAGAAGAATAGAAAGCAAGTTGCTACTCCTGGGAAGAAGCTCAAGTCTGGACCTAAGCCTGAAACTGAGTGCTTCTACTGTGAAGGGACTGGTCACTGGAAGTGGAACTGCCCTAAGTATTTGTCCGATAAGAAGGATGGCAAAGTGAAAGGTACATTTGCTATACACATTATTGATGTGGACCTTACTAATGCTCGTAGTAGCGCCTGGGTATTTGATACTGGTTCTGTTACTCATATTTGCAACTCGAAACAGGGGCTACCGATTAAACGAAGATTGGCTAAGGACGAGGTGACGATGCGCGTCAGAAATGGTTCCAAGGTCGATGTGATCGCCGTCAGCACACTACCTCTACATCTACCTTCGGGATTAGTTTTAGACCTAAATAATTGTTATTTGGTGCCAGCGTTGAGCATGAACATTATATCTGGATCTTGTTTGATGCAAGACGGTTATTCATTTAAATCAGAGAATAATGGTTGTTCTATTTATATGAGTAATATCTTTTATGGTCATGCACCCTTGATGAGTGGTCTATTTTTGTTGAATCTCGATTATAGTGATACACATATTCATAATATTGAAGCCAAAAGATGCAAAGTTAATAATGATTGTGCAACTTATTTGTGGCACTGCCATTTAGCTCATATTGGTGTAAAGCGCATGAAGAAACTCCATGTTGATGGGCTTTTGGAATCACTTGATTATGAATCACTTGATGCTTGCAAACCATGCGTCATGGGAAAGATGACTAAGACTCCGTTCTCCGGAACAATGGAGCGAGCAACTGAATTATTGGAAATAATACATACTGATGTATGCGGTCCGATGAGTGTTGAGGCTCGCGGCGGGTATCATTACTTTCTGACCTTCACAGATGATTTGAGCAGATATGGGTATATCTACTTAATGAAACTTAAGTCTGGAACACTTGAAAAATTCAAAGAATTTCAGAGTGAAGTGGAAAATCATCATAACAAGAAAATAAAGTTTCTACGATCTGATCGTGGAGGTGGATATTTGAGTTATGAGTTTGGTCTTCATTTGAAACAATGGGGAATAGTTTCGCAACTCACGCCACCTGGAACACCACAGTGTAATGGTGTGTCCGAACGTCGTAACTGTACTTTATTAGATATGGTGCGATCTATGATGTCTCTTACCGATTTACCACTATCGTTTTGGGGTTATGCTTTAGAGACGGCTGCATTCACGTTAAATAGGGCACCATCTAAATCCATTGAGACGACGCCATATGAACTGTGGTTTGGCAAGAAACCTAAGCTGTCGTTTCTTAAAGTTTGGGGCTGCGATGCTTATGTGAAAAAGCTTCAACCTGATAAGCTCAAACCCAAATTGGAGAAATGCGTCTTCATAGGATACCCAAACGAGACTGTTGGGTACACCTTCTATCACAGATCTGAAGGCAAGATATTCGTTGCTAAGAATGGATCCTTTCTAGAGAAGGAGTTTCTCTCGAAAGAAGTGAGTGGGAGGGAGGTAGAACTTGATGAGGTAATTGTACCTTCTCACTAATTGGAAAGTAGTTCATTACAGAAATCAGTTCGAGTGATGCCTACACCAATTAGTGAGGAAGTTAATGATGATGATCATGAAACTTCAGATCAGGTTACTGCCGAACCTTGTAGGTCAACCAGAGTACGTTCCGCACCAGAGTGGTACGGTAATCCTGTTCTGGAAGTCATGTTACTAGACCATGACGAACCTACGAACTATGAGGTAGCGATGATGAGCCCAGATTCCGCGAAATGGCTTGAGGCCATGAAATCTGAGATGAGATCCATGTATGAGAACAAAGTGTGGACTTTGGTTGACTTGCCCGATGATCGGCAAGCCATAGAGAATAAATAGATTTTCAAGAAGAGGACTGACACTGATGGTAATGTTACTGTCTACAAAGCTCGACTTGTTGAGAAAGGTTTTCAACAAGTTCATGGAGTTGACTACGATGAGACCTTCTCACCCGTAGCGATGCTTAAGTCTGTCCGAATCATGTTAGCAATTGCCGCATTTTATGATTATGAAATTTGGCAAATGGATGTCAAAACCACGTTCCTTAATGGATTTCTTAAACAAAAGTTGTATATGATGCAACCAGAAGGTTTTCTCGATCCTAAAGGTGCTAAAAAAGTGTGCAAGCTCCAGTGATCCATTTATGGACTGGTGCAAGCATCTCGGAGTTGGAATATACGCTTTGATAGTGTGATCAAAGCATATGGTTTTATACAGACTTTTGGAGAAGCCTGTATTTACAAGAAAGTGAGTGGGAGCTCTGTAGCATTTCTAATATTATATGTAGATGACATATTGTTGATTGGAAATGATACATAATTTCTGGATAGCACAAAAGGATACTTGAATAAGAATTTTTCAATGAAAGACCTCGGTCAAGCTGCTTATATATTGGGCATTAAGATCTATAGAGATAGATCAAGACGCTAAATTGGACTTTCAAAAAGCACATACCTTGATAAAGTTTTGAGGAAATTCAAACTGGATCAGTCAAAGAAAGGGTTCGTGCCTGTGTTAGAAGGTGTGAAGTTGAGTCAGACTCAATGCCCGACCACTGCAGAAGATAGAGACAAAATGAAAGTCATTCCCTATGCCTCAGCCATAGGTTCTAGCATGGATGCAAAGTTGTGTACCAGACCTGATGTGTGCCTTGCTATAAGTTTAGCAGGGAGGTACCAAAGTAATCCAGGAGTGGATCACTGGAGAGCGGTCAAAAACATCCTGAAATACCTGAAAAGGACTAAGGATATGTTTCTCGTTTATGGAGGTGACAAAGAGCTTGTCGTAAATGGTTACGTCGATGCAAGCTTTGACACTGATCCGGATGACTCTAAGTCACAAACCGGATATGTATTTATATTGAATGGCAGAGCTGTCAGTTGGTGCAGTTTGAAGCAGAGCGTCGTGGCGGGATCTATGTGTGAAGCGGAGTACATAGCTGCTTCGGAAGCAACAAATGAAGGAGTCTGGATGAAGGAGTTCATATCCGATCTAGGTGTAATACCTAGTGCATCGGGTCCAATGAAAATCTTTTGTGACAATACTGGAGCAATACCCTTGGCGAAGGAATCCAGATTTCACAAGAGAACCAAACACAAGATGCTTCAATTCCATCCGCGATCAAGTCAAGGTGGGAGACATAGAGATTTGCAAAATACATACGGATCTGAATGTTGCAGACCCGTTGACTAAACCTTTTCCACGAGCAAAACATGATCAGCACCAAGACTCCATGGGTGTTAGAATCATTAGTATGTAATCTAGATTATTGACTCTAGTGCAAGTGGGAGACTAAAGGAAATATGCCCTAGAGGCAATAATAAAGTTGTTATTTATATTTCCTTATATCATGATAAATGTTTATTATTCATGCTAGAATTGTATTAACCGGAAACTTAGTACATGTGGGAATACATAGACAAAATAGAGTGTCCCTAGTATGCCTCTACTAGACTAGCTCGTTAACCAAAGATGGTTAAGTTTCCTGACCATAGACATGTGTTGTCATTTGATGAACGGGATCACATCATTAGAGAATGATGTGATGGACAAGACCCATCCATTAGCTTAGAATTATGATCGTTTAGTTTTATTGCTATTGCTCTCTTCATGACTTATACATATTCCTCTGACTATGAGATTATGCTACTCCCGAATGCCGGAGAAACACCTTGTGTGCTATCAAATGTCACAACGTAACTGGGTGATTATAAAGATGCTCTACAGGTGTCTCCGAAGGTGTTTGTTGGGTTGGCATAGATCAAGATTAGGATTTGTCACTGCGTGTATCGGAGAGGTATCTCTAGGCCCTCTCGGTAATGCACATCACTATAAGCCTTGCAAGCAATGTGACTAATGAGTTAGCTGCGGATGATGCATTACGGAACGAGTAAAGAGACTTGCCGGTAACGAGATTGAACTAGGTATGATGATACGGACGATCGAATCTCGGGCAACTAACATACCGATGACAAAGGGAATGACGTATGTTGTTATGCGGTTTGACCGATAAAGATCTTCGTAGAATATGTAGGTGAGGGAGTCCTGGATTAGGGGGTCCTCGGATAGCCGGACTATATACTTTAGCCGGACTGTTGGACTATGAAGATACAAGATTGAAGGCTTCGTCCTGTGTCCGGATGGGACTCTCCTTGGCATGGAAGGCAAGCTTGGCAATACGGATATGTAGATCTCCTCCCTTGTAACCGACTCTGTGTAACCCTAGCCCCCCCCCCCCGGTGTCTATATAAACCGGAGGGTTTAGTCCGTAGGACAAGAACAATCATACCATAGGCTAGCTTCTAGGGTTTAGCCTCTACGATCTCGTGGTAGATCAACTCTTGTAATACTCATATCATCAAGATCATTCAAGCAGGAAGTAGGGTATTACCTCAATCGAGAGGGTCCGAACCTGGGTAAACATCGTGTCCCCCGCCTCCTGTTACCATCCGCCTTAGACGCACAGTTCGGGACCCCCTACCCGAGATCCGCCGGTTTTGACACCGACATTGGTGCTTTCATTGAGAGTTCCACTGTGCCGTCATCATAAGGCTGGATGGCTCGTCTCGTTGTCAAGGACAACATTACCTCTGGGGGAGCCCTGGCTGTAGGCCAAACTCTCCGGCTAGGCGGTTTCATCATGACCGCCCGTTCGGCCGCTGCGCCGACGATGACTTCTCGGGTCATCGAAAACTGCCTCCACGTCGGCTCGGAATTTGCCGAGCAGATGGATCCAATGGAGCTCTCCTCCTTGAACGAGCTCTTGGATCGCATCGCCGCTTTGGGAGTTGCTATGGACTATGATCGGATTGGGCTTAAACCCGACCAAAGGGAGATTAACTCTCCGCCGGTCACCCATCAGATAGCAGTGGTGGAGGAGCAACTCAGCAATTCATCCTCCATTTTGAGGACGAACTATGTCCAGATTACTGAGCTCTCCGAGCCGGATACCCGTCTACGGGAGGACATGGCCCAAGCCTTGAACCTAGAATCAGACAGCGGGCCAGACCTAGCGGGCAACATCCTGGAGCCCGAGCTTCCAAGATCGGAAACTCCTCCGCCCCTGGGTGTCAGATCGGGTCAGGGTTCGGACCTAAATCTACCCCCCCCAGATATAAGTGATCTTTCCCACATTAGACAAGAGCCCCAAGAGACAGTACACCACTATTGGGCCAGATTCCTCCTTGTAATGAGCAAGGTTAAGGACTGTCGCGAGGAAGACGCAATTTCATTCTTTTGCAAAAATTGCACAGACAGGGGAATCCTCAACGCCATAAGTCGCCGTGACATAGCACACTTCGCTGACTTGGCGGCCATAGTACGGAAGTACTGTGCGATGGAAAGCGCTTGGAAAACCCAAACAAAATTTTGGGATCCCCCGGCTCTGACAAAACCCCCAGTCCGAACTAAAAGGGTGTACTCTCGTAAGTCACCCGATCCAATTACAAAGAAGCGAATGCCCACTACAGGGCGTAGAACCGTATTGGAGGGATGGCTTAATGGGCCATGAAAAATTCACAGTACAGCGGATACCATGCCAACAAACAGCCTTAGAGCATGTTGGGTACTCCGGCAGGTGGCCAAGAGCGGTGAGGATCTCCTCATCAACAATACCGTAGAGCACCATCCTGTGGAAAACAACAATACAGTATTAACAGTCTTCGAGACCTTTGATACGTCTCCAACGTATCTATAATTTTTGATTGTTCCATGCTATTATATTATCTATCTTGGATGTTTATGGGCTTTATTAAACACTTTTATATTATTTTTGGGACTAACCTATTGACCCAGAGCACAGTGCCAGTTCCTGTTTTCCCCTTGTTTCAGTGTTTCGAAGAAAAGGAATATCAAACGGAGTCGAAACGGAATGTAACCTTCTAGAGAAGTTATTTTTGGAAGGAAAGCTACCCGATAGACTTGGAGTGCACGTCAGGAAAGAAACGAGGGAGCCACGAGGTAGGGGGCACGCCCACCCCCCTAGGGCGCGCCCTCCACCCTCGTGGGCCCCTCGTGGCTCCCCTGACGTACTTCTTCCTCCTATATATATCCATACACCCTAAAACGATCGGGGAACAGAATAGATCGGGAGTTCCGCCACCGCAAGCCTCTGTAGCCACCAAAAACCAATCGGGACCCTGTTCCGGCACCCTGCTGGAGGGGGGAACCGTCACCGGTGGCCATCTTCATCATTCCGGCGCTCTCCATGACGAGGAGGGAGTAGTTCACGCTCGGGGCTGAGGGTATGTACCAGTAGCTATGTGTTTGATCTCTCTCTCTCTCTCGTGTTCTTGATTTGGCACGATCTTGATGTATCACGAGCTTTGCTATTATAGTTGGATCTTATGTTTCTTCTCCCCCTCTACTCTCTTGTAATGGATTGAGTTTTCCCTTTGATGTAATCTTATCGGATTGA
Source organism: Aegilops tauschii subsp. strangulata (assembly GCF_002575655.3). Lineage (NCBI taxonomy): Eukaryota > Viridiplantae > Streptophyta > Magnoliopsida > Poales > Poaceae > Aegilops > Aegilops tauschii. The sequence continues at coordinate 21,784,294 of NC_053037.3, forward strand.
GTCTTTAATGATTTGAGAACACTTGATGTATGTCTTGCCGTGCGTATCTGTGGTGACAATGGGATATCGCGTGATTCACTTGATGTATGTTTTGGTGATCAACTTGCGGGTTCTGCCCATCAACTTATGCATAGGGGTTGGCACACGTTTTCGTCTTGACTCTCCGGTAGAAACTTTGGGGCACTCTTTGAGGTTCTATGTGTTGGTTGAATAGATGAATTTGAGATTGTGTGATGCATATCGTATAATCATACCCACGGATACTTGAGGTGACATTGGAGTATCTAGGTGACGTTAGGGTTTTGGTTGATTCGTGTCTTAAGGTGTTATTCTAGTACGAACTCTAGGGTTGTTTGTGACACTTATAGGAATAGCCCAATGGATTGATTGGAAAGAATAACTTTGAGGTGGTTTCGTACCCTACCATAATCTTTTCGTTTGTTCTCCGCTATTAGTGACTTTGGAGTGACTCTTTGTTGCATGTTGAGGGATAGTTATATGATCCAATTATGTTATTATTGTTGTGAGAACTTGCACTAGTGAAAGTATGAACCCTAGGCCTTGTTTCAACGCATTGCAATACCGTTTACGCTCACTTTTACCACTTGTTACCTTGCTTATTTTATATTTTCAGATTACAAAAACCTATATCTACCATCCATATTGCACTTGTATCACCATCTCTTCGCCGAACTAGTGCACCTATACAATTTACCATTGTATTGGGTGTGTTGGGGACACAAGAGACTTTTTGCTATTTGGTTGCAGGGTTGCTTGAGAGAGACCATCTTCATCCTACTGTTGGGGAACGCAGCAGAAAACGAAAATTTTCGGTATAGCGAGCACGCCCAGGACCACTATGGAGACTGCATACAAGGTTTGATCTGATCTGTACTGACTCGAAGCGCGGCGGAAGAAGAGTCGGTGTAGATCGTTGGTGCAGATCCCCGCAGCTAGGATTTACAACCTCCCAACCGCGAGGATGTACTCCCTCTCCGGACAGCCCTTCGGGATGTGGTCGGACAGTCCCCCGCACGAAGTCGCGGACAGCCCTTCGGGAGGACCCTCGAAACTTGGACGGAGATTCGGACAGCCCTTCGGGAGGACACTCGAACAGCCCCTCGGGCAAAAGATCGAAAACACAATCTCTCTACGGGGTTGCACACATACGGTGTCAGCTATCCGGCAGGGCTTCGCCGTCTAGAATTAGTTCCTGCCAGAACCCAGAAAGCCTTACGGCTCTACAAAACTCTTTTCGTGGGAGGGAGAGAAGAAGCCAGATAACGCATGGCATGTGTATGAGAGAAAGGGATGAAGAGATGGCAGCCCTCACCTCCTCTATTTATAGGAAAGCCAAGGGGTAGTGTGCCTCCATATTTTTACCAAAAAAACCCATGCATTAGGTCACACATGAGGGTGTTAAGGTAAAATGGGATGCCATGTGGAGCTCCAAGGAGCTCCACCACCCATGGCCGGCCACCCCTAGGGGGCCCCCCAAATGGTGTTCCTTCCCTTGTAAGCCACTACCTTCTAGAACTTTGACCAAGTCTAAAAAGGTGGCTCTACATAAATATCCCAAAAAGCACTTCCACTATTCACAACGACATTTTTCAGCGTCTCATCGAACTGAAAATATTTATGTGGGCTAAGAACATTTCCAGTACCCACTAAAATGATTTTCAACGCGTTCCGAAACAATTCCGGTTTTAGTGATTTTCATCTGCGAAACGCATCTGAAGTGGCACTGGCAGCTCCGGAACATTTACGGTTTTTATCTCAGAAAATTCCAAAAAGCTTCCAGAATGATTCTGGCACCCTCCAAGAATTATCAGGCATGTGCCAAAACCAATTTGACTTAATGGTATATCCCCAAACAACTTTTCGGTATCATCGAAACTTATCCGATGACCTCTCTCTGCGGTACGATTCCGCTGTCCGAAACCATTCCGGTGTCCGAAACTTTTTTCGGTGATTTTCTCTCAGACTCTCTGTCTAGTATTCAGCAGATAGATGACCCTTAAGTGTGTGACCCTATAGGTTCGGTGAAGTATAGACATGACCCGGAACCCCTTCCGATCAATGATCAACATCGGAGCCGTGGACACCCATATTGACCCCTATACCCACACGAATAAATATTCGAGTGAACCTCCAGTTGCAGTGAGCTATTCCTTTTGCTTCGTGATATGTCACAAACACCCGAGGTGAGATTTATTGCATTCCTGTGGATCAACAATTTGTCCAGCATGCAAGTTACCTCATTACCGGTTTTGTTCTCTTTTCTCGTTTCCGTGTTCCGGCATCCCAGTGATCAAATCACAATGTGTCTGGCCAGACGATGATGGATACCGTTACACCAAGAGGACCCGAGTATACCTCTCCATCGTCGGAGGAGCAAATCCCAATCTTGAGCTATCTTGTTACTTCCTATACTTTTCCGTGAACCCGTAAGCTGCAGTAATAGCCACCCAGTTACAGATGACGTTTAACAAACCCCAAAGTTCACGAAGCAAGCACGAAGGAACTTGATACTCTCATGGTCTGAGGAATTATGCAAACATTAACTATCTCAATGATATTAACCATAAACTTGTGACGAAGGTATCTCGTAGCATAACATCAATCCGGGTTGATTCAACACAAGCGTTCTACCAACATTGTGCCCTCAAAATTGCCGGCATAGTCATGCCCATGATCAGGAAAACAGGATCATCATGCAATACTTGAGCTAGTCTTAGAGGCAAGACTAGGAATATATTTTACCGTTTATTATACCACACGTGCATATGAGTTCCCTCCGAGCCTCGTGGATATTGTAGACTCGAGAATCATTGCAGTTATAGCATGGATCATAAACATTCATTACAAACTTGGAGATACAAAATAACTGCTATTACTGCCTCTAGGGCATATCTCCTACAGACTCCCACTTGCACTAGAGTCATAATCCAGTTACATGGCTTCCCTAACACCAATGGCTATCCGGTGCTGCTCATGTTTTGCTCGTGGTAGAGGCTTTGCCATCGGGTCTGACACGTTCAGATCCGTGTGAACTTTGCGTACTTTCACTAAACCTTCTTCGACATGATGTCGAATGAGTTTATATTTGTGTTGAATATGTCTTGTCTTATGGTGCGAACTTGGCTCCCTTGCCTGAGCCACGGCGCCACTATTATCACAATAGATCTCCACCGGGTCGTGGGCACTAGGAACCACACCAAGGTCTTCAAGAAATTGCTTGATCCATACCGCCTCCTTGGAGGCTTCTGAAGCGGCAACATACTCCGCCTCCGTCGTAGAATCCGCCACAGTCTTTTGTTTGGAACTTTTCCAATCAACTGCGCCACCGTTCAATAAGAAAACATAGCCTGATTGAGATTTGAAGTCATCTAGGTCAGTCATGAAGCCTACATCAGTGTAACCACTTACAATAAGCTCTGCATCACCTCCGTACACAAGGAGTAAATCCTTGGTCCTTCTGAGGTACTTAAGAATACCCTTGACTGCGGCCCAGTGTTCCAACCCTGGATCGCTTTGGTACTGGCTGCTAACACTTAGCGCATAGGAAACATCTGGTCTTGTACATAGCATGGCATACATAATAGAACCAACTGCCGAGGCATATGGAACATCATTCATTTGTACTCGCTCATCCAGAGTCCGAGGACTCTGATTCTTACAAAGCATTGTGCCAGGTGACATGGGGAGTAGGCCTTACTTGGAGTTCTCCATGTTGAACCTTTTCAACACCTTGTCAACATACGTGCTTTGGCTAAGCGCTATCAGGCGTTTTGATCTATCTCTATAGATTCTGATGCCCAATACATATGCCGCTTCGCCTAAGTCTTTCATTGAAAACCTCCTTTTCAATGAGTCTTTTATTTCGCTAAGAAAATTCACGTCATTTCCAATCAACAATATGTCATCCACATACAAGATTAGAAATGCTTTCGCGCTCACACTAAACTTCTTGTAAAGACAAGATTCTTCGTCATTCCTGATGAAGCCAAACTCTTTGACCACTTCATCAAAACGAATGTTCCAGCTCCTTGATGCTTGCTTCAGACCATAAATGGCTTTCTGAAGTTTGCATACCTTTCCAGCATCCTCATGAATGACAAAACCTTCTGGTTGTATCATGTATACATCCTCTTTGAGGTTTCCATTTAGGAAAGCCGTTTTGACATCCATCTGCCATATTTCATAGTCGAAATAAGCAGCAATTGCTACCAATATCCGAATAGACCTAAGCATAGCTACTGGCGAGAAAGTCTCGTCGTAGTCCACTCCTGGAACTTGCGTGAACCCTTTCGCGACAAGTCTAGCTTTGTGGATAGTAATGTTACCATCCGCGTCCGTCTTCCTTTTGGAAATCCATTTACAACCAATGGGATTTATGCCTTCTGGAAGTTCTTCCAAGTTCCAAACTTGGTTTTCGTACATGGATTCCATTTCGGATCTCATGGCTTTGTGCCATTCTTTTTAGCTGGGCCCCGCCATCGCTTGCTTGTAGTGCGCAGGTTCATCGTCTTCAAGAATGAAGATTTCGTTATGAAACCACTCAGGTGGCTGGATAGCTCTACCTGATCTGCGCGGTTCAGTTACAACATTGTCTGAAGTCTCCGCATCACATGCGACAACTTCCGGCTCGGTTGTAGGGATAATTAGCGGAATTTCTTCCGGTTCCTTAGCCATATCAACGGTTGCCGAAGATTCACTAATCTCAGTAAGTTGTACTGTCCTCCCACTCACTTCTTTAGTGAGAAACTCTTTCTCAAGAAAGACTCCATGTTTTGCAACGAACACTTTGTTCTCAGAGGTGTGGTAGAAAGAATACCCAACTGTCTCCTTGGGATAACCTACAAAGTAACATTTGTCTGATCTGGGATCAAGTTTGCTTGCCTGTAAACGCTTTACATAAGCTTCACAACCCCAAATTTTGAAAAACGACAGGTCGGGTTTCTTCCCGTGCCACATCTCATGTGGCGTCGTCTCAACAGATTTAGACGGTGATTTGTTTAGTGTGTGAGCAGCAGTAAGTAGTGCGTGACCCCAAAAAGATATCGGAAGATTTGTAAGAGACATCATTAACCTTACCATGTCAAACAAGGTTCGGTTACGTCGTTCCGATACTCCATTTCTCCGTGCAGTTCCGGGAGGCGTAAGCTGTGAAACGATTCCACGACCACTCAGATGTTGGCCAAACTCATGACTAAGATATTCGCCTCCGCGATCAGACCGCAGAACCTTAATCTTTTTGTTACGATGATTTTCTACCTCATTCTCAAATTCTTGGAACTTTTCGAAGGTTTCCGATTTATGCTTCATTAAGTAGATATAGCCATACCTACTCAAATCATCAGTAAAAGTCACGAAGTAAAAAACATCCACCCCGTGCGCCTGTGTTCATTGGACCACATACATCACTATGTATTATTTCCAATAATTCACCCGCCCGTTCAGGATGACCCGTGAACGGCGTCTTGGTCATTTTCCCCATCAGGCAAGCTTCACATGTGTCAAATGATTCAAAATCAAAGGACGGTAAAACTCCATCTTTATGGAGTCTTTGCATGCGTTTCTTACCGATGTGGCCAAGCCGACAGTGCCACATGAAAGTGGTGGTGGTATCAGCCTTCTTAAGGCGTTTAGCATTCACGTTAAAGACATCATTTCCACATTCAAGATTTAGTATGAAAAGGCCCCCAACAATGGGTGCAAATCCATAAAACATATCCTTACAATAAAGTGAACAACCATTGTTCTCAGACTTGTACGAATACCCATCGTGTACCAAACATGATCCGGAGATAATGTTTCTACACAACAGTGGAACAAAATAACAGTTACTTAGTTCTAAGATAAATCCTGAAGGGAGACGTAGAGGCATAATGCCGACGGCTTGAGCGGCGATCCCAGCACCGTTCCCGACGCGCATCATGACTTCATTCTTTGCTAGCTTGCGCACCTTCTGAAGTCCCTGTATCGAGTTGCAAATGTGAGCAACCGATCCGGTATCAAATACCCAAGACTTAGAGTTTTCGCTAGCAAGCAAAACGTCAATGACATTAACTTGTATAAAAATTATACCTTTTCCGGTGTTCCCGGTCTTCTTATCTTCCAGATACTTCTTGCAGTTTCTCTTCCAGTGTCATGTGCCCTTGCAGTAGAAGTACTCAGTTTCATTCTTGGCTCCGCCCTTAGAGTTGCTTTGGGAGCCGGTCTTACCGGTGCCCTTGCCCTTCTTTGGCTTGCCTTTCTTCTTTTTGAAACTGGCGGTTTTGTTCACAAGCAACACTTGCTTGCGATTTTTCCGCAGTCCTCCTTCTGTAGTTTTCAGCATGGCGAGCACCTCTTCCGGTGTCTTCTCCATCCCTGTCATGCTGTAGTTCATGACAAAACCGTCGTAAGACGGGGGGAGTGAAGAAAGAACCATGTCCATCATATGGCCAGGTGGAAGTGGAAATCCCAGGGTTTTAAGCCTTTCAGCATAGCCAATCATTTTGACCACGTGTTCGTCAACTGAACTACCCTCAGCCATCTTGCAATCCATCAAAGCCTTCATGATATCATATCGTTCAGACTTTGCGGTTTCCCTGTACAGAGCATCCAATTCCCGGATCATACCAAGGGGTTTATGGAATTCAAAACGTTTTTGAAGCTCTAGACTCATGCAAGCTAGCATGAGGCACTGCACTAAGTTGTGATCATCATCCTTAGTGGCCCAGACATTTCGTACATCTTCCGGGGCCTCTGGCGCGGGTTTAGCTGGAAGATCATACTCTACCACATACAATTTCTTAGCGCTCCTGAGGACAATCCTCAGGTTGCGGACCCAGTCCCCATAGTTGTTTCCAGTTGCAGCTAACTTCTCTTTCTCTAACATCGGGCCTAAGTTGAACGCGGTGTTGCGAGCCATTTGATCTACAACGAAAACACAAGTTTCACTTAGACTTTGTTTATAATGAAATTTGCACTAGTGAATAAACATTTTATTCTAAAATGCACTCCCACTCAAATCAATATCTCTCAAAAATTTATTATGAGTGATTCAAGATCCGTGTCTTGATTGTTCGCCATTGGTGTAACACCACCGATGACGAAAATCTTAACGGGTAGGCCAACTTGCCATCACATCACTATGTGACTCTTGTTCATCTTTCGATGTGTGTGTTTCGAGCTCATGACGGTCATGCCTGAACGTCAAGACAACCAAGTGATCTCGCTGCGAGGTCTCAACTCACCCGCCTCACACTTCTCTAATCGTTCGTACCCGTGTGACACGGCGCACCCTGAAAAGATAGGTGCCGTGACGGTGCTACACTTGGGAGAACACTATCTACTTGATATCTTTAAGTGAGAGATCACCCTAATAAAAGCGACTACCGCGCAATCAAGAAGGGTGCATCATAGGGGATAAACATCTCAGGCAATTCATAACTAGCATGATATGGTATAGCCCTTTCTGACGGAGAAGTCTTTCAATTCTTCATCTTCGGCATTTGCATCGGTGTTCACCTTCGCGAAGATTGCCACCACCTTGTCGATGCACCAGATAATATTGCTATCTCTCACTAGTAGGAAAAGGGGCTTTTACCTCGGTTTGTAAGGGCCTTTTGTCCCGGTTTTTGAACCGGGACTAAAGGGTCGTTACTAAAGCCCTAACCCTTTAGTCCCAGTTCTTACACGAACCGGGACAGAAGGTCCTCCACGTGGCCGCTGCTGCCAGCCCAGGCAGGGGGGCCTTTGGTCCCGGTTGGTGCCAACAACCGGGACCAATAGGCAGGGCCTTTTGTCCCGGTTGGTGTCACCAACCGGGACCAATAGGCAGGGCCTGTTGTCCCGGTTGGTGTCACCAACCGGGACCAATAGGCATCCACGCGTCAGCAGCTGGCAGGAGCTGAGGTTTTTGTTTTTTTTGAAAGGGGGTGGTTTAGGGGTTTTGGGGGTTAATTTAGGTGTTTCCTATATTGTGTTAGCTAGCTAATTAATAGAGAGAAGTGTCCTCTCTTATCTCCGTGCTTGGTCAATGCTACGTACTATATATGTATGGAGAGGACTATACCCGCTAGCTAGTAATCAAATGAAGGAAACAGAAGATCGTCATGAACATATGCATACAGAGAGAAGTGATATCGACCACCTCTCCTTCTCCGAGAGATTAGTCAAACAAGAAATTCTCGTATATCTATCCGACACTACCGGCTACATATATACAATAATTATCTCTTACAATACAATCTCCTAAATAAATTGTAGGAACATAGGGTCCACATAGTATTCTCCATTTTCAGCGATCACGTGGTCAAGGAAGAATGCCGCCAATTCCTCTTGAATTCCTCGCATAGGATCTGGTGCTAGGAGTTCATCCCGCTTCCGAAACATCTAATTTGAAGAAGGGGGTCAATACATATATATATGAATAAATGAAACTCAACACAAATGATGGTAATAAAATAAAATTGTGAATATTATTGCTTACGCACTTCATATTGTTCTTCAGTGTAGCCCCGCTCACAGGTCGTGTAGCGGATGGACTCGCAAACGTAGTATCCAGAGTAATTATTCCCGGGTTCCTGCCACAACCACTTTACAAGAAATAGAGGTCAATCAAACTGATAAGCAAGCATGCTAAATGGTATTGATGAAACTAGCACTTGAATCACTAGGAGATGCGCGGAACATGCTACTATAGTACTTACTTTCGGGTGTTTAAATTGCAGCTTCTTCGGCAGTCCCGGAGCTTTTGTGGTGAATTTTCTCCAAACCCTGCCAGACAAAGAAAACAATTACTTGATATCAGGAAATGAACAAAGTTGCTGATATGGTGGATAATGATCGATTTAACTTACTTCTCGAGCATTTGCGAAATGTTCGCATAGTCCTGGGGATCTTTTCGTCTCGAGTCTAAGACGGTTACTACTCCCTGCTCAAGCTTAATCTCTAGGAGAATATAGTGGAAGCTGCGCATGCATGCATAAGTCATCAATTACATTACCATAACCTGGACTAATAAGGGAAACCGAATATGCACAAGACAGTAACACTCACTTGAAGTTGTAAGGAAAGAGTATTATATCTTTGTTTTGATTTAATACCAACGATTGTAGCAAGTTGGCCTCGGCTTCTTTGGGATGTTTTTCAACCGTATATGCATCTATGAGATTTGTGTTAATGAACCCAATATCACCGATTTGTCTTTTCTTCAATTCGGCGATCTTCAATCTGCATAATATAGTGAGGATAATTATAAATACATGCAATGAAAGAGTTGACCTATATAGAGAGACTTAATGACAGAAGTAGTACTACTTACAGACAGTAGCTAGTGATCGTTGTTTTATCGAGGAACATTCAGCAGTTCAATTCCAACGAGGTCATGCTCCGGTTTAACTCTCAGCGTCAAAGTACTCGTCCCATCAGACTCTCTGCAGGTTTTCATGTACCAATCATGTAATCTTCGCATCATTGTTGTTAGAGATCTTTCATCTTTGACGAGAGGCTGCCCGTAATGGTATTCTTGTTCGTCCACCTCCATGATTTCATAATGTACATCGTCGGGCAGGTAATCTCCAAGATTGCTATAACCGGGCACCATCCTCGGATCATTCGCGACGATGTCTTTTGACACCTTGAGTGGAGGGCACGATTGGTTCGCTTGTTCGCCGAGCTGGGCAATTTTTTTCCCAGCTCGTTGTTCTTTTAACCTTTGATCACTGACAGTACTTCCCGACCGCTCCGCTTCGGCATATGTCTTTGCAAGAATGCGCTCATAGTTGCCTCTCGGCGGAGACTTTGGTGGTTTTGTCAGGGCAGCCAGAGTGCACTTTGCTTTCACCGGATCTACCTTCTCCTCCGAAGGTGGATGTTTCTTTGCTTTCACCCCTTCAAAGAAGTTTGTCACTTCGGCTCGCACGATCTTCCTGGTTTCCTCCTCGGTCCTCTCGTATGGTAACTTCTCTGGAGTCTTCAGAGAAGGACCGAATCTGTATTGCCTCCCGCCTCTGGCAGCTGTACTGCTAGACGCCGGCAGAGCAGACGGAGCGGCTGCAGCTGTCTTCTTTCCTTGCTTACGAGGCGGAGGAGAAGGACTACGATGCGCTGGAGCAGCCGCAGCGGCGGCGGGTCTCTTCCGCCCTTGCTGACGAGGCGGAGAAGGAGGAGGCTGGCTGCTCTGGCGCGCCGGCGCAGGCGGAGAAGGAGGCGGAATGCCGCCACGCGCCGGAGAAGGAGGCTGAGTGCCCTGATCACTCGCCGGAGGAGGAGGCAAAGGAGGAGGCGGAGTGCCCTTACTCGCCGGAGCCGTCCAGTTCGGAAGCTTCATGAGCTCCTTCCGCAATAGGCATGGAGTCTTCAGAGGAGAACCCAGCCGAGTCTCCCCTTCACCGGTAGGGTGGTCAAGCTGGAGCTCCTCAAATCCCTCCGTTATTTCATCCACCATCACCCTAGCATATCCTTCTGGAATCGGCCGGCAGTGGTAGGTTGCGCCGGGTTCAGGAGGTAAAACAGAGCCAACAGCCGCCTTGACTTTGAAGTTCTGCCATTCCGCCATAAGGTGGCAATGTTGAGACTCCGTGATAGCATCCACGGGGTAGCTAGCAGGACCCGCATGCTCCAGCTGAAGCAGCTCGGTGGAAGCCACGCTGCTTCTCCGCTGAGATGGCGGTGTAGCTTCGGGAGCAGTTTCGGCATGTCGATTGCCGTCTCGTTCCTCTAGCGCTTGAACCCTTTCGTGCAGCTTCTGGATTTGGATCTGCTCCACTTTTTTCCCCCTCTCCTGGCTTTTGTAACCGCCCGCGTCCGGAAAACCAGCCTTCCACGGAACGGAGCCTGGCGTGCCTCGTGTCCGTCCAGGGTGCTCAGGATTCCCGAGGGCCATTGTGAGCTCGTCGTTCTCTCTGTCTGGAATGAACGTCCCTTCCTGCGCTGCATCGATATATTGCTGAATCTTCTTGACTGGTATTCTCAAAAGCTCGTTCGTCCAAACGCACCTCCCTGATACAGGGTCCAAGGTTCCGCCAGCCCCGAAGAACCAAGTCCGGCAACGGTCTGTCCAGTTCATTGTCTGTGGTTCGAGCCCTTTTTCAAGCAGATCATTCTCAGCCTTGGCCCACTTAGGTCGGGCTTTGAGGTAGCCTCCTGACCCCGTGCGATGGTGAAGCTTCTTCTTCGCAGCATTCTTCTTGTTTGTCGCTGACATCTTCTTACTCTTTTCCGATGTCTTGTGGGCCACAAATGCGGGCTAGTGATCTCTGATCTTCTCATACCGGCCGATGAATTCTGGTGTCTCTTCTTTGTCGACAAACGTTTTCAGCTCATTCTTCCACCTCCTGAATAGGTCTGCCATCTTCTTAAGAGCATGAGACTTGATTAATTGCTCTTTAACTGGCTTCTCCGGATCCTCCTCTGGCGGTAGGGTGAAATTTGTCTTCAGCTCAGTCCAAAGATCATCTTTCTGGATATCATTGACATAAGACACCTCAGGGTCTTCCTTCTTAGGCTTATACCATTGGTGGATGCTGATCGGGATCTTGTCCCTAACTAGAACCCCGCACTGAGCAGCAAATGCATCCTTTGTCCGGATGGGTTCAATCGGTTGGCCGTCGCGCGCGTGCTGTGATCTCAAACCTTTCATCCGAGCGCAACTTTCTCTTTGGGCCTCGTCTCTTTACCGCAGTTGTGCTCGATCCGGAGGGCTAGAAAAAAGAAGAAAGACGAGTGTTAATTAATATGTGTACATACCAAAACAATGAATGCATCAATTAGCTAGTCAGCACAGGCTTAACTAATATATTTACCTGGCCGGACTCTGTTCGGTCACTGGAGCCGTCACCACGGGCTCCTTCTTGCACCAGCATTGGGTCACCGGAGCCATCATAATCATGTCTTTCCTCCTCCACTCTTCGATCACCATAGCCTGCTTCTTCACCCTGTTCTTCCAGACCATCATTGTCGTTAAGATACGACAAGATATCACCTCCGGCTAAGATTATGTCCCCCAACACCTCTTCTGCTTGCTCGTCTCGTCCGTGCTCCATTGTTTCTGCAAATATTACAACATGGCAATTATTACACAAACAGGACAGCAGGCGCGGGGCAGGGGCACGGGGAGACGGGGATGGCGGCCGGCGGCGGCGACGGCGACGAGGAGCGCGCGAGCGATTTGGGCAGCCTAGCGGCGGGGGCAACTGGCGAGGGAGGCGAGGGAGATGTGAAATTTTCACAAGTCCTGGTTATATAGCAAGGGCATTGGTCCCGGTTCGTGGCAGCAACCGGGACCAATGCCACCCTTTAGTCCCGGTTGGTGCCACCAACCGGGACCAAAGGTCCCTTTTCAGCAGCCCAAAGGGCGGGAACCGGCGGCCTTTGGTCCCGGTTGGTGGCACCAACCGGGACTAAAGGGGGGGGCATTGGTCCCGGTTGGTGCCATGAACCGGTACCAATGCACCCCTTTAGTCCCGGTTGGTGGCACCAACCGGGACCAAAGGCCTCTTGTTGCCCGCGTCGTGGCCAAAAGTTTAGTCCCACCTCGCTAGTTGAGAGGGGCTCGGTGTGGTTTCTAAGCCCCGCTGCGGCTGCTGTCTCGAACTCCTCTCTATAGCAGGCTTCTGGGCCTAACTTTGGCGCGCTGCCCGTTGAGCCCTCTAGCCCTTCTGGGCCTGTATTTGCGAACCCGAGGGTTGGAGGGCCCAGCGGGCAGCGCCCCAACTATTTTTTTGTTGTATTTAGTTTTTTTGTTTTCTTTTTTGCTTTATTTTTTTGTTTCTACTTACAACAAAAAACTTATTTATTTTATTTTATTTTGTTTCTAATTACTTATTTATTTTACTTTATGATAATTCTTTTTGCTATTAAACTTTCTATCAAAAAAAGTTCTTTATGAAAATTCTTTTTGCTGTATTTAGTTTTTTTTGTTTTGTTTTTTGCTTTATTTATTTTGTTTTGTTTCTACTTACAACAAAAAAATTATTTATTTTATTTCTAATTACTTATTTATTTTACTTTATGATAATTCTTTTTGCTATTAAAGTTTCTATCAAAAAAAGTTCTTTATGAAAATTCTTTTTACTGTATTTTGTTTTTTTGTTTTCTTTTTTGCTTTATTTATTTTGTTTTGCTTCTACTTACAACAAAAAAATTATTTATTTTATTTTATTTTGTTTCTAATTACTTATTTATTTTACTTTATGATAATTCTTTTTGCTATTAGAGTTTCTATCAAAAAAAGTTCTTTATGAAAATTCTTTTTGCTTTTAATGATTCTGAACAGAAAATACTTCGATAATTTTAGTTGCATCAATTTTATATGATTTTAGTTTCAATAATAATAGAGGTTTCTTATAATGTTTTGAACAGAAAATACTTTGTTCATTTTAGTTTCATAAATTTTATTAAAGTTTATTTTGTTTTGTCGGAACACAAGAAGTCCGGAGTTGTAATAAGTTATTAAAAATAAAAAAGAGGCGCAATGCTCGTTGATTTGCTTCAAGCCTTTCGGAATAGTGTAGACTGCACTGCACATAGCTTCATGCAGTCTACCTTATTCCTCAAGGCTTGAAGCTAAGCAACGTGAGCATTGCGCCTCTTCTTCATCGTCTCTGCACTCAGGGCTTATAAACCGCTCCTAGTGCCTCTCAGCTAGCAAGGTGGGACTAAAAAACTGCTTAGTAAGAAACTCTAGTACCGGTTCGTGCCACGAACCGGTACTAAAGGTGCTCGTGGGGCCACAGCCTCATTAGTACCGGTTCGTGGCACCAACAGGGACTAAAGGGTGGAATTGGTCCCGGTTCGTGCCACCAACCGGGACCAATGGCCTTGCACAGCGGCGTGGTGGTGAGTTTAGTCCCACCTCGCTAGCTGAGAGAGAGTCGCACCTGTTTATAAGGTGCGGTGCACCTGAGCTGTCGAGCTCCTCTCTAAAGTAGGCTTACGGGCCTAACCTCTCTGTACATGCCTGTGGGCCTACTGGGCCTTCTGCAGGCCTGAATCCTGGCACATGGATGGGTTTCTAATCGTATTCAGGCCGTGGTGGCCTAGTAGGTGGCATAATTTTTAATTTTTGGCCTGTTATTTTTCATGCATTTACTAATTATTTTGAGCTATAAGACCCTAAAATTGAAAAGCATTTCAAATGAACTCTGAAAAGGTTGAAAGTTGGCATGGTATCATCATTTCATCCACATAGCATATGCAAGAAAGTTGAGAGGGTTACGGCAAAAACTAGATGCACTTCTTGTACAAAACGGACAATGGTATCATACTCGTCTATTACAAAGTTGGCATGGTATCATCATAATAGTTGCGGGAGAAAGTCTTCACTTTTTCTTCGCTTGTGTCATTTGCTTATTGCGCCCTAACCATGGATAATCTTCATCGTTTATCAGGATGCTTGGGTCAGCCTTGACTTTGAAGGGAGGAATTTCATGAAACTTTTCATAATCTTCAGACATGTCTGTCTTGCCCTCCACTCCTACAATGTCCCTTTTTCCTGAAAGAACTATGTGGCGCTTTGGCTCATCGTATGATGTACTCGCTTCCTTATCTTATCTTTTCCTCGGTCTGGTAGACATGTCCTTCACATAGATAACCTGTGCCACATCATTGGCTAGGACGCACGGTTCGCCAGTGTACCCAAGATTGTTCAGATCCAGTGTTGTCATTCCGTACTGTGGGTCTACCTGTACCCCGCCTCCTGACAGATTGACCCATTTGCACTTAAACAAAGGGACCTTAAAATCATGTCCGTAGTCAAGTTCCCATATGCCCATTATGTAACCATAATATGTGTCCTTTCCCCTCTCGGTTGCCGCATCAAAGCGGACACCGCTGTTTTGGTTGGTGCTCTTTTGATCTTGGGCGATCGTGTAAAATGTATTCCCATTTATCTCGTATCCTTTGTAAGTCAATACAGTCGAAGATGGTCCCCTGGATAACGAGTACAACTCATCACAAATAGTGGTGTCACCTCTGAGACGTGTTTCCAACCAACTGCTGAAAGTCCTGATGTGTTCACATGTAATCCAGTCGTCACACTGCTCCGGGTGTTTGGAGCGCAAACTGTTCTTGTGTTCATCGACATACGGGGTCACTGTGACGCCCGGATAATTATGCTATAGTAAACCTACGCTGATGATGCCACGTCACCTCTGTTAGTGTTGATAATCACGCGCTAGTTCAAAAACCAATTCAAATTCAAAATTTAATAAAAGGCAAACAACAAAAGTTTTCAAACTTTAAAACTAAAATGTTCGGGTTGTGCTAAATAATGCGCAGGTAATTATGGTGGAGAACCACACTTTTATAAAATGTTCAAATATTCAAATGGTAATAAAACAGTAGCAAAACTATTATTTAAATACTTTAAATACTAAAAAAACTTACAAAGTATTTTATTTTAGGTGCCAAGTTAATTGTGGCAGTGGACTAATTAGTAATACTAAGTTAGGTACTCATTTGGCATTTTATAAAACTAAAATAAACAGTAAAAGAAATAAATAAAAAGAAAAAAAACAAAACAAAACACTGGGCCGACCGTGGCCCAGCTGGCCCGCCCACCAGGCCGGCCCAACCTAGGGCCTCCCTAACCCCCCCACTCCCACTCCCACCGAACCCTAACCCGTAAACCCCACTCCCCCCCACGATTCCCCTTTCCCCCTCGTCTCCTCCCTTGGCGCCCCCGATCCAGATCGGGCACGGCCCCGCCGCCCGCCGCCGACCTCCGTCGCCGAACCCCGACGCCGCCCAGTTCTGCTCCACCGTCGTCCACGCCCGCCTCCTCAACCCTCCTCCCCGCCGGACCGCCCCGAGCCCGAAGCCGCTCCGGCCCCCAAACTCGACGTCGCGACGCCATCACTGTCGCCTGGAGGAACACCTCGCCGGAGTCCTGCGCTGCCTCGACTCCGTCGCCGCACGTCGTCCGCCCCGTCCTCTCCCTCGCCGGACCGCGTCGTCCCCGCCTCTCCTTCGTCGGTCCTCCCCGCGCCTCGCCGCCCTCTTCTCTTCAACGGGGGTGAGCTCCCCGTCGCGCCCCGTCCGTCTTCCCCCCTCCGTCCCAACGCCGTGGCCGCGCTAGGTCCCCGCAGACCCGCGCACCTTCCCTGTGCGTGCTCACCGCCGCCGCTCCCGTCGGGCCCCCGCCTCCGCCCGTGCCGCCCGGCCGTGTTGCCTGCCGCTGGCCCCGCCCGCGACTGCTCCAGCCGCCGCTGCTCTCGTAGCTCCCCGGAGCCCCTCCGCCGTGGTTCACTGGAGCCGTTCCGCCGTGGTCGTAGGCCACGTTCGCCAACCGCCGGCGCCCTGCCTCTGGGTGTGCTCGTGCGTGAGCAGCACGTGCCACCGACACGCGGGCCCCAGCAGATTAGATTAGGAACTAATCTAATTAGCCAAACTAGCTAACCTCTAATAGACACTAACAGCAGGGCCCCACCTACTAATTAGGATAAATTAAATTAAAACAAGACCCTGTTAAAAGGTAGGAGCCAATGACAAACGGGGCCCACGCCCCTGAGAACAAAAAAAATGATTAAAAAAAAGATAATAATAAATAAAAATATTAAGTAGTTAATTATTAATTAATTAACTTAATTAATCTATTTAACAAAACCTATTTAACCTGCTAATAAATCTAACTACTGTCAATTAGATAACAGCCTATGACACGCGGGACCCACCCATTTAGTTGACTGGTCAATGGTCAACTTTGACCGCTTTCATCACGATGATGTCATGATGACATCATAAATGCCTTTTGATTTAACTAATTCTGCTAATCCTAATAATGATTTAAATCTTTTAAAATTAATATAAAATAAACCGTAGCTCGAATAAAAAAACTTTGTACATGAAAGTTGCTCAGAACGACGAGACGAATCCGGTTACGCAGCCCATTCGTCCGCCATGCGTCCCTAGCATAGTGAACCTGCAACATTTCACCTCCGGCACCTCTGCCCGAAAACGCGAAACACCGGGAACACTTTCCCGGATGTTCCCCCCTTCGTCGGTATCACCTCCTACCACGTTAGGGCACACCTAGCGTCGCGTATTAGCTCGTTATGTTTTGTGATGCTTTGTTTGCTCCGTATTTACTGTTTCTTCCCCCTCTTCTTCTCCGGTAGACCCCGAGACCGTTGCTGATGCCACTGAGTACGACTACGGTGATGACGACCCCTTCTTGCCAGAGCAACCAGGCAAGCCCCCCCCCCCCCTTGATCACCAGATATCGCCTATTCTTCTCTATACTGCTTGCATTAGAGTAGTGTAGCATGTTACAGCTTTCCGATATCCTATCCTGATGCATAGCCTATCCTTGCTACTACTGTTGTTACCTTTACCTGCAATCCTACATGCTTAGTATAGGATGCTAGTTTTCCATCAGTGGCCCTACATTCTTGTCCGTCTGCTGTGCTATACTATCGGGCCGTGATCACCTGGGCGGTGATCACGGGTATATACTTATATACTATATACATGACACATGTGGTGACTAAAGTCGGGTCGGCTCGAGGAGTACCCGCAAGTGATTCTGATGAGGGGGCTGAAATGACAGGTGGCTCCATCCCGGTAGAGGTGGGCTTGGGTTCCTGACGGCCCCCGACTGTTACTTTGTGGCGGAGCGGCAGGGCAGGTTGAGACCACCCAGGAGAGAGGTGGGCCTGGCCCTGGTCGGCGTTCGCGGATACATAACACGCTTAACGAGTTCTTGCTATTTGATCTGAGTCTGGCCATTTGGTCTATACGCACTAACCATCTACGCGGGAGTAGTTATGGGTATCCTGGCGTCGTGGTATCAGCCGAAGCTCTTTTGACGTCAGCGACTGAGTGGCGCGCGCCGCATTGGACCGTAGGCTCGCGCTTGTATTAAGGGGGCTAGGTCTGCTTCCGGCCGCGTACGCAACGTGCAGGTGTGCATAGGGCGATGGGCCCAGACCCCTGCGCGCATAGGTTTAGACCGGCGTGCTGACCTCTCTGTTGAGCCTAGGTGGGGCTGCGACGTGTTGATCTTACGAGGCCGGGCATGACCCAGAAAAGTGTGTCCGGCCAAATGGGATCGAGCGTGTTGGGTTATGTGGTGCACCCCTGCAGGGAAGTTTATCTATTCGAATAGCCGTGTCCCTCGGTAAAAGGACGACCCGGAGTTGTACCTTGACCTTATGACAACTAGAACTGGATACTGAATAAAATACACCCTTCCAAGTGCCAGATACAACCCGGTGATCGCTCTCTAACAGGGCGACGAGGAGGGGATCGCCGGGTAGGATTATGCTATGCGATGCTACTTGGAGGACTTCAATCTACTCTCTTCTACATGCTGCAAGATGGAGATGACCAGAAGCGTAGTCTTCGACAGGACTAGCTATCCCCCTTTTAATTCTGGCATTCTGCAGTTCAGTCCACTGATATGCCCCTTTACACATATACCCATGCATATGTAGTGTAGCTCCTTGCTTGCGAGTACTTTGGATGAGTACTCACGGTTGCTTTTCTCCCTCTTTTCCCCTTTGTATACCTGATTGTCGCAACCAGATACTGGAGTCCAGGAGCTAGAGATCCCGAGGATGATTCTACATGGAGTTCGGCTTCGAGGAGTAGTTAGGAGGATCCCAGGCAGGAGGCCTTCGCCTCGTTCGATCTGTATCCCAGTTTGTGCTAGCCTTCTTAAGGCAAACTTGTTTAACTTATGTCTGTACTCAAATATTGTTGCTTCCGCTGACTCGTCTGTGATCGAGCATTTGTATTCGAGCCCTCGAGGCCCCTGGCTTGTATTATGATGCTTGTATGACTTATTTATGTTTTAGAGTTGTGTTGTGATATCTTTCCGTGAGTCCCTGATCTTGGTCGTACACATTTGCGTGCATGATTAGTGTACGGTCAAATCGGGGGCGTTACAGTCACCAAGGTAGAGTTCTGTAGAACTGTGTAGTGTGCTTGAGACCAAGAATATCCGTCCCTGCGTATTATTGAGTCCCCTCCAAGCGTGCCTTTTCCAGTCAGTCTCCCCTCATACCACGATTTAGGGAGACCTATCTTCTTAAGGCCAGGAATGAAGTCAACACAAAACCCAATGACATCCTCTGTTTGATGGCCCATGGAGATGCTTCCTTCTAGCCTAGCGCGGTTACGGACATATTTCTTTAGGACTCCCATGAACCTCTCAAAGGGGAACATATTGTGTAGAAATACGGGCCCCAGAATGACAATCTCGTTGACTAGATGAACTAGGACGTGCGTCATGATATTGAAGAATGATGGTGGGAACACCAGCTCAAAACTGACAAGACATTGCGCCACATCACTCCTTAGCCTTGGTATGATTTCTGGATCGATCACCTTTTGAGAGATTGCATTGAGGAATGCACATAGCTTCACAATGGCTAATCGGACGTTTTCCGGTAGAAGCCCCCTCAATGCAACCGGAAGCAGTTGCGTCATAATCACGTGGCAGTCATGAGACTTTAGGTTCTAGAACTTTTTCTCTGGCATATTTATTATTCCCTTTTTAATCGACGAGAAGCCAGTCGGGACCTTCATACTGAGCAGGCATTCAAAGAAGATTTCTTTCTCTTCTTTCGTAAGAGCGTAGCTGGCAGGACCTTCATACTGCTTCGGAGGCATGCCGTCTTTTTCGTGCAAACGTTGCAGGTCCTCCCGTGCCTCAGGTGTATCTTTTCTCTTCCCATACACGCCCAAGAAGCCTAGCAGGTTCACGCAAAGGTTCTTCGTCACGTGCATCACGTCGATTGAAGAGCGGACCTCTAGCTCTTTCCAGTAGGGTAGGTCCCAAAATATAGATTTCTTCTTCCACATGGGTGCGTGTCCCTCAGCGTCATTCGGAACAGCTAGTCCGCTGGGACCCTTTCCAAAGATTACGTGTAAATCATTGACCATAGCAAGTACGTGATCACTGGTACGCATGGCGTGCTTCTTCCGGTGATCTGCCTCGCCTTTGAAATGCTTGCCTTTCTTTCGACATTGATGGTTGGTCGGAAGAAATCGACGATGGCCCAGGTACACATTCTTCCTGCTTTTGTCCAGGTATATACTTTCAGTGTCATCTAAACAGTGCGTGCATGCGTGGTATCCCTTGTTTGTCTGTCCTGAAAGGTTACTGAGAGCGGGCCAATCGTTGATGGTTACAAACAGCAACGCGTGCAGGTTAAATTCCTCCTGTTTGTGCTCATCCCACGTACATACATCGTTTCCATTCCACAGCTGTAAAAGTTCTTCAACTAATGGCCTTAAGTACACATCAATGTCGTTGCCGGGTTGCTTAGGGCCTTGGATGAGAACTGGCATCATAATGAACTTCCGCTTCATGCACATCCAAGGAGGAAGGTTATACATACATAGAGTCACGGGCCAGGTGCTGTGATTGCTGCTCTGCTCCCCGAAAGGATTAATGCCATCTGCGCTTAAACCAAACCATACGTTCCTTGGGTCAGCTGCAAACTCAGCCCAGCACTTTCTCTCAATTTTTCTCCACTGCGACCCGTCAGCGGGTGCTCTCAACTTCCCGTCTTTCTTATGGTCCTCACTGTGCCATCGCATCAACTTGGCATGCTCTTCGTTTCTGAACAGACGTTTCAACCGTGGTATTATAGGAGCATACCACATCACCTTCGCAGGAACCCTCTTCCTGGGGGGCTCGCCGTCAACATCACCAGGGTCATCTCGTCTGATCTTATACCACAATGCACCGCATACCGGGCATGCATTCAGATCCTTGTACGCACAGCGGTAGAGGATGCAGTCATTAGGGCATGCATGTATCTTCTGCACCTCCAATCCTAGAGGGCATACGACCTTCTTTGCTGCCTATGTACTGTTGGGCAATTCGTTATCCTTGGGAAGCTTCTTCTTCAATATTTTCAATAGCTTCTCAAATCCTTTGTCAGGCACAGCATTCTCTGCCTTCCACTGCAGCAATTCCAGTACGGTACCGAGCTTTGTGTTGCCATCTTCGCAATTGGGGTACAACCCTTTTTTGTGATCCTCTAACATGCGATCGAACTTCAGCTTGTCCTTTTGACTTTCGCATTGCGTCCTTGCATCGACTATGACCCGGTGGAGATCATCATCATCGGGCACTGGTTCCTCTTGATCTTCAGCAGCTTCCCCCCTTGCAGCATCATTGGGCACATCGTCTGGTTCCTCTTGATCTTCAGCAGCTTCCCCCGTTGCAGCATCACCGTATTCAGGGGGCACATAGTTGTCATCGTCCTCTTCTTCTTCGCCCTCTTCCATCATAACCCCTATTTCTTCGTGCCTCGTCCAAACATTATAGTGTGGCATGAAACCCTTGTAAAGCAGGTGGGTGTGAAGGATTTTCCGGTCAGAGTAAGACTTCGTATTCCCACATATAGGGCATGGACAACACATAAAACCATTCTGCTTGTTTGCCTCAGCCACTTCGAGAAAATCATGCACGCCCTTAATGTACTCGGAGGTGTGTCTGCACCGTACATCCATTGCCGGTTCATCTGCGTGCATTATATATAATTAAGTATGTCAAAAACCAATACAGAACATCATGAATAGATAATTAAGTGACCAAATTAATAGAAGTTCATCATCACATTAAAACCAAAGTACATACATAGTTCTCATCTAACAACATATATATAGCTCTCCAGAGCATCTAATTAATTAAACTATACATTGAAACTATGTAAAACATTTCAATGCGAAAACAAATGCGATCATAATCGCAACCAAGGTAACAATTGATCCAACGGCATAATGATACCAAGCCTCGGTATGAATGGCATATTTTCTAATCTTTCTAATCTTCAAGCACATTGCATCCATCTTGATCTTGTGATCATCGACGACATCCGCAACATGCAACTCCAATATCATCTTCTCCTCCTCAATTTTTTTATTTTTTCCTTCAAGTAATTGTTTTCTTCTTCAACTAAATTTAACCTCTCGACAATAGGGTCGGTTAGAATTTCCGGTTCAACCACCTCCTAGATAAATAAAATCTATGTCACGTTGGTCGGTATATTTGTCATAAACAATAAATGAACCAAATAGTTATGAAAAGATAATATATACCACATCCGAATCATAGACAGGACGAGGGCCGGCGGGGGCGGATACCAAAACCATCGCACTATGTAATAAGAAGGAATAATAAAAGTAACAAAATTAGACAAGTAACTATCTAAAGTAAGAATTTTTTCCTTTCAGAAAGAAGATAAGAACAAGAGGCTCACCACGGTGGTGCTGGCAACGAGATCGGCGCGGGCGATCGACGGCGGTGAAGACGGGGACGGGACGTGACGGACCGCTAAACCTAGACAAATCTCGGGGAAAATGGAGCTCGGAGGTCGAGTTTCGAGAGGAGAAAGATTAACTAGTGTGGCTCAGACATTTCATCGAACACCTCATGTGCATAGGAGGTGAGCTAGAGCACCCAAATGCCCTCCCCTCGCCGGCCAGAAAAAACAGAGCACTCTGGAGTGCTCTGGAGTGCTCTGCTGTGGCGATGGGGTATATATAGGGAACTCATTGGTCCCGGTTCGTGGCACCAACCGGGACTAAAGGCCTTTGGTCCCAGTTGATGCCACGAACCGGGACCAATGCACCCTTTAGTCCCGGTTGGTGGCACCAACCGGGACCAAAGGCCTTGTGCTGCCCCGCGTCAAAAGTTTAGTCCCACCTCCCTAGTTGAGAGAGCTCGAGAGTGGTTTATAAGCGCTGTTGCGCCCACCCTCTCGAACTCCTCTCAACTGCAGGCTTTCGGGCCTAACCGTTCTCTTTGCCTGTGGGGCCTACTGGGCCTTTTGCGGGCCTGAATCCTGGACCATGGATGGGTTTCTAGTCGTATTCAGGCCGTGGTGGCCCAGTAGGTGGCATAATTTTTTTCCTCTGTTTTTTTTCTCTTTTGCTTTATTTGTTTTGTTTTGTTTCTACATACAACAAAAAACTTATTTATTTTATTTCTAATTACTTATGTATTTTAATTTAATTATTTTATTTTTATTTATTTTACTGCTGCTATTTTTATTTATTTTACTGCTGCTATTTTTACTTAATTTATTAAGGTTTATTTATTTTAGTTACTATAGTTTATTTTATTTTATTTTACTAAGGTTTATTTATTTTTATTTATTTTATTAAGGTTTATTTATTTTATAAATATAAAAAAATGAACATAGATGCGCTTATAGAGGAAATTCAACCTAAATTCATAATAAATTTCTATGAAATTTACTGTGAATTTAGGTCAAATTCCCTGTATAAGGGCATCTATTTTCACTTTAAGAGGAGCTCAACAAGGCAGAGAGGGACCGGCTTATAAACTGGTGTGAGCGCCCTTCGGTTGGCGATGTGGGACTAAACACTGGCCGCAACTAGGACCAGCCCTTTAGTCCCGGTTTGTGGTAGGAACCAGGACTAAAGGGTGGTGGGCCGGGAGCGTGGCCCATTGGTCCCGGTTTGTCCCACCAACCGGGACCAAAGGGTCCGGACGAACCGGGACCAATGCCCCCACGAGGCCCGGCAGGCCCCTGGCCGCACGAATCGGGACCAATGCTCACATTAGTCCCGGTTCGTGACTGAACCGGGACTAATGTGAATATTGCCCTGTGACCAAAGCCCAGTTTTCTACTAGTGTCTATAACTAATAAAATAAGTGCATTACTTAAGGTTGACACGCAGGTCATTAAAGTGCAATCATATGGCTCCAGCCATCATCCAGAATCATGACACGCAGGTCATGTTAGTTACATCATATAGTCATCTCATACATAATCAAATTGAATATGAGCATTGCTATACCACATCACATGCACATCCTGCAAAACCAAGTTAGACGCCTCTAATCGGTTTATGCAAAATTTTATTTTTCGTGGCTTCTAAGGTTTTGACTTAAACCGCAGCTACCAACGTTTTGTCATCAAGTATGATTATTCAAGTTGCTAGACTAAAATGTCGGGGGTATGAAACAGGAGATAATTAAATCTCGAGCCCCATACTAAACTTCTTCATACGCATGACCCCTGTGCAGATCATATCTGCAATGCCATTTTATCTGCGAATTTCATCTTTCTTTTGACTATGGCAGAACCCAAAGAACTGATAGCACTTCCATGATCAATCAGGATCACGGATTGCCAGAACTTTGTCAAATTCCACCATGCTGTCTCGAGATAGAGCAAACGCAAATTCTAGGGAAGCAATAAGAACGTCGGGTAACAGATTTCATCTGTCACCCGCATAAATAATTTTCAGCAATAGATCTCATCTACTCCAAAATTATATTATGCAATACCCATACATCTCCATGTATTCTAGATCGTAACCTGCATCTACGCATAGCACGGCTCTTGATGCCACTGTTTGGGAACGCAGCGGAAAATGAAAATTTTCGGTATAGCGAGCACGCCCAGGACCACTATGGAGACTGCATACAAGGTTTGATCTAATCCATACCGACTCGAAGCGCAGCAGAAGAAGAGTTGGTGTAGATCGTCGGTGCAGATCCCCGCAGCTAGGATTTACAACCTCCCAACCGCGAGGATGTACTCCCTCTTCGGACAGCCCATCGGGAGGCGGTTGGACAGTCCCCCGGACGATGTCGCGGACAGCCCTTCGGGAGGACCCTCGAAACATGGACGGAGACTCGGACAGCCCTTCAGGAGGACACTCGAACAGCCCCTCGGGCAAAAGATCGAAAACACATTCTCTCTATGGGGTTGCACACATACGGTGTCAGCTATCCGGCAGGGCTTCGCCGTCCAGAACTAGTTCTTGCCGGAACCCAGACAGCCTTACGGCTCTACGGAACTCTTTTCGTGGGAGGGAGAGAAGAAGCCAGATAATGCATGGCATGTGTATGAGAGCAAGGGATGAAGAGATGGCAGCCCTCACTTCCTCTGTTTATAGGAAAGCCAAGGGGTAGTGTGCCTCCATATTTTTACCAAAAAAACCCATGCATTAGGTTACACATGAGGGTGTTAAGGTAAAATGGGATGCCATGTGGAGCTCCAAGGAGCTCCACCACCCATGGCCGGCCACCCCTAGGGGGCCCCACAAATGGGGTTCCTTCCCTTGTAAGCCACTACCTTCTAGAACTTTGACCAAGTCTAAAAAGGTGGCTCTACATAAATATCCCAAAAAGCACTTTCACTATTCACGACGACATTTTTCAGCGTCTGATCGAACTGAAAATATTTATGTGGGCTAAGAACATTTCCAGTACCCACTAAAATGATTTTAAACACGTTCCGAAACAATTCCGGTTTTAGTGATTTTCATCTGCGAAACGTATCCGAAGTGGCTCCGGCAGCTCCGGAACATTTCCGGTTTTTTCTCAGAAAATTCCAAAAAGCTTCCAGAATGATTCTGGCACCCTCCAAGAATTATCACGCATGTGCCGAAACCAATTTGACTTAATGGTATATCCCCAAACAACTTTTCGGTATCATCGAAACTTATCCGATGACCTCTCTCTGCGGTATGATTCCGCTGTCCGAAACCATTCCGGTGTCCGAAACTTTTTTCGGTGATTTTCTCTCAGACTCCCTGTCTAGTATTCAGCAGATAGATGACCCTTAAGCATGTGACCCTATAGGTTCGGTGAAGTATAGACATGACCCGGAACCCCTTCCAATCAATGATCAACATCGGAGCCGTGGACACCCATATTGACCCCTATACCCACACGAATAAATATTCGAGTGAACCTCCAGTTGCAGTGAGCTATTCCTTTTGCTTCGCGATATGTCAAAAACACCCAAGGTTAGATTTATTGCATTCCTATGGATCAACAATTTGTCCAGCATGCAAGTTACCTCGTTACCGGTTTTGTTCTCTTTTCTCGTTTCCGTCTTCCGGCATCCCAGTGATCAAATCACAATGTGTCTGGCCAGACGATGATGGATACCGTTACACCGAGAGGGCCCGAGTATATCTCTCCATCGTCGGAGGAGCAAATCCCAATCTTGAGCTATCTTGTTACTTCCTATACTTTTCCGTGAACCCGTAAGCTGCCGTAATAGCCACCCAGTTACGGATGACGTTTAACAAACCCCAAAGTTCACGAAGCAAGCACGAAGGAACTTGATACTCTCATGGTCTAAGGAATTATGCAAACATTAACTATCTCAATGATATTAACCATAAACTTGTGACGAAGGTATCTCATAGCATAACATCAATCCGGGTTGATTCAACACAAGCGTTCTACCAACATTGTGCCCTCAAAATTGCCGGCATAGTCATGCCCATGATCAGGAAAATAGGATCATCATGCAATACTTGAGCTAGTCTTAGAGGCAAGACTAGGAATAGATTTTACCGTTTATTATACCACACGTGCATATGAGTTACCTCTGAGCCTCGTGGATATTGTAGACTCGAGAATCATTGCAGTTATAGCATGGATCATAAACATTTATTACAAACTTGGAGATACAAAATAACTGTTATTACTGCCTCTAGGGCATATCTCCTACACCTACGCCTCCCACGGATTGATAAACCTTAGGTCATCCACTTGAGGGAAATTTTCTACTGTCCTACAAACCTCTGCACTTGGAGGCCCAACAACGTCTACAAGAAGAAGGTTGTGTAGTAGACATCAAGCTCTTTTCTGGCGCCGTTGCCGGGGAGGCTAGGTAAGCGGCACTCACACCCCGTCAACTAAGCTCTTTTCTGGCGCCGTTGCCGGGGAGGTGAGTGCTTGAAGGTATATCTTTAGATCTTGCAATCGAATCTTTTAGTTTCTTGTTTTATCACTAGTTTAGTTTATAAAGGAAAAATACAAAAAAATGGAATTAAGTTTGCCACATACGCTTCACCTTTTTAATATCTTTCGTGAGTATGATGGAAAGGAAAATTGTGCCAAAGTGTTAGAAGAAGAATGCATTAAAATGTTTGGCACTAAATCTTTGAATGATGAGCATGATTGCAGTGTTTTTAGTATGAACTCCTTGAATATCCATAGTACTAATGATGATTGCACTAGTTATGA
Organism: Aegilops tauschii subsp. strangulata; assembly: GCF_002575655.3. NCBI lineage: Eukaryota > Viridiplantae > Streptophyta > Magnoliopsida > Poales > Poaceae > Aegilops > Aegilops tauschii. The sequence continues at coordinate 21,811,268 of NC_053037.3, forward strand.
TGAAAATCCCTCCTATAAACATGTCAATTTTTGTGGAGTGCATTGGGTTTGCAAGTACACACCAAATAGGGAAGATAGATATTGCAAGAGGCATAAGCATTTAGAAACTAAATTGTTGCAAGAAAGGCTAGATGTTTGTGCTGAAAATTTAAATTTTCTTGGCCGTACTTGTGGACTTTGGAATGAAAGTGATCATTTAGCTATCCGATGCAAATTGTTTCATGATCTAATCGTGTCCAAAAATTGTGATGACTTGATCTCCCTTGCACATCATAATGAACTTAGTTTGCTCTTGGGTTATGAAGAAATGAAACGTATAACTAAGGTCATTCCAGAATTTGCCCTTGATAGAGTTCTTCATTTTGATCTAGAAGAAATTTATATGTATTGTGCGGTGAATTGCATTGAAAATCCTTATATTGCCAACTACATAAAGAAAAGAAAACAAATAGAAGATGAAGAAAATACTAATGAAAGGGAAGAGACTTCCCAATATCCTCCTATTATTTCTTATGATGAATCAGGTAACGAGGAGGAGCCTTCTATTCAACCAATCTCATTAATAAGGAGCTCCAAAAAGAGGATTGAACCGACACATGATGTGGTGAAGAAGAAGAAAAGAAAGAGGAAGAGAGGTAAAAAGATATCTCTCCCAAATAATGTTGCTCCTATTATTGTTGTGCCTCATGAAAATGAATCAAAAATAATTGTGGAAGATGATGCACTTGATGATGATCTCGTTATGCCTATTGCTTGTTGTGATGATTATGATTGGGAAGATAATAATACTTCTTATGATCTTGAAAATCTTTTTGGCACTTGCTTGGAAGAATATGATCATTGCTATACTATTGGTGCTATCCATACTATTAATGATGAGAGTGATTATGCTTATGATATGAAAAGGCCCAAGCTTGGGGAAGCTATGTTTGATGAGAATGACATATTTGAGAATATATTTGCTGAAATTGATGTTTGTCCCAATCTTGGGGATGCTACGTTTAATGAAGATGATATTTTTAACCTCCCAAGTTTTGATATGCAAAGTTGTTATGATGATAGCATGCCTTCTACCTATGATGATTATAGTGATGAAAGTGGGTTTGGAAGAGTGCCAACTTTAGGAAGTAATGATCCCACTATTTTGGAGGATGTTGAATCTTATAATATTTATGAAAGTGGATTTGGAGAGGTCATGACTTTATTTAGTGATGAGTCCACTATCATGGAAGAGGTTTCAATCGATTATGATGAGAACAAAGTTGCTACTTATGATGATTATTGTGATGAAACTTATGCTATAAAAAGTAGTGATGATTATATTTATAAAACTTGTCATGATTATGATTAACCTTTTTCTGAACATCACTCTTTTAGTTTGGAAACAATTTATATTATTCAAGTCTCTTATGAAACTACCACTATTCCAAATGAGAAGAATTTTGATTATGTGGAGAGTAGTAAAAATTCTATGCTTGTAGATCATGAAAAGAATGCTTTAGGTGCTGGTTATATTCTTGAATTCATTCATGCTGCTACTGAAAATTGTTATGAGGGAGGAATTTATGCTTGTAGGAATTGCAATAATATCAAGTTTCCTCTCTATGTGCTTAAAGTTTTGAAGTTATGCTTGTTTTACCTTCCTATGCAAGTTGATTCTTGTTCACATAAGTTGTTTGCTCACAAAATCCCTATTCATAGGAAGTGGTTAGACTTAAATATGCTATTCATATTCTTCATGATGCTCTCTTTATGTTTCAATTCTTATCTTTTTGTGAGCATCATTGAAATCATCATGCCTAGCTAGGGGCGTTAAACATTAGCGCTTGTTGGGAGGCAACCCAATTTTATTTTAATTTCTTGATTTTTGGTTCTGTTTAGGAATAATTAATCCATCTAGCTTCTGTTTAGATGAGGCTTTATGTTTTAATTAGTGTTTGTGCCAAGTAGAACCTTTGGGAAGACTTGGGTGAAGTCTTTATGATCATGCTGTAAAAAACAGAAACTTTAGCGCTCACGAGATTAGCTAAAACTTTTTACTGGAGAGTGATATTTAGTTTATTATTTTTGAAGATGATTACTAGAATAATTCCTCAGGTCCACCAATTTATTTTAGAATTTTTGGAGTTCCAGAAGTTTGCGTTATTTACAGATTACTACAGACTGTTCTGTTTTTGACAGATTCTGTTTTTCGTGTGTTGTTTGCTTATTTTGATGACTCTATTGCTAGTAAAGTAGTTTATAAACCATAGAGAAGTTGGAATAAAGTAGGTTTAACACCAATATAAATAAATAATGAGTTCATTACAGTACCTTGAAGTGGTGTTTTGTTTTCTTTCGCTAACAGAGCTCACGGGATTTTCTGTTAAGTTTTGTGTTGTGAAGTTTTCAAGTTTTGGGTAAAGATTCGATGGACTATGGAATAAGGAGTGGCAAGAGCCTAAGATTGGGGATGCAAATGTCACCCCAAGGTAATATTCAAGGATAACCAAGAGCCTAAGCTTGGGGATGCCCCGGAAGGCATCCCCTCTTTCGTCTTCGTTCATCGGTAACTTTACTTGGAGCTATATTTTTATTCACCACATGATATGTGTTTTGCTTGGAGCGTCATTTTATTTTCTTTAGCTTTGCTTGATGTTTCGATAAAATACCAAGATCTGAAATTATTAAATGGGAGAGTCTTCACATAGTTGCATAATTATCCGACTACTCATTGATCTTCACTTATATCTTTCGGAGAAGTTTGTCATTTGCTCCAGTGCTTCACTTATATCTTTTAGAGCACGGTGGTGGTTTTGTTTTACAGAAACTATTGATATCTCATGCTTCACTTATATTATTTTGAGAGTCTTAAATAGCATGGTAATTTTCTTAAATAATCCTAATATGCTAGGTATTCAAGAATACTAAAAACTTTCTTACGAGTGTGTTGAATACTAAGAGAAGTTTGATGCTTGATGATTGTTTTGAGACATGGAGGTAGTGATATCAAAGTCATGCTAGTTGAGTAGTTGTGAATTTGAGAGATACTTGTGTTAAAGTTTGTGATTCCCTTAGCATGCACGTATGGTGAACCGTTATGTGATGAAGTCGGAGCATGATTTATTTATTGATTGTCTTCCTTATGAGTGGCGGTCGGGGACGAGCGATGGTATTTTCCTATCAATCTATCCCCCTAGGAGCATGCGCATAGTACTTTGCTTTGATAACTTGTAGATTTTTGCAATATGTATATGAGTTCTTTATGAATAATGTTGAGTCCATGGATTATACGCACCCTTCTTCCTTCCACCATTGCTAGCCTCTCTAATACCGCGCACTTTTTTGCCGGTATCATACACCCACCATATACCTTCCTCAAAACAGCCACCATACCTACCTATCATGGCATTTCCATAGCCATTCCGAGATATATTGCCATGCTATTTCCCACCGTTCCGTTTATAATGACACGCTCCATCATTGTCATATTGCTTAGCAAGATCATGTAGTTGACATCGTATTTGTGGCAAAGCCACTATTCATAATTCTTTCATACATGTCACTCTTGATTCATTGCATATCCCGGTACACCGCCGGAGGCATTCATATAGAGTCATATTTTGTTCTAAGTATCGAGTTGTAATTGTTGAGTTGTAAGAAAATAAAAGTGTGATGATCTTCATTTTTAGAGCATTGTCCCAAGTGAGGAAAAGGATGATGGAGACTATGATTCCCCCACATGTCGGGATGAGACTCTGGACGAAAAAAAAGAGGCCATAAAAAAAAGAGAAAAGGCCCAAATAAAAAAATAAAAAAATAAGAGAAAAAGAGAGAAGGAACAATGTTACTATCCTTTTACCACACTTGTGCTTCAAAGTAGCACCATGATCTTCATGATAGAGAGTCTCTCATTTTGTCACTTTCATATACTAGTGGGAATTTTTCATTATAGAACTTGGCTTGGATATTCCAATGATGGGCTTCCTCAAAATGCCCTAGGTCTTCGTGAGCAAGCGAGTTGGATGCACACCCACTTAGTTTCTTTTGTTGAGCTTTCATATGCTTATAGCTCTAGTGCATCCGTTGCATGGCAATCCCTAATCACTCACATTGATATCTATTGATGGGCATCTCCATAGCCCGTTGATACGCCTAGTTGATGTGAGACTATCTTCTCCTTTTTGTCTTCTCCACAACCACCATTCTATTCCACCTATAGTGATATGTCCATGGCTCACGCTCATGTATTGCGTGAAGATTGAAAAAGTTTGAGAATGTCAAAAGTATGAAACAATTGCTTGGCTTGTCATCGGGGTTGTGCATGATTTAAATACTTTGTGTGGTGAAGATAGAGCATAGCCAGACTATATGATTTTGTAGGGATAACTTTCTTTGGCCATGTTATTTTGAGAAGACATAATTGCTTAGTTAGAATGCTTGAAGTATTATTACTTTTATGTCAATATGAACTTTTATCTTGAATCTTTCGGATCTGAATATTCATACCACAATTAAGAAGAATTACATGAAATTATGCCAAGTAGCATTCCACATCAAAAATTATGTTTCTATCATTTACCTACTCGAGGACGAGTAGGAATTAAGCTTGGGGATGCTGATACGTCTCCAACGTATCTATAATTTTTTATTGTTCCATGCTATTATATTATCTATCTTGGATGTTTATGGGCTTTATTCAACACTTTTATATTATTTTTGGGACTAACCTATTGACCCAGAGCCCAGTGCCAGTTCCTGTTTTTCCCTTGTTTTAGTGTTTCGAAGAAAAGGAATATCAAACGGAGTCGAAACGGAATGAAACCTTCTGGAGAAGTTATTTTTGGAAGGAAAGCTACCTGATAGACTTGGAGTGCATGTCAGGAAAGAAACGAGGGACCCACGAGGTAGGGGGGCGCCCACCCCCCTAGGGCGCGCCCTCCACCCTCGTGGGCCCCTCGTGGCTCCCCTGACGTACTTCTTCCTCCTATATATATATATCCATATACCCTAGAACGATCGGGGAACAGAATAGATCGGGAGTTCTGCCGCCGCAAGCCTCTGTAGCCACCAAAAACCAATCGGGACCCTGTTCCGGCACCCTGCCGGAGGGGGGAACCCTCACCGGTGGCCATCTTCATCATCCCGGTGCTCTCCATGACGAGGAGGGAGTAGTTCACCCTCGGGGCTGAGGGTATGTACAAGTAGCTATGTGTTTGATCTCTCTCTCTCTCTCTCTCGTGTTCTTGATTTGGCACGATCTTGATGTATCGCGAGCTTTGCTATTATAGTTGGATCCTATGTTTCTTCTCCCCCTCTACTCTCTTGTAATGGATTGAGTTTTCCCTTTGAAGTAATCTTATCGGATTGAGTCTTTAATGATTTGAGAACACTTGATGTATGTCTTGTCGTGCGTATGTGTGGTGACAATGGGATATCACGTGATTCACTTGATGTATGTTTTGGTGATCAACTTGCGGGTTCCGCTCATGAACTTATGCATAGGGGTTGGCACACGTTTTCGTCTTGACTCTCCAGTAGAAACTTTGGGGCACTCTGTGAGGTTCTATGTGTTGGTTGAGTAGATGAATTTGAGATTGTGTGATGCATATCGTATAATCATACCCACGGATACTTCAGGTGACATTGGAGTATCTAGGTGACATTAGGGTTTTGGTTGATTTGTGTCTTAAGGTGTTATTCTAGTACAAACTCTAGGGCTGTTTGTGACACTTATAGGAATAGCCCAACGGATTGATTGGAAAGAATAACTTTGAGGTGGCTTCGTACCCTACCATAATCTCTTCGTTTGTTCTCCGCTATTAGTGACTTTGGAGTGACTCTTTGTTGCATGTTGAGGGATAGTTATATGATTCAATTATGTTATTATTGTTGAGAGAACTTGCACTAGTGAAAGTATGAACCCTAGGCCTTGTTTCAATGCATTGCAATACCGTTTACGCTCACTTTTACCACTTGTTACCTTGCTGTTTTTATATTTTCAGATTACAAAAACCTATATCTACCATCCATATTGCACTTGTATCACCATCTCTTCGCCGAACTAGTGCACCTATACAATTTACCATTGTATTGGGTGTGTTGGGGACACAAGAGACTCTTTGCTATTTGGTTGCAGGGTTGCTTGAGAGAGACCATCTTCATCCTACGCCTCCCACGGATTGATAAACCTTAGGTCATCCACTTGAGGGAAATTTGCTACTGTCCTACAAACCTCTGCACTTGGAGGCCCAACAACGTCTACAAGAAGAAGGTTGTGTAGTAGACATCAACCTTCGCCTCAAATAATAGGCGCAAGCGAGCACTCCGCAGCCTTGCCGAAGTCTGCCACGTGGCAGCAATAAATCCATGGAGCAATACGGCTATCACCTTCAATGCCAGTGACGAACCTAAATTCTGAACAGCCCGAGCACCAGCCGCCTTGGTCCTTAGTCCAATTGTGGACGCTTCCGGCTTACTAAAGTGCTCATGGACGGCGGCAGCGGATTAAACCTCATCTATGAGGAGACCCTTAGAAAAATGGAAATAGACAAACGCCGCATTGAGCAAAGCAGCACGACCTTCAGAGGAATCATCCCTAGTCGGGAGGCACGATGTGCTGGGAAAATCATACTAGATGTGGTATTCGGCACGCCGGAGAATTATAGGTCCGAAGAAATCACATTCCAAGTGGCCCCGTACAATAGCGGATACCACGCCCTTCTAGGGAGGGAGGCATTCACGATCTTCCAAGCTATACCCCATTACGGGTACATGAAGCTCAAAATGCCCGGGCCCAATGGAATCATCACTCTAACTAGTGATCCGGACATAGCACTCCGTGCCGAAAATAAAACAACCGCACTGGCCCTCGAGGCGTTATCCAAAGCCCTCGCAGCCGAGGAATTAACTGCGCTGCGCTCCACAGTGGACAGGGACGACGTGATACTTGACAAAAGATCCAAGTCCACCTCTTTTAAACCAGCGGATGAAATAGTCAAATTCCAAGTCCATCCAACGGACCCCAGAAAAACAGCATCCTCGGGGCACAGTTAAACCCCACAGTAGATGCTGTGCTACGGGAGTTCTTGCGCGCGAATTGGGACATCTTCGCCTGGCACCCTTCAGACATGCCAGGAATCCCACACAGGCTGGCCGAGCATAGCCTTAACATCCTAAAGGGATTCAAGCCGGTCATGCAAACTCTTCGGCGTTTCTCTAAGCCTAAGCGACAAGCCATGGGAGAGGAGCTAGCCAAGTTACTGGAGGCCGGATTCATTTGAGAAATAAAACATCCGGACTGGCTAGCAAACCTGGTGATGGTACCAAAGAAGGGCAAATCCTGGCGCCTATGCGTCGACTTCAAGGACCTTAATAAGGCTTGCCCAAAGGATCCCTTCCCCCTCCCTCGCATCGATCAAATTATCGACGCTACCGCAAGACACGACTCATTGTGTTTCCTCGACGCATACTCCGGATACCATCAAATTAAGATGGCGGAGTCCGACCAAGCCGCAACGGCATTTATCACTCCATACGGCCCCTTCTGTTTTAACACCATGCCTTTCGGGATCAAAAACGCCGGTGCAACCTATCAACGCATGATTCAGACATGCTTGGAGACACAGATTGGCAAAACAGTGGAGGCATACATAGACGATGTGGTCATTAAAACCAGACACGTCGAATCCTTAATAGACGACTTGAGGCTCACGTTCGACAATCTCCAAACATACGACATTAAGCTCAATCCGGAAAAAGGCGTCTTCGGTGTGCCCGCCGGAAAGCTCTTAGGCTTCATCGTCTCAAACAGAGGAATCGAAGCAAATCCGGCTAAAATCCAAGCTCTGTCACCGTTGGCCATCCCAACAGACCTCAAGCAAATCCAGAAACTAACTGGATGCGTGGCTGCCTTAAGCCGCTTTATCTCCCGATTAGGAGAAAAGGCGCTACCCCTTTATCGCCTTCTTTGGCGCACCGAACACTTTGAGTGGACGGATGCGGCCACGGCCGGATTGGAAGAAATAAAAGCCATCCTGGCCACCAACCCAATCTTGGCCGTGCCAAATGTCGGCGAACCAATGCTGTTATATATAGCGGCAACTCACCAGGTTGTAAGTGCAGTGCTCGTCGTCGAACGAGAGACGGACGGACATAAGTTCCCACTTCAAAAGTCGGTATACTATGTATCCACTGTCCTCACTCCATGCAAATCACGGTACCCACATTATCAAAAGATAGCATACGCGGTCTTCATGGCATCCCGGAAACTACGACACTACTTTCAAGAGTGTTCAATCACGTGGCCTCTGAAGTACCACTCAACGACATAATAAACAACCGCGATGCCACGGGCCGGATTGCTAAATGGGCTATTGAGCTCCTCCCGTTCGACATAATATATAAACCACGGCGAGCCATTAAGTCACAAGTACTGGCTGATTTTGTCGCCGAATGGACAGAAGTCAAACTCCCTAAAGAGTATGGCGCGTACTCCAATTGGATCATGCACTTTGACGGCTCTAAATGCTGGCGGGTCTGGGGGCTGGTGTCGTCCTGCCATCCCCCACCGGAGATACAGTCCAATACGTACTCCAAATACTATACACAGACTCCAACAACGCAGCAGAATATGAGGCCATGTTACATGGTCTCCGGATGGCAGTCTCCATGGGCATTCAATGCCTCGAGGTACGTGGGGACTCGAACCTCGCAATATCTCAAATAAATGGAGACTTCGACACCAAGGATCCAAAAATGGCGGCTTATCGCAACGCCGTCCTCAAAATGTCAGCTGGGTTCGAGGGGCTTGAATTCCACCATGTGGCCCGGGAAAACAATCAGGCAGCGGATATCCTCGCCCGCATCGGCGCTAAGCGCGATCCTGTCCCACCTAATATCTTCTTGGAAAGGTTGTTTAAGCTATCCGTGGTATGGGAAGGAGAGACCGGTAACAATAGTCCAGACCCGGCCGCAACACCAGATACCGAACACTCTGACATAATCGGAGGCTCTGCCACCGAAATAACACCTTCCGCCCACGTGATAATGGCTGTCATCGCCCCGTGGACAGAACCATTCCTGGCCTACCTAACTCGGCAGGAACTACCCGAGGACCCAAACGAGGCGCGCTGCATTGTGCGGCGGTCTAAAGCCTACAAGGTCCACGAGGGAGAGCTTTATAAGAAAAGCGCTACCGGAGTCCTTCAAAGGTGCATCTCCGAAGAGGAAGGACGGAAACTTTTGGCAGAAATTCATGCTGGACTTGGCGGCCACCACGCCGCAGCCCGGGCCCTTGTAAGCAAGGCCTTCCGTACAGGTTTTTACTGGCCGACGGCCCGAGCAGACGCACAGGATCTCGTTCAACGATGCGTCGGTTGCCAGCGTTTTGCAAATCAAAGCCATATGCCGCCTACCGCTCTCCAACAATCCCCATCACTTGGCCCTTTGCGGTCTGGGGGCTTGATATGGTAGGACCCCTTAAAGGGGGAAGCCATAAGAAAAAATACCTATTGGTCATGGTGGACAAATTCACCAAATGGATAGAAGCCAAACCAGTCAAAACGGCCGAATCCGGACCAGTGATAGACTTCATATCCGGGGTTATGGCGTCCCCCACAGCATCATCACCGATAACGGCTCGAACTTTACAGCCGACGAGGTAAAACTTTGGTGCAGCAACATGGGCATCAAGCTCGACTATGCTTCTGTCTATCACCAGCAAACTAACGGTCAAGTCGAGCGAGCAAATGGTCTTATCATGAGCGGCATTAAACCCAGATTAGTGCGATCCTTGAAGGAATCCAATACGCACTGGGTAGAGGAGCTCGACTCCGTACTATGGGGGTTGCGGACCATGCCGAATCGCACTACCGGATACACACCGTTTTTTATGGTGTACGGCGCGGAGGCGGTACTGCCCTGCGACATAATTCATGACTCACCTCGAGTGCGCATGTATGAAGAGAAAGAAGCCGAGCTTGATCAGCAGGACAGTTTGGACGCCCTGGAGGAGGAGCGTGACGTGGCAAAAGCCCGTTCCGCATTCTATCAGCAACAGGCTCGAAGGTATCAAAGCAGAGAAGTACGGGCCAAAACTTATAACGTTGGCAAACTCGTTCTATGCTTACTGGAGAAGAAAAAGAACAAGCTCAAGCCCAAATGGGAAGGTCCCTTCGTTATTGACCAAGTTCTGACCGGTGGAGCGTACCATCTGTGGGATGCATCGGACAATCGACTCGAGCCAAACCCATGGAACGCAGCCAGACTCCGAAGGTTCTACGCCTAGTGCCGGACTCTATGTTCGTCTCCTTACCTCCGTCAATTTTTTATATATCCGTTATCTGTCTTTTATTTGTTTCTTTCTTCCCTTTTTTTCAAGGCCTTAAAAGGCTAAACTATGTCTTGACTACACAATCTTGACGCGCTAGCCGTGCTCATTATACCTGGGGGCTTCTTATACAGAAGCTTAATATAACTATTTTCCAGGCTCTATGCCCCACACATGTGTCATCCTTCCACATGTACCTTTTTTCGCCATTATATGCATCGATATGACTTAAGTTTTGGCCAAGCTGGGTTGCCTGGCTCTTGTGTTTATGCCCTACATTCCCGTTAATTCGGCTAGGGCATAAGGGGAGCACCTCTGCGATTGTTACTGCCGGGTCAGCCGGATGTGTACCTGAGACTGGGTGAAGCCGAGTGCTAGCGTTCCTAAGGGAATACTCGGTCGGTGAACAAAAGATTACTCGTATTTATTGAAATACATGCCCCCAGATGTTTATATCCTGCGTCTCTTTTCGCAGCTCGGACATGCACATTAGGGCATGCGTACCAGGGAAAGGAACCCTTAACGGAACTATTCTCCCTGGAAGATGTTTCTTACTATCCATGTAATATAACATAGCTAGTTGGGTACTTGTCTGTTCAAGCACTTATGACCCCTACGCCTGGTTTCCACGTGTACCCTGGTTTTTCATAACTGTGCGGGTATTCGGATACACTCCGGACTGTCGGGTCCAGAGGTCGAAGCGAAAAGGTCCGCCATGACAAATGATTTACAATCCGGCTAGGGACAATACATGTCACTTGAAGTACACAGTCACTTAGACTGACTAAATTCTTCTTCTATACCATCCAACAGGCTGTCTAGCCTACGATCCTGTTGGGAATACTTTGCGGCTAATTCTACTTGGTCATACACCAAACTGACGGGGATCTCTTTCCCATCAGGCCCCACAGGTCCGACCTCGGCCATGTGGTTCGGGTCAGCCTTGGTATATCGCGTCTTCACCATGGCCCAGGCTTCCCTCCCACCTTGTCGGCAGGCTGATATCTGCCATAATCGGAAGCGCCGCCGCGCTCCCTTGAACTTTTCTATAAGCTTACCCATGCCTCCTGGCGGGGAGGCGGATGGCCACAAGGCTTGTGCAATGCCCTGCATCACCTGCCGAACTTGTTTGTGCAGTTGTGAGAGCTCTGGCAGAAGATCACCCACAGACCCGGGCATCTCCTCCGCGGGACGACCCATCAGCATACCTGCAGACATAACTCTGTTAGTAGGTTTCTTCGCCGAACTCTTTAAAAGTTCGTTCAAGCACTTACTGAAAATGCCACGTCGAAGCCTCTTATTCTCCTTTACGGAGTCAGCAAGCTGGGCTCGAACATCTGTCAGTTCCACGCCCAGCTAGATATTGGCGTCTTGGAGATCGTTTTTCTCCCGCCTAACCCGGGTAAGCACGCGCTCGCCAGCCTTTAGATGACGTTGACCATGCGGCTCACCCCCTATCACGACCTCCGGATTCACTCCGGAGTCATCTGCAGAATCTATTGTTAGATTTGCATGCATGCCGCATACTATCTGGTACCTGTCATTCTTTGCAATAGAAATAGTGTTACCAGATGGGGCCTTCTCGGACTCCTTTACCGCGGCAATTGCGGCCTGAAGCTGGGGTTTGCACTCCTCCAGCTCTTGAGACAACCGAGTATTCTTCTCCGTAAGAACCTATGCAAACAATGATCCTTAAATCGGTTGTGACAACTGTTTCAAGTCTCAGGGGCTACTGATATACATAATTATTAGATTCTCTTACCTGTATATCCTTTACATACTGGTCCGTGGCTTTGGGAAGACCATTTTGAGCAGCTCCGATGTACGCGTCTCCTGAGTTAAAGGCGTCGAACGCCTCTTGGGAGAAACAAGCGTCGCGGAGTACGGCCCAGCGGCGCCTGTGATTCATAGCACTCTCCACTTCGGAATTCGTAGCAGACAGCCTATCTGCATCCTCTGTAGGAGGAACATCCGGTGTTGGCCCCATGTTGGCGTCCGCCTCTAGGTCCGGCTCTGGAGCCCGGCTGGTGGAGGCGTGGCCGGCAACCTCTCCGGATATAGTCCGGCGAGCGTTTTTCATACTAGGAAACATGGACGTTATTATATTTTAAAAGACGACAACCACAGAGCGGGGTTCTGTTTCATACCTCTGCGACGGCATCTCAGTCCTGACCGCCTTCCTTTTAAGCCTACCCGGCTTCGGTGCCCCTTGTTGGTGAGTCACTGCGGGTTCGGCATGGCGTCCCGAGGGCCTTCCCTGTAAGACACCATATGTGTGCGGTAGGTGAAGTGCAGAAAAAGGGATCCTTCTCGGAAGTTGGGATTCCGGTTTTACTTACATGCGATGTAGGGAGTAGTCCAGGATAATCGGCTATGATGGCCACCATGGTATCATCGCAGCTCAATTGATAGAACGTCCTGTCAATCAGCTCCACAAATGTGTCTAGATCCTCTTCGAGTCCGGGGTTGAGGGCCGGTCGGGGTCCTCTGGTTGTGGAGGCGGGCTGTGGACCTCCCTCACAGCTTTTCGCAGCTCCTGCTATGAAACAGCAAGGTAAATATTTATGACAAAGAATGCGGGAAGGTCTGGAGTAAAAAATAGTAGCTCACCCAGTTTGGGGGGTTGTACATGGATAATCCATCCCGTGGCTTGATACGGATGAACTCCTCTTCCTCTCCTTTGTATAAATCGGACAGTATTTTCGCTAGAGCAGCGACGGAGTCCGGACCATTACGACCACAGCGGGTGGCATCGTCTTCTCCATTGAAGTGCCACATGGGTTGTCCCCGATATTGAAGCGGCTGCACCCCCCACATTATACATATTGACATAACCTCGACTATTGTCAACCCTGATTTGGCCAGCGTTTGTATCCGGCCCATCAGGTAAAGGACCTCGTTGTTATCTTCCTCCTGGGGGCTCCGAGGGCACCAGCTGCGGCGTTTCTTAAAGGGAGCGTTGTCGAACTCAGGAAGGCCCATCCAAATAGGGTCCGGAAGGGGGACGTCCTCCATATAAAACCACTCCGAAGGCCAGTTCTCGGATGTCTTCTTCGGAGTACCGGACAGGTATCCAGTCCCGGCGATGCGCCATATTTCGGCTCCGCCCACTTGGTATATTGACCCCTCCTGTGTACGGGGTACGAGGCAGAATAGCCTCTTCCATAGCTCGAAATGAGCTTCGCAGCCCAGAAACAGCTCGCAAAGAGTGACATAGCCAGCGATGTGTAATATGGAGGCGGGAGTAAAATTATGCAGCTGGAGGCCATAGAACTCCAGGAGCCCGCGGAGGAACGGATGAATTGGAAATCCAAGCCCTCGTAATAAGTAAGGGACAAGGCATACCCGCTCCCCCATGGATGGGTTGGGAAAGCTCTCCGCTTGCTCCCCGCCATTGTAGGTGGCGAGCCCGGCTCGAACGGGGACCATATACGCTGGAGGGAGAAATCCATGGGTCTGTAACTCTACTAATTGGCTGTGGGGGACGGAACACTTCTTCCAATTGCCGGGCTTAGGTCTACGGGAGCGAGAGGAGGAGCTGCGATGGCCGACCATGTTGGAATGGATTTCTTCCGGGTGCGCTCCGATGGATACTCGCTGTGGGAGGATGGTGTGATCTGGATCTGAGAAACCCCGTCTCTTTAATAGATGATTTACTCACATGGCTAGGGTGGCAAATGTAAAAATGCCCTGGCTTCTCGCATTCGCTCGACACGTGGAAGATAGCCATTATTAGGCGCGGAAGCCAAGGAGTGCGACATTTATGGGAAGCCGGACACTACTCAACGGGTACTCAGAATTTGGAGAAGAACCCGCCTTGCAATGCCGAAGACAATCTGCGCACCGGACTCATCGCCATTGAAGCCTGGTTCGGGGGGTACTGAGGGAGTCCTGGATTAGGGGGTCCTCGGACAGCCGGACTATATACTTTAGCCGGACTGTTGGACTATGAAGATACAAGATTGAAGGCTTCGTCCCATGTCCGGATGGGACTCTCCTTGGCGTGCAAGGCAAGCTTGGCAATACGGATATGTAGATCTCCTCCCTTGTAACCGACTCTGTGTAACCCTAGCCCCCTCCGGTGTCTATATAAACCGGAGGGTTTAGTCCGTAGGACAAGAACAATCATACCATAGGCTAGCTTCTAGGGTTTAGCCTCTATGATCTCGTGGTAGATCAACTCTTGTAATACTCATATCATCAAGATCAATCAAGCAGGAAGTAGGGTATTACCTCCATCGAGAGGGCCTAAACCTGGGTAAACATCGTGTCCCCCGCCTCCTGTTACCATCCGCCTTAGACACACAGTTCGGGACCCCCTACCCGAGATCCGCCGGTTTTGACACCAACAGTAGGAACCAATATGAGCATCCAGGTTCCGCTATTGGTTATTGAACGGAGACGTGCCTCGGTCATGTCTACATAGTTCTCGAACCCGTAGGGTCCGCGCGCTTAACGTTTGATGACGATTTGTATTATGAGTTGTGTGGTTTGGTGACCGAAGTTTGTTCGGAGTCCTAGATGAGAGCACGGACATGACGGGGAGTCTCGAAATGGTCGAGAGGTAAAGATTGATATATTGGAAGGTTATATACGGACACTGGAATGGTTCCGAAGAAGTTCGGGGATTTTTCGGAGTACCGGGAGGTTACCGGAACCCCCCGGGAAAGTTAATGGGCCTCGTGGGCCATAGTGGAGAGGGGAAGGCAGGCCACAAGAGGTGGCACCCCCCCTGGCCCAGTCCGAATTGGACAAAGGATGGGGGGCGCGGCCCCCCTTTCCTTCTCCCTCTCCCCCTCTTTCCCTTTTCCCCTCTCCGTTGGAAGGAAGGGGAGGGGGCGAATCCTACTAGGAGTGGAGTCCTAGTAGGACTCCCCCCCATGGGGCGCCACTAGGGCCGGCCACCTCCTCCTCCCCTCCTTTATATACAGGGGCGGGGGCACCCCAAAAGCACATCAATTGTCACCGTCACCGTCACCATGCCGTCACCATGCCGTCGTGCTGACGGAACTCTCCCTCGACCCTCTGCTGGATCAAGAGTTCGAGGGACGTCATCAAGCTGAACGTGTGCTGAACTCGGAGGTACCGTACGTTCGGTACTTGGATTGGTTGGATCATGAAGACGTTCGACTACATCAACCGCGTTAACCTAACGCTTCTGCTTTCGGTCTACGAGGGTATGTGGACACAATCTCCCCCTCACGTTGCTATGCATCTCCTAGATAGATCTTGCATGTGCGTATGAACTTTTTTAAAATTGCATGCTACGTTACCCAACATACACTACTCTTTGTCGTCAGAGATGTCCACTATCTCCATGTCGGGCTCCGGGTACATTGGCCGACAACCAGCAGATGGCGACAGCGGCGTGCTGTATTCTTCCTTTTCTCCCCAGTTTCGTCCCACCCATACTCCATGTCATGCTCCCTTCGTTGTTGTTCTGCTGATCCGGTTTCGGGTCCCGCGTCCTACCGTGGGGTTGCCAGCTCTACGGCAGGTTCCCTTGGCCGCCTTCGTCCTATACTTCGACCATCATTTTGACCAATTAAAGGTAGATTATGTGCTGCAAACTTAAACAATTGAAAACTTTTGGAGTATGGAATTTTCAATGGTTTAATTTATGTGGCGCAAAAGCCACACATTTTAATAGATTTTAATATACGATAAATTTAGTTGGGAACGTTCCCTAGGGAGGAGGTCCCCGGGAACACCCCCAAACCGTCTGATCAAAATCACAGGGTGGCAGTTTTCTTAAGAAAATTCCTTCTATACATAAAATTGCCATGTTGTTCTCATGAAAATGTCGTCCCGTATAACTAAAAGTGCCAAGGAAAACCTTCGCAAATTCCATCCTTCTTCGGGAACATTCGCTGGCTATTGGGTTTCTTTAATACATATAGCACAGTACTCAGATGTAATTTATCAACAATTGATTTTTCAATGTTGAGATGCAAAAAAATGAGGATCGTTGTGTAAATTGGGATGGAAGAAGCATTTAGCACAATTTAATTTACAAACGAAGTTACAAAAGATACCATAAATTGCAGTGGCGGACCTAGAATCGCAGGCTTGGAGGTGTCAACATTCAAAGTTTACACTAAACATCAGCACACTGTCAACAAATAGTCTCAAAATAGGAACAACTTGATGGATATTTAGTGTTAAGTATATAGTAGTCCCTCTGTCCCAAAATAAGTGTCTTATGTTTTTTTTTTGAAAGGAAAGCGGTAGGGGAAGCCCCCCACAGCGAGTTTTTTTATAAATAATACGAACCCAAATTCACGCCCGTGAGGACTTGAACCAGGGTAGCTGGGTTGTACATCCACTCCACTAGCCAAGTGAGCTAGGCTCACTTCCTTTAAGTGTCTTATGTTTAATACAAGTAGATCCGCCTATGGATGTTTAGAGGTCACCCAGAATGATTTTGGCTAGTTTTGTCTAACCGAACAAACTCAGCTAATGATAGGTTGTGTTTATTGCTTGTTCATACTGGTGTTTTTCACCGGAATAATTTGGTTATTCAAAGAATTTATAGATTAACAAGATTTGGTAGTGACTCGTGACATGAGAACTGTTCTACATTTTTTTGTTGCGAGAGCACAATTTCTTCATTTCAACATACTTTCCAGGGAAGACCATGCCATGACTTACCAATCTTTTCTACATGAAACCGTAATTCATTCAAACATTTCTTATTTCTTTTAACTTTCAATGTGGACATGACGTCATTAACCATGAGGAAAAAACAAAGAAAAGAAAGCACACCGTTATTCATTCAAACCGTAATTGGGCATTAGAAATATATGTGCCACTTGCCATGAAAAGAAAAGAAAGCACACCGTTACGCAAATTCCTGGTGGATCCTTTGTAGAAAATTCTGGTTCTGTTTCTAAGCAATTTTAACATGATTCCTCTTATCTCCTCTTTTTACCTCCTCTTTTCACATGGAAGGTAAACCAGGGGAAACCTGTACGTGAACAAGATCATCTACAGCCGAACTTAGGAAAGATGACCCCCTAAACGCCCGGGGACGTACCTGGTCGGTGACTGGACGTGTCCGTTTTAAACCCCTATTTATCCGTCCAAGCATCCACACTCCTCATTTTCTTCTTCATATGTCCGGTCACTTGAACGTGATTGGTGGAAATGAAGAGAGAAAAAAAAGAATGGATAGAGAAAGAGAAAAGGTGGTCCAGCGTGGGCCGCGTCCTACGTGGCGGGCGGAGCAGGCGCGTCCGCGAGCGCTCATAGCCTCCCTACACATGTCCTCAATACGAGGGTTTGCGGACAGTCCGGATGTATAGGGACATTTTGAGGGGTTAGATCGGGTCATTTTTTTTATTCTCGCTCATGTCCGGTCACTGACCCGGCGCGTCCGCGGACATTTGTGTGGGATTTGAGGAAGCCGGTTGTAGATGCTTAAAAAACAGTCACTATACAGATTTATCACCTGGTAATGTTTGCTGAGCAAGTATGATGATCCAGCCTTGACACAAAGTTGTGTTGAGCTATTCCAAGCAATAAACGAGGTGGCAACCAAGAAAGAAAAGATGCTCGCAGCTTCATCATTTAGCAAAATGGTTGTATGATACAATAAGAAAGCATATACAGCAAAATTACAAGCAAGCAACAATGGATGCCGAGTGATAAATGCATCTGCCATCAAAAGCTTCCTTCTATGTTCTATCTACTGCACATCCTTCGACAAACCATGGAGACTCTGATAAAAATCCACTTCTCTCACACACTATTCCAGGTGCCTTTCAGTTTCAGCGGCTGAGAATACTGATCGAAATAGAAGGAAAGACAGAGGAAAAACATAGCAATAGAAGGAAACGCAGAGGAAAAACAGAGCAATAGAAGGAAACGCAGAGGAAAAAAGAAACAGAGGAAAAACAAAGCAATATAAGTAGAGGCAGTGCTCAGGCTTGGGGAGGAGGGACTGATGAACTGCCATGCTAATTAATTCTAACGACTAGCTAGTACCTTACGACTTACGAGAGTGGTACTGGTGGTTGGGTAGGTGGTAATCCATGGGGGCGTGCTCCCTATGATCAGCAGCAGCTTCGTAGAAGCGCAGAGAGTAGGTGTAGTCGGCGTCGTCACCGGCCTTGTTGTGCTAGGTAGGGAGTTTCGGCATCTCGTGGGCCTTCTTTTGGACGTAGGTGTCGTAACCGGCGCTGCCACCTGCGTTGTCGTGGTGGGCCTTTCGAGTTTCGACCCGCCTCGTCGTTCCGCTGTCAGGGCCCTACTTATAGTTGGGCCACTCGCCGCCGAACTCGTCCATTCTACTGCTGCCGAAACAAGAGGCGAACTCGTCCACTCCATTATTTTGTACTGTTCAAAAAAAAGAGGCGACCTCGAAGCACATGCTCGCTTGGTGGTGACTCTCTGGACTCTCGACAGTCGTGAATAGAGTACTAGACTAGACTATCTGGTTCGCAGTTATCATTTTTGTCGTGGTTATGTTGCCTGCATTTAGATGACTTCAAGTAAACCTGTCCAATTACTTTTATTCAGAGAGTTCAAATGTCCAACATTTATAGCATGCGTATCAATACTAGGGTTTAAGCAAGGAAAAAAAGCGCCGCCCCTTAAAATATGCTATTAGCATGCTATTAACGAGACATTCTAAATTGGTGTATTTGCAGAGACAATTCTCTACGTGCTATGGCGTGCTATTAGCGGCGCTATAGTACACTATTTTTTCCGGTGGGTTTTGACAAACAACAGGAGAATAACTCTTGCCATATCTCATGATTCATATGTGAGTCTCCTTGTCGAAGTATAACCATGAGTTGACATCCTACTATTTAACCAGAAGATACAAAATAATTTCCTTGTTTCATCGTTAAAATATCATTAGTAATTTAGCAGGGTCAGTTCTATTGTTTCATGATTTTAACATAAAGTTAGCAACTTAACAGTTCGTAAATTCTACTACGGAACATCCATTTGCTTGGTAGGAGTATCTTCAAACTCCACAATTATCTTTTCTTATTATCCAGAAGGAAAGACTTATTAGTTGTTTGTTTGCTTAATTTAACTTATGCAACTCACAGCATACTTCTTCAAGACAACTATAAGAAACAAATTTCTTCCATGTAATAATACTAACATTAGTTACTCTTTTATCACCATTCAATGTGTGGCCTCACATTGGAGATGCAAGATTCTGGTGTTCTGGTCAACTTTTGCTCACAAGAGGGGAGAATTCCAAGATGGGAAGTCTTGGAATGCAAGGCTGCGCAACCTCTTAAGAGTATATTGCACCCAGATAGAAAGTAATGTCTCCTTTGGTTCATAGGATAGAAATATCATAGGAATAGGGAACTTGTAGAAAATGAGATGAAATGTATCTCAAATCATATGAGTAGGAATAGGAAAAGAGATGTCATTTGGTTCACATCATAGGAATTTTTCCATTGAGTCTAGTCTAATGTTTATTTTCCTTTGAAATGTGGAGGATAGGAACAAGTCCTATGTAGGAATAGGAATGCATTCCTATGAACCAAAGGGCTCTAAAGGAAAATTTCCTATAAGAATCCTACCCTATAGAATTCCTAGGAAATTCCTCCAGACCAAAGGAGGCCTAAGTTCTTTCCCTTCTTTTTTTTCTTTCTTGTTTGCATTCAGAATAATTATGTCTAGGCATACGAACCTACATTTTTCTAACAAGTGCTACTCAAGTATGATCAACAGGGTACTTAATACAAGTGATATGTCTAAACCAACTGATCCTTCTCTGGATTTCTCTATTAGCCAACATCTTTTGGAAGCATCTATCATCGATCAGCTGAGATTCTTTAGCCAGGTGTTATATTGTCCATGATAGTGCATGGAGGTTTCATCTGAGGAGACAAATTATCCTTTGGAAATAGTTAAGTGCCATTAGAACAAACTCTTTGAAGGCGCGGGGGGGGGGGGGGGGGAGTGGACCTGGATCGAACTGTTGATGAGGCACCCTCCGAGGAGGGACGCATATTGTCATTGATGCAAATGCACCATGGAAGGCATGATTTTCTCCTTTCTGCATGTAGAGAAATGTGGGGTTATGGTTGTAAGTTAAATCCCCCAGCGCCAGATGAGATCCTTTGTATGGAGAAACACCACATATGTATGGTCTTTTCTGCCCTGGATTCCCAAGGACAAGCAACTCAAGCGGAAGATTGCTTCGACCTATCTTGCCCTGTTATTCTTCTACAATATGCTAAACAAAGGTTGGTATTCTTGGGTAAATCTTGACCATTGTCCTTTGATAGTGGAATCCAATCCTTTTCTAGGTTCGTATGAAAATTAAAAAAACTTAGATCGTTCCTCCAAATTTTCTTTTTTTTCATTAATTTCATCACTTAAACCTCCACAGGAAAAGGGACGTCATTAAGCTACAAGTAAAACACCATATCTGATGTGAGAAACATACAAGCCACCTACCAGGAAGTAGAAAAGAAAGCACATTATTTAGCGCGTGGGCTTCTTTTTCTGAGAAGGCTCTTAGAATTATATTATCATCAAACGGTGGTACAAAGCACCCTCAACAAAAATGGGAATAACAATCCAACACAAGTCGTCCTGTTCGAGCCATCTTCGATGCCCCATGTAGACGATTTTCCCAGACCCGCCATCTTTCCTTGACGTTAGCTGCTGAGACGTCATATCATCCATGCACCGCGTGCGTCCGCAATATCCATGGCACACCTGGCCTGCGACATATCCGTAGCCGAGATAGTCGTGCACCGTCGTGATCAGCGCGGCTCTCATGTAGAAATACTCGCCTTTGCTGGCGTCCCATGTCTTGGCTGGTGTTTTCCATAAAGTGTCTAACTCCTCTTGAAGTAGCCCCAGATACAAATTAATATTATTTCCTGGTTGTTTCGGCCCTTGAATAAGCATGCTCATGTGAATGTACTTCGACTTCATGCACAACCAGGGGGGAGGTTGTACATCCATACAAACACGGGCCATGTGCTGTGGTTGGTGTTCTGGTTGCCAAACGGATTCATGCCATCGGTACACGCGCCGAGCACGATGTTCCTTGCATCACATTCGAAATATCGATAGAAGCTGTTCAACGCTTTCCACTGGCTTCCATCCTTGACGTGTCTTAGCTTCGGATCATGTCCATCGTCGGGCTTCTTCCTCTCCGCGTGCCAGCGCATTAGCTTTGCTTCCTCGGGATCTACAAAACACCGCTGGAGATGGGGAGTGATCGGTAAGTACCATACAACTTTCTAGGGACATTTCTTCCCGGCCTTCTTGTGTCGAGAAGCATTGCACACTAGACAGCTTGTTTTTTCCGCTAGCAAAACGTGATCACACCTTAGTACTCTTTGGGTGTTAATCACATAGCGATGTGAACTAGATTATTGACTCTAGTAAACCCTTTGGGTGTTGGTCACATGCCGATGTGAACTATTGGTGTTAAATCACATGGCGATGTGAACTAGATTATTGACTGTAGTGCAAGTGGGAGACTGAAGGACATATGCCCTAGAGGCAATAATAAAGTTATTATTTATTTCCTTATTCTCATGATAAATGTTTATTATTCATGCTAGAATTGTATTAACCGGAAACGTAATACATGTGTGAATACATAGACAAACAGAGTGTCACTAGTATGCCTCTACTTAACTAGCTCGTTGATCAAAGATGGTTATGTTTCCTAGCCATAGACATGAGTTGTCATTTGATTAACGGGATCACATCATTAGGAGAATGATGTGATTGACTTGACTCATTCCGTTAGCTTAGCACTTGATCGTTTAGTATGTTGCTATTGCTTTCTTCATGACTTATACATGTTCCTATGACTATGAGATTATGCAACTCCCGTTACCGGAGGAACACTTTCTGTGCTACCAAACATCACAACGTAACTGGGTGATTATAAAGGTGCTCTACAGGTGTCTCCGAAGGTACTTGTTGGGTTGGCGTATTTCGAGATTAGGATTTGTCACTCCGATTGTCGGAGAGGTATCTCTGGGCCCACTCGTTAATGCACATCACTTAAGCCTTGCAAGCATTGTGACTAATGAGTTAGTTGCGAGATGATGTATTACGGAACGAGTAAAGAGACTTGCCGGTAACGAGATTGAACTAGGTATTGAGATACCGACGATCAAATCTCGGGCAAGTAACATACCGATGACAAAGAGAACAACGTATGTTGTTATGCGGTTTGACCGATAAAGATCTTCGTAGAATATGTGGGAGTCAATATGAGCATCCAGGTTCCGCTATTGGTTATTGACCGGAGACGTGTCTCGGTCATGTCTACATAGTTCTCGAACCCGTAGGGTCCGCACGCTTAAAGTTCGATGATGGTTATATTATGAGTTTATGTGTTTTGATGTACCGAAGGTAGTTCGGAGTCCCGGATATGATCACGGATATGACGAGGAGTCTCAAAATGGTCGAGACATGAAGATTGATATATTGGACGACTATATTCGGACATCGGAATGGTTCCGGGGGTTATCGGATATATACCGGAGTACCGGGGGTTTACCGGAACCCCCCGGAGGTTATTGGGCCTCATGGGCCCAAGTGGTGGAAGAGGAGAGGCGGCTGCCCTCCCCCCCCCAAGTCCGAATTGGACAAGGAGGGGGGGCGGCGCGCCCCCCTTTCCTTTTCCCCTCTCTCTCCTTCCCTCTCCTCTCCTACTCCAACATGGAAGGGGGGGATCCTACTCCCGGTGGGAGTAGGACTCCTCATGGGGCGCGCCAAGGGTGGCCGGCCCCCTCCCCTCCTCCACTCCTTTATATACGGGGAGGGAGGCACCCCCTAGAGAGACAACAATTGATCCCTTGGATCTCTTAGCCGTGTGCGGTGCCCCCCTCCACCATAATCCACCTCGGTAGAACATCATCATCGTCACCACGCCGTCGTGCTGACGGAACTCTCCCTCAAAGCTCGGCTGGATCGGAGTTCGAGGGACGTCACCGAGTTGAACGTGTGCTGAACTCGGAGGTGCCGTGCGTTCGGTACTTGATCGGTCGGATCATGAAGACGTACGACTACATCAACCGCGTTGTGCTAACGCTTCCGCTTTCGGTCTACGAGGGTACGTGGACACACTCTCCCCTCTCGTTGTTATGCATCACCATGATCTTGCATGTGCGTAGGAATTTTTTTTAAATTACTACGTTCCCCAACAGTAGGTACTTGAGATGCTCATCGAGGCTAGTGTCGGTCCATTTGTTTTTAGCCTTCGTCCTCAGGAGTTAAAGCGTGAAACTCAAGCGGGTCACCTCAGGATTGCAACCATCATACAATGGAGTGTTTGAGTCTACCACCAGTTGCTCCAGCTTAGCCTCCTCTCTAGAAGCAGCTCTCTCAGTACTCATCTCCTTGCGAAGCAGTGTTTGAACATGAGGGTCCCGCACGATTGAACTTAGTACCGACGAACACTGCTACGTGGAGTCCACGTTCTCTCCGCCGCCATGTCCGGCCCCTTCTACTCCGCCATGTTCGGCCCCTTCTCCGCCGCCATGTCCGGCCTCTTCCCCGCCGCCATTATCGATCATCTCTTCGTCTTGCCCCGTGTCGTCATTGCCTGCCCCGTCGGCGTCCTCAATATCGTCATCCTCATCTTCAATTATCCACCGAGTATAGCCATCCATGAAACCAGTCATGAGCAGGTGCGCTTCGACATGACCATCGTCATAGGGGTCGAGCCAAACTATTCCTTTGCATTATCGACACGGACATAAAACCTCTGTCCCGTTATTTTCTTTCATGTCCTGCACCGCCGACTGCAACTAGCTGTCCACCATCGTTGCACTGACCATCATGAACGTCTGCACGGTAATAATAAACAAATTGATTATAAAAATACGTGCATGCATCAAAGTCATACAAAAATTCGGCATGACCTTCCCTAAAAATAGGACATATATAGATCTAGAGTTTGCCCGGAATTCGTTGAAACCGAAATAATTCGACATTTCGGCAACACATAGGCAACTCAAAAACACAATTTGGCGTCAACACATGACACACACACAATTTCCATCATATTGCCCAATTATCATATCACACACACATACACATATTTCCGTTTTGCAAAAGCATGAAATTTTAATCACCTCTATCTCGAGATCGAGCACGCGGTGGAGATGATGATGTAGCTAGGGATATCAAAAGTGCACAAAGCTCTTCTTGACAAAGATAGATCTAGTTAGGGGGCAAATAGGTCACTTAACTAAATGCTACATCTACCTAGCTAGCTAATTTGGGAGGAGACAACTTCAACTAGTGGAGGGGGAAGGAAAAAGAGAAAGGAGATGCATTAATGGAGGTGGTGTAGTTAGCTAGGAGTAATGAATAGAGAGAAATGTAGGTAGAAGAGGGAGAGTAATGGGGGGAGAAGTATTGAGGAAGAAGAAGAGTGAGAGAGGGAGGATGTGGGAGGTAGGGGAAAGGAGAGGAGATGGGGGAGGGTGGAAAAAGGTGGTGGGGTGCTGCGTCTTAGCAGTAGCTGTGACGCCCGGGTAATTAAGCTACAGTAATCCCACGCTAATGGTGCCACGTTACCTCCGTTACTGTTGCTAATCTATCGTTAGATCAAAACCGGTCCAAAATTCAAAGTTCAAAATCAAACAAACAATAAAAGTTTTCAAATATTAAAACTAAAATGTTCGGGTGGATTCAAATAAATCATGGATAATTATGATGGAGAAAACCACACTTATATAAAATCTTTAAATACTCTTAAATGAATAAAACAGAAGTCAAAACAATTATTGAAATGCCTTTTATAATTAATAAAATGTTAAACTATTCTAATTAGGTGTTAAACTTTTTATCGCAGTGGGTTTAGTGGTAGTACTAATTTAGGGATCATTTTGTACTTTACAAAACTAAAATAAAATGAGGAACAAAATAAAACAGTAAGGAAATAAAATAACAAAAACAAGAAAACAGAAAAGTCTTTAAAAATAAAAAAAATAAAAATGGGAGAGGCCCCCTGCCGCTCCTGGGCCACGGGCCACCGAACCGGCCCAGCCGGCGCTCCCTTATCCACCCACCCGCCGAAACCTAACCCCCCACCGACGCCCCACTCGCCCCCCCTCTCCCCCACGATCCCCTTCCCCCCCTCTGGATCGGGATCGGCCCCGATCCCATCGACCCCGATGCCCAGCGCTCGCCGCCGCCCGGGACCGCCTCGCCGGACCTTTCCCCGCCGTCCTTTACGCCGTCACCTCGCCGTCTCCTCCCCCACGCCTCGCTCCTCTCCTTCCCCGCCTGGATCGGGATCGGGACAACTGCGCCCCGACCCCGCCGATGCCGCGTGCCACTCGCTGCACCTCGTCGGTGCCCCGGTGCCTGCTGCCCTCCCCGGATCTCCCGCGCCTCTCCCGTGTGGGATCGACCCGGCCACCTCTCCGCCGCCTCGGCTGCCTCGCCGGTGTCTCCTCCCCGATGGTCTGCCTCCTCTCCGCCGGGTCGTCGTCGTCGTCCTCCCCAACCCCCACTGCCTAGACCCCGCGACCCCGTGGTGAGGCCCCGGCATCTCCTTCTCCCCAGCTCGCAACGGCACCCCGCGCCCGACGCCGCCCCTGTCGGCGTGCTCCACGACGACGCCCGCTCCTCGTCGCGCCCGGGGCGCGCTTCGCAACCGCCGCCCGCACGTCCCGCGGCCCCACGCCGCTGCAGCTCGTCGCCCGCTCCTGCTCCTCTGTCCGCCGCGGCTCGCTGCTGCTTCGTCGCGTCCGCCGTTCCCCGCACGCACCCCAGCCCCCCCTTTGCACGGTCCCGCGGTCGCAGCAGCCGCTCACCGTGCCTACCTCCGGCCGCCGGCGCCCGTTGCCGCACCGCCCTGCTCAGGCCCGTGGTGGCCGGCGCTCCCCTCCCCTGGTGGGCTCTGGTGTGCGGGCACCACTTCGCCCGCACCCGTTAGCCCACACCCACTAAGGCCCCTAGGGCCAATGACATGTGGGGCCTACCCCAGAACGTTTTAAAAAAAAGGGATTTAAAAAAAAGAGAATTAAAGAAAATTATATAAAAAAATAATAATAAATAATAAATAAATAAATAATAATAACTTAATTAATAAAAATTAATAAATAAATAAAAATAAAACTAAAAATAAAAATAAAAATAAAAATAAAAGTAATTAGTTAATTAGTTAATTAATTAGTTAATTAACCCTGTTAGATTAATCTAATTTAATTAATTAGTTTAATTAATAGTTAATTAATTAGTTAACAGGAATTACCCTAATCAGTCTATGACATGTGGGACCCACGTGTCAGATGATTGCTGACGTCAGCATGATGTCATGCTGATGTCATCGCAACACTGTTTTGGATAAGGTTGAATTAAATAATTAATTAAAATTCAGAAAATGATTAAATCTTTAGAAAATCATATAAAATAATCCATAACCCGGATGGAAATACTTTGTACATGAAAGTTGCTCAGAACGACGAGACGAAGCCGGATACGCAGCCGGTCGTCCACCACACATCCCTAACCTATTGAACCTGCAACATTTCACCTCCGGTTCGTCTGTCCGAAAACGTGAAACACCGGGGATATTTTCCCGGATGTTTCCCCCCTTCACCGGTATCACCTCATACCGTGTTAGAACACGTCTAGCTCTGCCTGTTGTCCTGTTATGCACTTGCTTGCTATGTATTTACTGTTTCTCCCCCCCTCTTCTCTTCGGTAGACCCCGTGACGATGCTGATGCCCCTGTGGTCGACTACGTCACCGATGACCCCTCCTTCTTGTCTGAGCAACCAGGCAAGCCCCCCCCCCTTGATCACCAGATATCGCCTACTCTACTCTCTACTACTTGCATTAGAGTAGTGTAGCATGTTACTGCTTTCGATTAATCCTATTATGTTGCATAGCCTGTCATTGTTGCTACAGTTGTTTCCCTTACCTGCTATCCTACTACTTAGTATAGGATGCTAGTTTTCCATCAGTGGCCCTACATTCTTGTCCGTCTGCTGTGCTATACTATCGGGCCGTGATCACCTGGGCGGTGATCACGGGTATATACTATATACATTATATACATGACACATGTGGTGACTAAAGTCGGGTCGGCTCGAGGAGTACCCGCAAGTGATTCTGATGAGGGGGCTGAAAGGACAGGTGGCTCCATCCCGGTAGAGGTGGGCCTGGGTTCCTGACGGCCCCCGACTGTTACTTTATGGCGGAGCGACAGGGCAGGTTGAGACCACCTATGAGAGAGGTGGGCCTGGCCCTGGTCGGCGTTCGCGGATACTTAACACCCTTAACGAGTTCTGGGTATTTGATCTGAGTCTGGCCATTTGGTCTATACGCACTAACCATCTACGCGGGAGTAGTTATGGGTATCCCGGCGTCGTGGTATCAGCCGAAGCCTTCTTGATGGCAGCGACTGAGTGGCGCGCGCCGTGTTGGACCGCTCTGACGTAACCGCCGTGATCGTGCGGGTTGCTAGGTCTGCTCGCGGCCGCGTTCGCAACGTGCATGTGTGCATAGGGCGATGGGCCCAGACCCCTGCGCGCATAGGGTTAGACCGGCGTGCTGACCTCTCTGTTGTGCTTAGGTAGGGCCGCGACGCGTTGATCTTACGAGGCCGGGCATGACCCAGAAAAGTGTGTCCGGCCAAATGGGATCGAGCGTGTTGGGTTATGTGGTGCACCCCTGCAGGGAAGTTTATCTATTCGAATAGCCGTGTCCCTCGGTAAAAGGACGACCCGGAGTTGTACCTTGACCTTATGACAACTAGAACTGGATACTGAATAAAATACACCCTTCCAAGTGCCAGATACAACCCGGTGATCGCTCTCTAACAGGGCGACGAGGAGGGGATCGCCGGGTAGGATTATGCTATGCGATGCTACTTGGAGGACTTCAATCTACTCTCTTCTACATGCTGCAAGATGGAGATGTCCAGAAGCGTAGTCTTCGACAGGACTAGCTATCCCCCTTTTATTCTGGCATTCTGCAGTTCAGTCCACTGATATGGTACTTTACACATATACCCATGCATATGTAGTGTAGCTCCTTGCTGGCGAGTACTTTGGATGAGTACTCACGGTTGCTTTTCTCCCTCTTTTCCCCTTTCAATACCTGATTGTCGCAACCAGATGCTGGAGTCCAGGAGCTAGAGATCCCGAGGATGATTCTACATGGAGTTCGGCTTCGAGGAGTAGTTAGGAGGTCCCAGGCAGGAGGCCTTGCCTTTTCGATCGTTGCTACTTTTGTGCTAGACTTCTTAAGGCAACTTGTTTAACTTATGTCTGTACTCAGATATTGTTGTTTCCGCTGACTTGTCTATGATCGAGCACTTGTTTTCGAGCCCTCGAGGTTCCTGGCTTGTATTATGATGCTTGTATGACTTATTTATGTTTTAGAGTTGTGTTGTGATATCTTCCCGTGAGTCCCTGATCTTGGTCGTACACATTTGCGTGCATGATTAGTGTACGGTCAAATCGGGGGCGTCACAAGTTGGTATCAGAGCCGACTGCCTGTAGGAATCCCCCTTTCCAACTCCTTGGCCGAAGTCGAGTCTAGACATTGCAAAAACTTTTACTAACATGGCTGTGTGTCTTACGGGCCCACGTCGCCATTGGATGGTATTATGATCTTTTACTCCTTGTCTATACTCTGGGACTCTGATCTCTCTTCTATTCGGGTTAAGTGAATTTACTAAATCCAACATTAGGATCTCATTATCACTTTCACCCGGAGAGCCCCTTATTACTGATGATCGTCTGCTGCACGTGAAGGCCCTGAAGATACTCTCCGCTGATAACCCGAGAACTTGTGTTCATCGCTTTTGCAATTCCCTTTCATCGATAAACTCCTATGGATAACCACGTATACTCGCCATTCATACAATGTTTCCCAGTTGATCTTGTTATTACAAGATACCCCGAAATTCTCTCTGTTGTTCCGAGAATCCTTTGGGCTTACTGCCTTGCTGTTCTTTGTCACCTGAATACCCCTACGGATAATTCTCGCACTTACCGAGTATCCGGTCACCCCCAGTTGTTTCAAGTATTCCACAATAGTCTTCAAAATACTATTCGATCTTCCGAAAATCCTCAGGAGCCTATTGCTCTTGAAATTCTTGTTTGCTTGCATTATGGTTAATCCCAAAATTCTCGTAATCTTATTGGCATCTCTTGTCATTATCATTTTGAGTCCGTTGATTTAATTTGATGCGAATGCTCGCAATCCTCAATCATATCCTAGAATTCATTCTTCCGGCTCAGACGTCATTTTTAACATGAGCTGGTTCTCGACCAATCAAATCGTCATCGATTGTACCCCTAAGCCTACTCAACTTATCCATCCTTGATCAGAGCATTGCTTCTGATCCCTTGAATTTGAAATTATAATTCCTTTGCATTGAGCTTTGAGTTAGTCAGTTGCTTCTATAATCCAATGCCTTTGCATTGTTACTTCCTCTGGTTGAGTACTGATGCTCACATCAGATCCCTTGGGGACCACCAGACCCTTTTGTCGGATTTTATCCGACAATGTCCTCCATATTAAATAAGCTGGTGAGCTTTTCCTCGGATACATGATGCCTTTGGTAAATTGTATCCTCTGCCTTGTGAACCATACTCTACTTTCGAGCTTGTATTATTTACTCCGAAGTTCGTGGTATATGTTCTAAGAAGCCCTGATGGGTTGAACCTATGCCTTCCTTAATATGGGTGAACTCGAAAGTTTTCACGAGTCATACTCTCCTGGTATTTTGCCATATAAAATTTCAACATTACAACTTCATCGAACGCGAGAAGTAAATGAAAGGATATGCATTGGAGAAGTGGGAGTCGACCTTGAACTTTGTGTTCATGCCCATGGACACGATGTAGATCTTATCATTAAAAGCTTCTCTTAAATTAATTATTCCCTTGGTATAAGTTCATCTTATATCTGGGATCTGGCCTTTTGCAATCGTGGTTCCGACCATGTTCTCCTTTAAATACCATTTCTTGGACAAGTTAAATCACTTGTCTTCTGCAGGTCAATACGCCTGCCCAACCTCTATTATGATCTACCTTTGAGTGTTACCCCTGGTATCTCAGGGATATCTTACCATTGCACTACATCTTATAAACTTTGATGAAGTACTACCTTACCTTGTCTTTGTCACTTCATGGGCTCTGGGTTGTTTGTCAACCGAGAACACCGATTAGTGAATCAAGTCCGCACTCCGATTCAATAACTCTAGGTAATTTTCGTTGCTTACGAGTTTAATAATCATTAAGTCATTCCTAGCCTGATCGGTTATATCATTAGCGTGCTAAATTTTAACTGTGCTACCTGGTCCTTAACCCCGGAGCACAACTTTCGATGATGAGCTAAGCTTACGCCGATCTTCCTCTCATACCATTTCACCTTGAACAACAAGCTTGATTTCAAGCGTGTGTCCTACCCATGGTTCCAATAACCGTCTGCTTCATCATTCCTTTGACTTGATGTCGTCGCTGATTTTACATCTTCATGGAATCTCTCGACAAATGTGTCGTGATCATCATCAGCCTTATGCGCTCTTCCAGGATATCGATTGAGTTCATGATGAGAAATACCATCCTTGCCCTCGATGATCTGTGTTATCATCGACTACTTTATTGCCTTCCCACCAACACAAGCTTGTTCGTGTTTGGTGTTATACCTTGAGTTCCTTGCTATCCAGCAATTGTTCTTCTTTACCTTGGAGTATTACCATCTTTTATGTCAAGTATGTCGTAAGAATTTCACCACCTCGCATGACATCTTGGTACAGTGATACTTCTCCCCATCACCATTCTTCTTGGTCCCCGTGTTGTTTCTAAAAGGAATACCAACAAATGGTCTGTGATGTGTAAATTTTAAAATTCTAGCAACCCTATTGCTTTGAAGTCATTGGTCTATAGTTTCATTCTATGTCTATGGTTTAATGAATCATCATTCGAACATTGATTGTGCTACCTAGCCCATATTTCGGTTGCACATTTCAACCAATGTTTAACTGTGTATGTTTTCCTCGAGCATACATCATTAAGTCATTCGATCTAGCTAATGTTATCTCCTTGTTCACATAGTGGTGGAAATCCATCCTTTGGAAATCTCAATGGATTGTCGCTGAGTCAAGCAGTCACCTCCTCACCTCTCCTTGATTTAATTATGAACCCTTGTTCGGAACTCGCTTCCATAGTTCATCTCCCGAGAATCTTCGATGTCGTTTCGACAATTTGTGTTGCACCTTTTCTTCTCAGGCCTCCTAAGTCTGAGTTATCCTGACACCAATCAGATCTGAATCTCGGTCAGATATGATGGTTGGAACATATTTCCAAGAGTTATAACATTGGCCTATTTATGACCCGGTAAGGTGATGATACCCAGCACACCTGGCGGGCGGCCCTATTGTTATAAGTTTTTCCTTTTAGCCAGGTTAGCTGTTCTTCCATGAGGAAATTGTAAGACTTATTCTATAAGTTGTTCCTGATGGATCCTTTTTGTTTCCAAAGTCTGATCTTCCCCTGTTGACCATGTCAATGCTATCTCGAAGCATGTCTATGGTACTCCGATTTTCAACAGGAACATTTGAAGCCCAATGCTAAATGTTTCCTGCTCAATTATCCAAACACCGTTGTATGGGTAATGTCATGAAATTTCTCTCCCCTACCTAAAGAGTTTTCTACATTATATCCTGTCATGAATATCATGCTCAGCTTGTCCTTGGGAAGGATATACCCTTGAAATATGTGTTTAAACACATTTTCCTTTCCATTCTTCTGTTTAATCTAATAATCATATTTTCCTTTCCATTGTTTGGTTTAACCTTTCTGGTGATCTATATGATCTAAGCAGTAATATTTTCCTGCTCATGTAAACACCTCGGTGTACAGCTCTGTCAGTAAGACCCTGTTACTATTGTTGGTGACATTTCGGTAACCACTGATGGACGAGAACTTTGCCTAATGGTCCGCCTCGTTTGAACGAGCAGGAAAATGGTTCTCTTCGTCCCTCGCCCTTAGTACCAACGTGTTGCCGACATAACTGACAGGGTGTTCCCTGACATGCCTTGCTATCATGACCGTGCGAGATGTCACCGCTCCTATTTTTAACCCACATGGTGGGCCCATAACCCACAGTTCCACAGGATCGAAACCTGACTCTCTTGTACACCCCTTGTTCCCAAGGTTATTCCTCACGCTTGGCTTCGTATGTAATTCACGTGCCACCTTTCGTGAGATCATCAATTTTGGTATCAGACACAATACTTATTCCCGTTGCTCAGAACCCTTCAGGCATCAAACGATTGCCTACCCGCTCGAAACTTCCCCACGATACCTCCTTACTTTGCTCTCGATATTGTCTTAAATTTCCATTCGAGAGTTACTTTCCGCCACCTTTCCCGATGTTATCAACCAGATAGTCAACCGTTCAGAGGCCTGTTATTCCGAAGTTACCCCTTGTCCTTCGTAAGTACGATGGAGTTCCCGAAGGAAGGATGCCAGCTTCATCATGATGACCTGAAGCAGGAAAATGAAGACATCAACGTAATGGATCAACCGCTTTGAGAATAGCAACCAAGACCGAGAAGACTCGTTAGAATTTCGCGACCAAATCCCTTCCCCCTTACTTCCCCTCTTAAATCTCGGGACGAGATTTCTTGTAGTGGAGGAGAATTGTGATGCCCGGGTAATTAAGCTACAGTAATCCCACGCTAATGGTGCCACGTTACCTCCGTTACTGTTGCTAATCTATCGTTAGATCAAAACCGGTCCAAAATTCAAAGTTTGAAATCAAACAAACAATAAAAGTTTTCAAATATTAAAACTAAAATGTTCGGGTGGATTCAAATAAATCATGGATAATTATGATGGAGAAAACCACACTTATATAAAATCTTTAAATACTCTTAAATGAATAAAACAGAAGTCAAAACAATTATTGAAATGCCTTTTATAATTAATAAAATGTTAAACTATTCTAATTAGGTGTTAAACTTTTTATCGCAGTGGGTTTAGTGGTAGTACTAATTTAGGGATCATTTTGTACTTTACAAAACTAAAATAAAATAAGGAACAAAATAAAACAGTAAGGAAATAAAATAACAAAAACAAGAAAACAGAAAAGTCTTTAAAAATAAAAAAATAAAAATGGGAGAGGCCCCCTGCCGCTCTTGGGCCACGGCCCACCGAACCGGCCCAGCCGGCGCTCCCTTATCCACCCACCCGCTGAAACCTAACCCCCCACCGACGCCCCACTCGCCCCCCCTCTCCCCCACGATCCCCTTCCCCCCTCTGGATCGGGATCGGCCCCGATCCCGTCGACCCCGATGCCCAGCGCTCGCCGCCGCCCGGGACCGCCTCGCCGGACCTTTCCCCGCCGTCCTTTACGCCGTCACCTCGCCGTCTCCTCCCCCACGCCTCGCTCCTCTCCTTCCCCGCCTGGATCGGGATCGGGACAACTGCGCCCCCGACCCCGCCGATGCCGCGTGCCACTCGCCGCACCTCGTCGGTGCCCCGGTGCCCGCTGCCCTCCCCGGATCTCCCGCGCCTCTCCCGTGTGGGATCGACCCGGCCACCTCTCCGCCGCCGCGGCTGCCTCGCCGGTGCCTCCTCCCCGATGGTCTGCCTCCTCTCCGCCGGGTCGTCGCCGTCGTCCTCCCCAACCCCCACTGCCTAGACCCCACGACCCCGTGGTGAGGCCCCGGCATCTCCTTCTCCTCTGCTCGCAACGGCACCCCGCGCCCGACGCCGCCCCTGTCGGCGTGCTCCTCGACGACGCCCGCTCCTCGTCGCGCCCGGAGCGCGCCCCGCAACCGCCGCCCGCACGTCCCGCGGCCCCACACCGATGCAGCTCGTCGCCCGCTCCTGCTCCTCTGTCCGCCGCGGCTCGCTGCTGCTTCGTCGCGTCCGCTGTTCCCCGCACGCACCACAGCCCCCCCTTTGCACGGTCCCGCGGTCGCAGCAGCCGCTCACCGTGCCTACCTCCGGCCGCCGGCGCCCGTTGCCGCACCGCCCTGCTCAGGCCCGTGGTGGCCGGCGCTCCCCTCCCCTGGTGGGCTCTGGTGTGCGGGCACCACTTCGCCCGCACCCGTTAGCCCACACCCACTAAGGCCCCTAGGGCCAATGACATGTGGGGCCTACCCCAGAACGTTTTAAAAAAAGGGATTTAAAAAAAAAGAGAATTAAAGAAAATTATATAAAAAATAATAATAATAATAAATAAATAAATAATAATAATAACTTAATTAATAAAAATTAATAAATAAATAAAAATAAAACTAAAAATAAAAATAAAAGTAATTAATTAATTAGTTAATTAACCCTGTTAGATTAATCTAATTTAATTAATTAGTTTAATTAATAGTTAATTAATTAGTTAACCCTAATTACCCTAATCAGTCTATGACATGTGGGACCCACGTGTCAGATGACTGCTGACGTCAGCATGATGTCATGCTGATGTCATCGCAACACTGTTTTGGATATGGTTGAATTAAATAATTATTTAAAATTCAGAAAATGATTAAATCTTTAGAAAATCATATAAAATAATCCGTAACCCGGATGGAAATACTTTGTACATGAAAGTTGCTCAGAACGACGAGACGAATCCGGATACGCAGCCCGTTCGTCCACCACACATCTCTAAACTATTGAACCTGCAACATTTCACCTCCGGTTCGTTTGTCCGAAAACGTGAAACACCGGGGATATTTTCCCGGATGTTTCCCCCCTTCACCGGTATCACCTCATACCGTGTTAGAACACGTCTAGCTCTGCCTGTTGTCCTGTTATGCACTTGCTTGCTATGTATTTACTGTTTCTCCCCCCCTCTTCTCTTCGGTAGACCCCGTGACGATGCTGATGCCCCTGTGGTCGACTACGTCACCGATGACCCCTCCTTCTTGTCTGAGCAACCAGGCAAGCCCCCCCTTGATCACCAGATATCGCCTACTCTACTCTCTACTACTTGCATTAGAGTAGTGTAGCATGTTACTGCTTTCGATTAATCCTATTATGTTGCATAGCCTGTCATTGTTGCTACAGTTGTTTCCCTTACCTGCTATCCTACTACTTAGTATAGGATGCTAGTTTTCCATCAGTGGCCCTACATTCTTGTCCGTCTGCTGTGCTATACTATCGGGCCGTGATCACCTGGGAGGTGATCACGGGTATATACTATATACATTATATACATGACACATGTGGTGACTAAAGTCGGGTCGGCTCGAGGAGTACCCGCAAGTGATTCTGATGAGGGGGCTGAAAGGACAGGTGGCTCCATCCCGGTAGAGGTGGGCCTGGGTTCCTGACGGCCCCCGACTGTTACTTTATGGCGGAGCGACAGGGCAGGTTGAGACCACCTAGGAGAGAGGTGGGCCTGGCCCTGGTCGGCGTTCGCGGATACTTAACACACTTAACGAGTTCTGGGTATTTGATCTGAGTCTGGCCATTTGGTCTATACGCACTAACCATCTACGCGGGAGTAGTTATGGGTATCCCGGCGTCGTGGTATCAGCCGAAGCCTTCTTGACGTGAGCGACTGAGTGGCGCGCGCCGTGTTGGACCGCTTTGACGTAACCGCCGTGATCGTGCGGGTTGCTAGGTCTGCTCGCGGCCGCGTTCGCAACGTGCAGGTGTGCATAGGGCGATGGGCCCAGACCCCTGCGCGCATAGGGTTAGACCGGCGTGCTGACCTCTCTGTTGTGCTTAGGTAGGGCTGCGACGCGTTGATCTTACGAGGCCGGGCATGACCCAGAAAAGTGTGTCCGGCCAAATGGGATCGAGCGTGTTGGGTTATGTGGTGCACCCCTGCAGGGAAGTTTATCTATTCGAATAGCCGTGTCCCTCGGTAAAAGGACGACCCGGAGTTGTACCTTGACCTTATGACAACTAGAACTGGATACTGAATAAAATACACCCTTCCAAGTGCCAGATACAACCCGGTGATCGCTCTCTAACAGGGCGACGAGGAGGGGATCGCCGGGTAGGATTATGCTATGCGATGCTACCTGGAGGACTTCAATCTACTCTCTTCTACATGCTGCAAGATGGAGATGTCCAGAAGCGTAGTCTTCGACAGGACTAGCTATCCCCCTTTTATTCTGGCATTCTGCAGTTCAGTCCACTGATATGGTCCTTTACACATATACCCATGCATATGTAGTGTAGCTCCTTGCTTGCGAGTACTTTGGATGAGTACTCACGGTTGCTTTTCTCCCTCTTTTCCCCTTTCAATACCTGATTGTCGCAACCAGATGCTGGAGTCCAGGAGCTAGAGATCCCGAGGATGATTCTACATGGAGTTCGGCTTCGAGGAGTAGTTAGGAGGTCCCAGGCAGGAGGCCTTGCCTTTTCGATCGTTGCTACCTTTTGTGCTAGCCTTCTTAAGGCAACTTGTTTAACTTATGTCTGTACTCAGATATTGTTGTTTCCGCTGACTCGTCTATGATCGAGCACTTGTTTTCGAGCCCTCGAGGCCCCTGGCTTGTATTATGATGCTTGTATGACTTATTTATGTTTTAGAGTTGTGTTGTGATATCTTCCCGTGAGTCCCTGATCTTGGTCGTACACATTTGCGTGCATGATTAGTGTACGGTCAAATCGGGGGCGTCACAGTAGCGCGGGAGGAAAAACACGCTACTGATAATAGCGTAGCAGCAGCGCGGTTTTCTCACACGCGCTAGTGCTAAACGGGGCCAACCGTGTGACAATTTCAAAATTAGCAGCAGCGACGTGACTAAAAAGCGCGCTACTACTATTGCATTAGCAAGTAGCGCGCTTCGTGATGCCGCGCTGCTGGTAAACTTAGGTTGTTGTGTACTGTCGGTGGATTTTTGTAGCAGCGTGGTTTACACATCATGCGCTACTCCTAAATTTACATCAGTAGCGTGCCTTTCCTAACCTCGCTGCTGCTAATTAGCAGTACCGCCTCTTTTTGTGCAGCGCTGCTGCTAAGATTCTGTGTATAAGGTTTTTCCTAGTAGTGTGGGCTGCCGCCACTCCCACACAGAGCCGGAGTGAACTTGGAATCTGAAGCCATATTGAACACGGACGGGAAGTCTTCAGCCTTGGCCCGAGAGGACCAGCACGCCAAAGAGAGGAGAAGACTGGTCGTCGCTTCACCACGCCGACGATGATACAACTATAAAGTCTAGCAGAAGCGAACACCACCGCCAAAAGCAACTAGCGCCAGCAATTGCAGCCAGAGAGCACGCTCGCCCAAATCAAAAATCCAGAAGAGACACAACTTTCCCCTCTGATCCATCACCGACACTAGGGATAACCACCCCGTCGGAGGAGGATCTGCAGGCCCCTTAATCTCCACCGCCACCACAATGTTGACAAGATTGATGTTTGAAACATTAACAAGCTAGCTACCCTAGCTATTCCTATATAGGCTGGACCCGGCGTCCGGCGACCACCCCAACCGATGGCAAGGCCCGCCAGGAGGGGAAAGCCGCCAGAGACCGGTCGTATTCAAAGTCGCCACAAGCGATAGTGGGTCGTCTCTCTTGCGTACTTGGAGGAGGGGAAACAACAAAAGTTAAAAAAGGAACTCTAGCATGTCGGCCTATATGAATGCATGTCCTTTGATTCTGTCTACCATATGCAGATGCCTTTATTCTCCTACAAATCTGTTGGAATCTACTGCCGCTCTCTCCTCTCATTGGGTGAATTGATAGGTCAGCCACACTTTGATATGCATAAACATGAAGAAACCAAGGGGGGTCATTCTTAGCAGGGGGGGGGGGGGGGGGGGGGGGGGGGGACAAGTTCTGGATTCGCACAAATTACACAGCTCCAACGAGGATGCACATGGAAATTTAATTCAGCCTCAATCTGTGAAGGTGATTGTCCATCCAAAGTGCTAAGATTTCTCATGATTAAGGTTTGATCAAACTTCTCAACTCCACCTAATGATCGCCTGACCAATCTAGGATAGACTAGTACTATTCCAAAAAAAAGAAAATATGTCCTTTCTTTCGAACTTCTAGCCTTTTTTGCTTTTTCTAGCCACCAAACAAGTTTTTTGGAAAGAAATCCACTGGTCCAACCTCCATTCTCTCGATTTGTTAATGGGTATACTAACGAGCTTGTGAAACCATTGGCTACAATGCCATCCAGCAACCAGCTACCAAATTAACGAGTCGATCACCACTAATCAATGCATGCAGTTAGTGTGTGTCCTTTTTTTACCACTACAACTATAATGCACATCGTCTGTCCTGTTGCGCAAAGCTTCATAACAGATAGCCCTGGTTACCTCAAGGTCATGAAACTAACAAATGCAACACTAGTGAGGACATTGCTAGGCACTTAACGTGGTAGACGGACAAGGGGAGGTGCGTGCCTATATTTAGTTAGTTTGTTGATGTTCACGGTCCCCAATAAACATGTCTACTTACGCTCTCCACTTCTGTAGTGCGGGTTCTTATCTCTCTCTCTCTCTCTCTCTCACACACACACACATACAAAAACTCCTGAGAACTGTCTGCAAAATTGATGTCGCATACACCCATGAGATCAAAATCATGATTGGTTATAATCTTTTGATCGGCCAATTGGAATTAGTATTTAGTTGTTCAAAATAGTGATGAAATGTCATCCCCTGGCTCTGACTGTAGGAGTTGGAGGCATCGGGAAGTTAGTGAGAAGCAACTGCAACAAGGACTGTGCAAGCATTTGTGCAAAGCCTACACGAACCACAACGCCAAGCTCATTTTT
Source organism: Aegilops tauschii subsp. strangulata (assembly GCF_002575655.3). NCBI lineage: Eukaryota > Viridiplantae > Streptophyta > Magnoliopsida > Poales > Poaceae > Aegilops > Aegilops tauschii. The sequence goes on from NC_053037.3 coordinate 21,850,265, forward strand.
TCAACTTTGTGGGCGCAACGCAACCTCGGTGTGGCACCGATCTCTATTCCCTGACTCGTGTTTCAGAATGCAATGCACAATGGCAGTTGTGTTGGTGTGCCATGTCGTGACACTGATTTGGACAGGTGGGCACATGCCATGCTGCGAGAGATTGATCGCGACAAGTGGGGCCGGCAGAGCAATGCTATGCCAAGACCCTGGGATGGACAAGTTCATGGATGTTGCCATGGGAAATTTATTTCAAAAGAAGGAGCTTTGTGCCCCTAATTTTGTATTCATGGAAGTTCAAAAGACTTCCGCCAGCTCACGCGACACCACACCAAATCTTTAGCCAGAATAGAACTTCGTTTTGCATTGTTGTAACTAGTTACACTTGTAAAACATTTAAACCAAAATTTTGCTCGCCACAACAAATACCGCTGAATAGAACTATAATTCATTATTCTGTAAAATTATTGATAGAAAGGCGCACACACATCAAAATTCATATTGGTTGTGTAGTCCTTGTTGTTAATTTTTGTTTTCTTATCTATAGTCATCAACAAACCATGCATTGCCCGTTGCCTTTCTCTTCAAAAGCTAACACTGCAAAAATCCCTCAACGTCGGCCATATCTCCTTTTTAGACTCATATCCAGCCGTCAAGCTCTTGACCCAACAGCCAACGTAAATAAATCAGGGTTGTAGACATGTATGGCTACATGTTAAGAGGCCTAAGACGGGCAAAAGCCAGAGCATCAACAAGAAGCTTCATAGAAACGGTCCTGGCAGTGGCATTTGAGGAAAAATAAAGCCGTCGATGGCTTTCTTCGAGTTGTTGCTGATGGAAGAATGACGAGTTTTTTAGGTATATAAGGAAGAACAACGAATGGCGTCATGGACTTCTCGTTGGGCCTACAATTACAAGTTATAAGGACTTAACTACGGTGGGCCTAATGCACAAACAAATCAAAGCAAAGATACATGGGAGCCCTGTTGTGTCTTTATCTCGCGTGCTGCGAGAGCGTTCGCTCATCTGACGGCAATCTGTAGTGGACGGGCCTAGTAGGTATCCTTTAGCCTTTGATCTTTTCTGTTCTTTGTCTCAAAAAGAAAATTCTGTAGTGACGCTTGTATTTTTTCCTATTTGTTTTCTTTTTTCTTGCTTATATTTATTTTACAAAATTTTAAATATATATATGGGGAAAATTTACTTTATTTAGTTTTTAAAACAGTTCTGGGGTGTTAAAAGTTTCTTCCTGCAGTTTCGAAAATATGGTGCTGATATTTAAAAAATATTTACAAATTCTAACAAAACCTGATAGTATTTTTAAAAAAGTCTATGCTATGATAGAAAATGTCCATAACATATAGAAAATCTTATTTCAATTAAAAAGAAAATTGAAACAGTACAAAAATGTCCGGACATTTGTAAATTGTTTATGATACTTTTGAAAAACAAAATCTTTAGTTACTTAAAAAAGTTCGCCATATATTGAAAAAAATGTTCAATTAAAAATCATATAGATGTAAAAACTGTTGGCACACTTTATAAAATTGTTCATAACATTTTTGAAAAATCATAAGGGAAATCAACAAAAATGTTCAGGCGTATGTTTAAACATGTTTCATTGTGTATTCAGAAGAGATTTAGAGTTGATTTTGTCAAATGTGCAACATTTATTTGGAAAAATGTTCAATGTGTATCTAAAAAGATGTTCAACATGTATTTAGGAAAAGTCGACAAAGTATTTTAAAATGAAAAATAATGAAACAATAACTGAAAAGAAAAAAAATAGAAAAATCATGAAAGAAAACACAATGAAAACTGATAAAAACAACAAAGAAACACACTGAAGACAAACAAGAAAAAAAATCAAAGAAAACCAATATAGAAAACACAAAGAAGGAAAAAAACGCACGGAAAATTCAAAAACATGCATGTAGAACCGTTCCAAAACAGCTCTAATAGTGCGCTCAGGAGTGCAGAACGAGTGCCAGAGGCGAGATGTGAGAATATCTCGTAGTAAGTGAGACATATCGCTCTTGTCAAATTGGCATCCAAACGCACATGGCGCTCTCCTACTGGGTCGGGCCCAACCTAGCAACTCTGTGTGATCTAGGTTAAGGTCCAGGGTGCTGTAGCGACGTTTTCTTTTCAGCCTTTTTAATTCTATTCAGTTTTTTTGTAAAAAAAAAAGAAAAATTCAAAAGCGAGTAGACTTAAAAAATCTGAAGTTTTCCAAAATTTGAGAACATTTTTAGAAAACCTGGATCTTATTTCAATTTTTTAAAAATACAAACATTATATCAAAAACAAGATTTTCCAAACAGGTAAAAAAAATTTAAAGTGCAAACATTTTGCAAAATTTTGGATTTCTTAATCACAAAATATTATAAGTGAATTTTATTAAATATTTAAATAATTTTTAAAGTGAACATCTTTTTAAAGTTTGTGACCATTTTTTTGAGATTGCTAAAATTTGCAAAAAAGAAATCACGAAATATTGATTTCCTATCGAATTTTTTGAACATTTCATCAAATGGGACTTTTTGAATTTCTCAAAACAAAAGTGATGAATAAAAAAATCATAATCTTTTATAGTGTTCTAAAAAAGGAGATCGTTTAGTTTGTTTTCTACCTAAACACGCCGGGCCAAAATAGTTAAGTGAACTGCCCTAGTGCATTTGTCCAACAACTTGACACAATGAGCGTCAATTTGGAACCACCATCTACCAGGGTGTTCTAAAAAAAGTGCGGAATCCAAAGCTAATCTCGATTAACACAAGGATAAAATTACATCTTTGAAAAAATTAGAGGGCGTGTACTAAAGTACATCTCATTGGGAAGTATTCGCATTGGCAGCTCAACCACACACATCTGTGAACAGTTTGCTAAGCATGGCGAAACAATCTGATATGAGTACGGACCATTACTGCTGCCACATATGACTTATAAATTAAAGGTCAATCTGCTAAGTTTTCTCACATATTATTGTATATTGAACAAGAAAGTTGCTTTATGACAATTTTTTTTGTTACATATGACTTTAATACTTATCACATATTGAACGCCACAAAAAGCGGTGCGGAGGAGAGCTGAGGCTTCACCTCTGTTGGTACTCATTTTGCACCCAATATCTAGTAGGTAGCATTACTGATCTCATCCATCAATTCTCGCTGGGAAATGCATTTTTCCTTATGTATTAAGGAAAACCATAAATTATGACGATTCTGATAGGTATGGCGGATGGCAGTTTTGCCCACGGGTATGGGTACCCGTGGGTACCCTACACAAAAACTGTGGGCATGGGTAGGACTTGGTAAGATATTGTATCCATAGATAATGGGTATCCATACCTGCAAAACATATTGCTAGGGTATGGAAATTAAATTGCGTCCATGGGTAACCCAATGGATACCCAAATAAATTATTAAATTAAAATAACTCCTATGACATTTGGGGTCAACATTCGAATCCTATGGCCCAACCCTCAATTGCCTATTCCCTAAACTAGCCATAGCTAACCACCAACTCGCCACTCCTCCTACGTCCTATGTGACTCCTCAAAATATCATCTGATCACCAATAGACTCTTGTCCAACTCTCGGATCGGCGATCTCCAATTCTCGTCACCGCCTCCCACTGCTAGTCACCGCCTCCCACTGTATCGAGCTTCCACCAACTACTTATTGTACTCCCTTGTCGCCGGCAACAGGACACCCACCGGAGGAGGCCGTGTTGGTGCTAGACTAATAGCTCATCATCACTTGAATTTCAGACTGTTTCCTACTTTTTCAGAATGTAAATACTATATGTTGTACCCACTGGATATCCATTGGGTATAGGATACCCGATGGGTATGCACATGAGAATGAATTTGTGCCCATGGGTATTGAAAATGGGTGGGTATAGGAAGTTTCTATGGGTATGAGTTTGGGCAAAAGGCGGTTGTACCCACCCATACCTACCTATTGCCGTCCCTATATGGCGACTCTGGTACAGTGCTATTTTTTGTCATGATCGACATATTATCAGTTATTATGGCTATTGGCCCATCATGGTGACTCTGCCAGAGTTGTCCTTATGCCAATCCCATAAAACTAGGATTTTTATTCATTTTTCTTTTGTCTAACTTTCGACAACAAGTGTTAACTAAAACTTGGCGTGTTTTACGTGATCAAGCGAATCCACATGGTCTGAAAACAGGCATGCGGGCCCTTTGTAGATAAAGCAAAGATCTGAGTCATAGCGGGAGTAACTTAGTTAGTAACATAACATACCCCAAGGCAAGTTTGTTTATGTGGTAGGTAGTTAATAAGAAGAGAGGTGTTTGTGGTAACATAATATGTTACCATCACATAGCACTTCCCAAGATAAAATGAGTCCACAAGCTAATAAATACAATCACCTATGACACTTACCTCTATAATATTTCTCACTATGAAGGTAGTAATATAGAATAGTGTTATATGCATGACACTAGTGTAAGTTACTCCCCACTATGGCTAGCCTGACAACCAAAAAGTCTGAGAGATTCCAAAAATAAACAAGTCTATTGGGGCAATAACACGATGCTCAAAACAAACCTTGATCATGATGTCTAACTTGTGTGTTTTGTCTCATATTCATTGGTCGCTCTCGGCCCCTTGTGCTCTTTGAGAAAATATCATCTCTGCCCTGTGAGTAATCTATCAGTTTACTGGATCAAGTCATGACTCTGGCTGCCAAATCCGGTCATGATAATATCAGTGTCTGCATCTGTTTCACTTGAACATGATTTTTAGCGAAACATCATTGACGTAGGACTAACATTTCCCACATTAATATATGCTGAAGTTAACAAGACCCTGATCTAATCAAGCAGATTATTCACTAGATGTTCTAATTATTGGAGATTGATACAATACATTTGGGTAATCATGATTGGTTCTCTCGCCCAATATCTTGATCATAAAATCTACTGAAATTATCTGTCGGGGAGATAGAACAATTGGGTTTCTCCGTGGTGAATTTTTCCTTGTATATTCTATAAAAAAAAATAGTTTTATGTTCTTTCAAACTGATAGTGCAAGTCGAGTTCTGCTCAATTTTTTGTAGTTAACCGTACATATTGTAGCTACCCTGTTCACTTTAATTGATGAAATATCATAGTATGGCCTCCATTCTCTCCATTTATTAAAGGGTAAATTGACTCGGCCTGTAAAGTCGTCGGTCTCATGCCATCCAAGGACCATCCGCATGAGAACATTATGGTCGATTTTACAAGCGCAATCAATTTACCCTTCAATAGTCGATCACCCCGGAATCAACACATGCGGATGGCGTTTTTACTTTTGCAGTGCTATAATTATAACACACATGGTTTGTCCATTTGCGCAAATCTTCATAACACAGAGGACCATCTACCACAAAGTCATGAAAGGGGAAAAAAATGCAACGCTAGTAAGAGCATTGCTAGCCTCTTAACATTGTGCGTGGCCAATGGGAGTTTCCCTCTGGAGCCACGACGAGCGCCACGTACCGCCCTGCGTCTCCTTGCGGTGGGACGGAGTCCCAGCTTGCTGGTTCCCTCTCGGTTTTGCTTGTTTGTACTACTAGACAAGACACAAGACTATCTGGATTTGTACTGCACCGTGGACGCTTAAACTTGCAGGATTGCTGGACTAGTGGTGTAGTTGATGCTCCGAAATGACAGTGCCACAGTGCGGTTGGTATATATGCCCCGGAAGCCTAGAAAAAAACAAGTAATCGGGTTCACACTCCCCACGTTTCCCCAGTCCTGTTGTTGATGCTGTTTAGGTCCGGGTCGATCAGGTTCCGTGGTTCGTCCTCGCCCACACTCTACGCGCGGAGTCAACCACCTTGCGAATGGAGAGAATGGAGCTCGACCGTCCACTTGAACATGATGTTTTGGACGGTCGAGCTACATGTCAGAGGTCATTTACCTATCAATCTATACATGCTCTTATCAAAAAATTTAGTGACACCTCTTCACCTTCATTAAAAAGAGCCCACCTCACCCCCAATACCCTCTTAGGTTTTCATTCTTGTCTCACACAAATGCACTTGTGAACACAGCATCACCAGCAACCATACTCTAGGGCATGATCGGAGTTCGAAATATCTATTGCTTTTAATTTTTCAGATTCACGATCAAAAAGTAGACTTATTGCTAGAAACGTCAAGATGGAATGTCCACTTGGCTTCTCATATGTATCATATGTAGGAGTTGGAGGTGCCAGGAAGTCACCAAGAACACAATGAGATTCTGAAGCTCATGACATGAACAAACACATGACTCCGTTGAAATGAAGAACTCTCATGGACTGAACGACAACACGAACGCCGAATCTTAGCCACTTGTAACCCACTCCTTATCCTACGTCCTCTCCTCCATGTCCTCTCATGTGGCAGTGATGGAGGTGGCAGGGGTTGGCATGGGCAAACAGGAGTCGGCATTTTTTTTGCTGACAAAGGGACTATATTAATATCACGAAGATACCAATTACACCCAATCTCTGCACCAACAAAATGTCCAAGTAGGCATTGCAGATGCACACAACCAAGAATAGAAAAAAACAAAAAGGAAAAACCCCCACCATAGTGATCCGTCACTCGCAACAGCAACAATCCTCGTCCTTGCCCGTCGACGGCATGGGCCACAACGGCGGATCATTTAGCTGTGGCAGCACCCATTCAGATGTGGCCAGCGGATCGAGGTAGTGCGTTTTGCAATGTTCCTCACCAGCAATTCAATACACTTATAGATACATAAAGCAATTTAATACACTTGACAGAGGTCATCCTAAGTAAAATGCATCAGAGGTCCTAAAATACACATACAAACACTAAAACTAGAAGATATAACGTCTGAAGGTCTTTTTACAAAATTGAGACGTAGCATCAGCCAAAGCGCCATGTGGGAAACTCAGACCTTGATGCTTGGCTGGTCGGTTAATTTGGCTAGTTGGATCATGTCCTCGGTCTGTTCCATCGCGGATGGCAAGATGGATTATTTGTCAATGTTTCTCGTTTATGATGCCAACTGACTATTCCGAATGCAGGTTTTCAAAACAAGTAGAATGTGGTCATGGCATTTCTGGTTCTGCAAAATACATGCCAAACAATGAAGATATATATTTTTTGCCGCATATTTTCATGGCAAGTCATGCACAGTCTAGATCCTAGAAATGCAACCAAATTTGGCTTGTTTCGAGTAATCGATCAACCGAAGGTCGTAGATGATTGACTGCGTGCCTGGTGTTAAGTTAATACTCTGATTGACTCGTCACATCCTTGTGTTCTTCTGGAAAATATTTTTGTATCTCAAAATAATCGATCAGTTCAGTGGACAGGGCCATAACAATGATCCGTGACATGAGATAGTGAGGGGCCGAACTTTGTTTAATGCTTACTATTTTGGCAGGAGCCAAGTTGGGTTCAGGTGCAGGCTGATCTTCCCCACGTAATTATTTTACGTTCTTTAAAAAAAACTTTCCTTCACTCGTTATGTTCCATTAGGAGGCAGCAGCTTCGCTCGTTCGTTTGACCTTTTGTATGAGGATGCTTTTTCTCTTTCTGTTCCGTTAACCTTTGAGGGGTGGAACCTGATCCTTTTCGGGGTTCCTATGGGAAAAAATTTAGACCGTTCCTCCCAATTTTTTTTCATTACTTTCATCATTTAAACCTCCATAGGGAAAGGGACGTCATTAACATACAAGTAAGACACCAAATCAGGCGTCAGAAACATATGAGCCACCTACCAGGAAATAAAAAAGAAAGCACATCATTTAGCAGGTGGGCTTATATCAGTGCATGTGCTTTGTTGCTGCCTACCATGTGCGGATGCCTTTATTCTCCTACAAGCCTGGTGGAATCTGTTGCTGCTCTCTCCTTCTCTCATTGATGCGGGTTGCCTTGGATTTGTAGTATTGAGTGGTTAATTTCCGGTTTGGTTGCTCAAGATATTTATTGGTAATCCTGTATAAATAAGGTCATCTCCCAGAGAGATTGAATAATTTGATTTTTCATGATCAAGTTTTATGTTATATGTTCCATCCAAGAGGAATCGGATCGAACTTCAAGTAGTGATCGCCTGAGGCAAATAAAGAAAAAGGTGTACATCATTCAAAAAATAATTTGTCCCTTACTTAAAATAGTTTAGGGACCTTCCGGCTCCTTTTCAGTTGATTAGTTATACATAGTTCTGCACTTATTCTCAAAAGTATTTTAAGCCCCAGCAGAAAGAAAACTTTGTAGATTCTAGACAAGACACAAGATTATCTGGATTTGTACTGCACCGTGAACGCTTAAACTTGCAGGATAGCTGGACGAGTGGTATAGTTGATGCTCCGAAACGACAGTGCGGTTGGTATATATTCCCTGGAAAGCTAGCAAAAGCGAGTAATCGGTTCACACTTCCCACGTCTCCCCCGTCCAGTTGTTGATATTGTTTAGGTCCTGATCGACCAGGTTCTCGTCTACACTTACACTCTACGCGCTGAGTCAACCAGTTTGCGAATCGAGAGAACAGAGGCAGGCCCCCCACGAGAGCCCTGCCAAGCGCTTGAGTAGTGTGCTGCGAGCGTGACACCTTGTGGTGGGCGGTGCCGCGGTAACATCGATCGATGCCGGCCAGGATGGACGCGGATTGTGGGTTATGGCAATGCGTGGTACAAGATTGCTTGGTCTTGATGGGGCCATGTTCTGGGCATGTTGAGTTGGCCAGCTCTCTTCTTCCATGTCCATTGATGAGTTCTTTAATTTTGGAACACAATTTTTCATGACAATTAGAATTTGGTACTAATTCTGGTCCTCAGCCAAGTCTTTCTGAGTAAACAATCTGAATAACCACCAACGAAATCCTTTCCAAATCTAACATTGCATCCGTCATGATCCAAAACACGGTTTGTAATACCGACTTGGGTTAGGAAGATGTTTCAGACGGTCGAGCTATATGGCAGAGCTCATTTACGCATAAATCTATACATGCTCTTATCGAAATATTTAGTGACACAAGTGGTAGTTTCTTTAATGCATATGATTTCGTCCATGAAACAGTGTGGTGTGCTTCGAGTGCTTTCGTGGTACTGCGAGTGCGACACCGGTCTGGATTGACGTGGATTGTCGGTTTTGGCAATGTGTGGTAGATCGGTTAGTCTTGCTGGGTCATGTTCTGGGCATGTTGCCGTTGGACGACAGCTCTCTTCTTGCTTGTTCATTGATGAGTTCTTTAACTTTGGAGCATGCTTTTTCTGGATAGATAGAATTTGGTACTAACTCTGGTCGTCAGCCAAATCTTTCTGAGTAAATAATCTGAATAACTAACAATGAAATCCTCTCGAAACACAAACACCGCATCCCTCATGACTTTGTTGTGGTTAGGACCATGTTTTGCACGGTCGAGCTACATGTCAGAGCTCATTTAACAATCAATCTATACATGCTCTGATCAAAATATTTAGTGACACAAGTGAAACAGGGTAACCACCCTATTTTTTTACAAAAAAGGTAAAAAATAACTAGTCTTCATTTCATTCTCTTTGTTTGATTAGAGAGTGTACATTCATGGAGCACGTGAAGGGAAGCGAATGGGGATGGGACTTTTTGTTAAGGTATTGTGCACTACATGGACAGCCTAAATGAGCCAATCACCTACAATTTAACCTGGCATGGGGCATTTATTTGATTTAATGCACTTGCCCTTCTACACATAGCATCGATGCCATACGATTCGTATAATCTTGGGTCATGGAATGAACAAGGTGGATGTCATATCTTATAGTTGAGACCTGCTCATGGCATCAATGCCACATGGGTGCAACCACTTCCAGGTCATGGAAACATAAGGGGAGGTGTTTGGATCGATGACAACTGATATCGTGGAGCTCATGTTAGTTGATATACATGCTGTCATTAAAAGGAGCCCCCTTCACCGTTATTAAAAAGAGCCCACTTCACCCCCTATACACTCTTAGGTCTTCATTCTTGTCACACACAAATGCACTTGTGAACACATCATCACCAGCAACCATACTCTAGCGCATGATGGGAGTGCGAAATATCTATTACTTCTAATCTTTCAGATTCATCGACCAAAAAAATTGACTAATTGCTAGAAATCTCAAGATGGAATGTCCACTTGGCTTCTCATATGTATCATATGTTGGAGTTGGAGGCACCAGGAAGTTAGCAAGAACACAATGAGAATCTGAAGCTCATGACATGGACAAGCGCATGACTCCAATGAAATGACCGCCGAATCATAGCCACTTGTGACCCATTCCTCATCCCATGTCCTCCCCTCAACGTCCATGTAACAATGATGGAGGTGGCAGGAGTTGACATGGGCAACTAGGAATCGGCATGTACCAACAATTTTCGTCCTTGCCCGGCGATGGCATGGGTCAGAATGGTGGATCATTTAGCTGTGGTAGCACCCGTTGAGATGTGGCGCCTTGAGGCAGGGCTTGGCGGTAGCTTCTACTTCTGTTGTCTCACTTATGAGGAGCTGGTACTTCCTGATCAAGAGATAAGTATTGTATTGTTCAGTATTTGCCTTTTGGGGTGTGGTAGGTATCTCATGTATCAAGTTCAGGTGTGGTGTGTAGAGATATCTCATGTATTGCCTTTATGAATAATACTTATGTATTGTCTCTTCTTCTTATTGTAGAAGAATACTGATGTATTGCAAAGACCTGTTGTTGTTTTATTTCTTTATGCCCCTTTATGACTATGGCATGTGGGAATGACTAAGAAAAGTCAGCATCTTTTTATCACGAGAGTGCATTTCATCTTCTTGGAATTTCGAAACTAGAATACAAAGAAACAAGTTTCGCGCCTTCCCAGCAAAAGCAGAAGAAGCTGTTACCAGATTCAAGCAAAATGAGGTTCCTCACCAGCAATTCAATACACTTATAAATATATAAAACAATTTAATACACTTGACAGTATTATTCATAAAGGCAATACATCGGCGTGGGAAGCCGGGGTTTGCTTCCTGTGGTCCTGGACGTGCGAAACGGATCCCACCCCTCGTTGCGATGGCTGGCCGAGGGGCTGGGGCGCCACCAGGGAAGAAACCACCGGTCGTGGCTGCTGTTGGCCGTGCCCGGGTTGCGCCGCCGCCGGCGGCTGGCGCTGGGCGTGGCGTCGCGGCTTTACCTGGCGGCCCTAGACCTCCGGTGGTCATCAGGGCAGCGCAGGCCGCCGTGGGCCACGGAGGTATCCACCTCGGGGCTCGGCTGCCGGCGCCAGCTGCGGGTCAGGGCGGGCCGCCTCTTGGTCCCCGGCCAACGGCGCAGGGCCCAGCTGTGATTGCTACTATGGGGCGGGGCGGAGTGCAAGGTCCGAGGCCAACTACGCCCGCGAACCAGGTCGTCACAGCCGGTAATCAACCTTGGGCTGCGCTGCCGCCTCACTGGGTCGCGAGGCCGGTGCAAAAACGGCCTGGGCCGGCGAAGACGCATGCATCGCTGCATCAAAATGTGCCTGCTGGAGGTGCTAATGGACCGCTCCGGGGACAGTGGGGGGACGATGGTTATAATGCATATGGGGAAGGCCAACACCGTGGTTCGTTGTCGACGGGTGGTGGCCACGGATATGCTTGGCAGAGTGATGGTACTGTTGAGAGACCTTTTCTCCGCCCTCCGGGTGGTTTTGTTGAGGGGGCGTCTGGCCCTGACTACCGGCAGCGAGGTGGATACCGTGGTCCTCGTGGTGGTCGAGGTCGGTACCGTCACCGGCAGCCCCCTCCGCCTGTAGTCGTCGAGCAGACAGACTCTGCGGGGGCAGCCGATCCCGGTCAGACGCCGGAATTGTCTGGTCAGGCTATGGACGTGGTGACGGCGCTGGCCAATGCTGAGGTACCTGGGACTGTGGCTACAGCGTCGGCTTCGGTCGAGGCGGCAGACAGGGCAGACTCGGATAGAGCGTCCATGTGGGCGCATAAGAAGGAGAAGATGCTGTGTTATCGTTGTGGTGAGAAGGGCCACTTTATTTCTGAATGCGTGGCGGAGCTTTGTGATTCGTGCGGTATGCCAGCACATGACACTACTAGAAAAAGGGCTATAGATGGGATTGACACTAATGGCGCACCAGACAAGCGGTGCGCCATTAGTATATACTAATGGCGCACCACCTTCTGATACGCCATTAGAGTTGAAACTACTAATGGCGCACCAGGCGCAGGGTACGCCATTAGTATCAAATTTTTTTTTAACTAGTGCGCCTGTCCAAACATACTAATGGCGCATCCAGACACAGTGCGCCATTACTAGTTGCAACTAGTGATGGCGCACCTGGCCCAGGGTGCGCCATTAGTATCAAAATTTTTTTTTAACTAGTGCGCCTGTCCAAACATACTAATGGCGCATCCAGACACAGTGCGCCATTACTAGTTGTAACTAGTAATGGCGCACCTGTCCCAGGGTGCGCCATTAGTATCAATTTTTTTTAACTAGTGCGCCTGTCTAAACATACTAATGACGCATCCAGACACAGTGCGCCATTACTAGTTGTAACTAGTAATGGCGCACCAGGCCCATGGTGCGCCATTAGTATCAATTTTTTTTTAACTAGTGCGCCTGTCCAAACATACTAATGGCGCACCACCAGAAGGTGCGCCATTAGTAACCTGGATTACTAATGGCGCATTTAGAGTTGGTGCGCCATTAGTAAGTGGGCAGCAACAAGATATTTTGGACAGCCTCTCCTACCCACACTCACTTTCTCCCCACTTCATTCTCTCCACCTCCTCCTTGTCTCGGGTGCCTCCTCTTTTTCACCTCATTTCCACCATAGATTCATTCAATTTAAGTGGTTAAATTACCTTGTTTTGATAGGTAAGTAAGGGGGGAAGCTATATTTATGTTGTTCTCCCTACAACAATGTGCACATGCACTTTTTATGGCGTAGCTAGATCTATGTATGTTCGTGGTGTTGCATATGTTTGTGGTGTTGCATATGTGTTTGTGTTTGGAGGTGTACCGGTATTTGAAATGCGATAGTTGCCAATATTTTGCCGGAATGTTGATTCATTTCCGTTTCGGCGATAATTTTGGCATTAAGCATTCTTTTTGGTCCTATTTTTAGGGAAAGTCATGCCAAAGTTTTTCTTGGTTCTAAAATATCGTTTTGCTCTACCCCGCAGGCGACCATGGTCCGCATGATGACCGAAGGCATCGTGAATAGGTTTTTGAGGTCCGCGAAGGCCGAGATGCTTCAAAAGAACGAGACGGAGATAAGATGTCCGTGTTGAAGATGCAAGCTGAAGAGCCTTATTGCGGACCCGGAATCCTGGCAGGTGCGGGACCACCTGCTCTTGCGTGGTTTCATGGATGGCTATCGGTGGCAAGGTGATGAAGATGACTACGAAGTCGTCCATGGGGGCCGGGCAAGAAATGAGGAAGGGCAGCAAGACAACCACCGCGGCTCGGGCGGGCGAGAAGACGAAGAATCCCCAGGAGATGATCACGACGGTGATGCTGTACACAGTCATCATGTAGAAGATGCAGGACATGATGATGAGGAAGATGCCGGAGCAGACGACGGGCATGATCATGAAGATGATGATGCCGGCGGAGCAGACGACGCTGGACCATCGATGGGCTGGGTGCAGGACCCTCATATTCAAGAGCTGCTTCTCAAGCAGACGGATAACGCAAGAGCTGCCGCCCGAGAGAAAGCCAAGATGGATCAACTTGAGTTAGACGCGGTTACTCCATTGTATGAAGGATGCAGGCCCGAGGATACCCGCCTGAAAGTAACGCTCATGGCTCTAGAGATGAAGGTAAAACACAAAATGACCGACGCATGCTTCGACGAGAACATGTCATTCTGGCACGAACGTCTTCCCAAGGGGAACAAGTGCCCGACCAGTTTGGAGGAGGCGAAGAAAATCCTGTGTCCTCTGGATTTACCGCACGTGAAATACCATGTGTGCATGAACAATTGCATCATTTATCGGGACGAGCACGCGGAGTCTACCATATGTCCGGTGTGCGGCGTCACTCGATACAAGAAGAGGAAGAAAGCTCCTCGAAAAGTGGTGTGGTACTTTCCGATCACTCCTCGTCTGCAGCGGTATTTCGCGGACCCTAAGGTGGCAAAGCTCCTGCGTTGGCACGCGGATAGGGAGGAGAAGAAGCGAGAAGATGATGCAAATGATCCGGAGATAGATAAAAAAGACAAGATGCTGAGTCACCCTAAGGATGCGAGCCAGTGGCAAGCGTTGAACTTCGAAGACCTAGAATTTGGGAACGATCCAAGGAACATCGTGCTGGGCGCGAGCACCGATGGAGTCAATCCGTTTGGCAGCCAGAGAAGCACACATAGCACCTAGCCTGTGTTTGTGTGGATGTACAACCTTTCCCCCTGGTTGTGCATGAAGAGGAAGTACATTCACATGAGTATGCTAATTGAAGGACCGAAACAACCAGGGAACGACATCAATCTGTATCTGGGGCTGCTGAAAGAGGAGCTTGACACGCTGTGGAAAACGCCAGCCAATACGTGGGACGCCGCAGAGAAAGAATATTTCCCTATGAGAGCCGCGCTGCTCACGACGGTGCACGACTATCTCGGTTACGGATATGTCGCGGGGCAGGTGGTCCACGGATTTTCTGGATGCGTCAGGTGTATGGATGACACAACGTATCGCCAGCTAGATAGAGATCCCGGGTCTTCGAAAACCGTGTTCATGGGACATCGAAGGTGGCTTCGCGACGATGACCCGTGGAGAAAACGCAAGGATCTATTCGATGGTGAAACCGAACCCCGAGGACGCCCGCGTACGAGGAGCGGCGAGGAAATAGACGAGCTGTTGAAAAATTGGAAAGACTGCCCACTGCCGGGAAAGAAGCAAAAGGCGCCAGAGCCGGGAAAGAAGCGAAGGCGCCAGAGCCGCTGCTGAAGGTATGGAAAACGAGGTCTGTTTTCTGGGACTTGCCGTACTGGAAGATCCACCGTGTGCCTCACAGCCTTGATGTCATGCATATCACGAAGAACGTGTGCGAGAGTCTGCTTGGTACCCTGCTCAACATGCCAGAGAGGACTAAAGATGGGCCGAAAGCAAGGGCAGACTTGAAATCAATGGGCATCAGGCAGGAGCTTCACGCTATATATGATGATGATGATGATGATGAGGCGAAGCAGGACACGGAAAGTCGTCGCAAAGGCAAAAAGGCCAAGAAGACCGGAAATGACTACCCTCCCGCGTGCTTCACTCTAAGTCAGGAGGAGATCGAGCAGTTTTTCACCTGCCTCGTAGTAGTAAAACTTCCTTACGGTTACGCGGGGAAGATAAGCAGATACCTAGACCTAGCGAAGCTGAAGTTCAGCGGGATGAAGTCTCACGACTGTCACGTGCTGATGACGCAGATACTTCCAGTTGCAATCCGTGGGATCATGGACGCGCACGTCCATGAAACGCTATTTGGCCTATGCAACTTTTTCGACGTCATCTCTCGGAAGTCTGTTGGCGTGAGGCAACTCAGAAGGCTACAGGAAGAGATCATGGTGATACTATGCGAGCTTGAGATGTACTTCCCGCCCGCATTCTTCGACGTTATGGTGCATCTGCTGGTCCATATCGTGGACGATATCATCCAACTCGGGCCGACGTTCCTGCACAGCATGATGCCGTTCGAAAGGATGAATGGTGTCATCAAAGGATACGTTCGCAACATGTCACGTCCAGAGGGAAGCATAGCCAGGGGCTTTCTGACCGAAGAGTGCATCTCCTACTGCACGAATTATCTAGGCATCGAGAACCCCGTTGGTCTGCCCGTCAACAGGCACCTCGGCAGGCTCGCTGGATGGGGTCACCGTGAGGGTCGCCGCGAAATACATGTCGACTTCGAGGGTCGACTCGCCGACTTTGAAAGAGCAAACCTAGTCGCGCTACAACACATAGACGTGGTCGATCCTTGGGTGGTAGAGCACAAAACAGTAGCAAATATAGCTAGGGCAATTTTGTTTAGGTATAAAAAACAGTAGCTACAATTTTGTTTAGGGAAAAATCATCCTGAAATATAGCTAGGACAAACTTCAGTCTTTTTTTTGTTTGTAACAGAAACTACAGTAGTAAATATTTCCTGAAGTAAATATTTTCAGTCATTACAAATATGATACTGCTTGGAGATGATACTGCTTGGAGATGCATATGTTGTTTTACCTCTTCACATGCCAATGTATTTTCCATGTTGTGATGGAGGCCTTTTTTGCCTTGTCCACCCGAGAGGCCCTTGAGTTTGCCGGAATGTCGATTAACTTCCGTTCCGGCAAATTCGGGTACTCCATATGTCCTATTTTCAGCAAAGGTCATGCTGAAATTTTCCGTGAATTTTAGCATGACTTTGCTAAAAATAGGACATATGGGGTACTTGTGACTAATGCATGGGCCGGGGTATCTTAGTAGTTAATTAAGTAGGATCAAGTGCCCCGGCGTACTTGTGACTAATGCATGGCTTTTAGGGTGCCTCGGTGTCGATAAAAACCGAAATGATGAAAGCTTAGGCTTTTAGGGTGCCTCGGCGTCGAAAAACCCTCAATGATAAAAGCTTAGCTTTTAGGATGCCTCGGTGTCGACAAACCCTAAATGATGAGACCATGATCTTGTTCCTTGACAATAACCAACTTTTTGACCAAACTTTGTTCCTATTTAGAGAGAAACATGGCCAACAACGATGAGGCCGGGGGTTCAAGCGTCAAGCCATTCTGGAAGCTGTCCCAGGAGATGGAGGAACAACCTCACTTGTATGAGGACGCCGCCTTCCCCACCGATCCTGAGACCACTGATGGTACCGCCGAGGATGACCCCACTGATGCCACCACTGATGGTGCTGCCGAGGATGCCACCACTGATGATGGCGGCGCACGCACAGATGGCAGCCAACCGAAGAGGCAACGGAAGGACCGGCGCCCGACCGTGCTCCGCACCCTCAAGGAGGAAGTTACTGAAGTGGACTCCGACGAGAATCCAACGGCGCCCCAACGAATAGTCAAGGGGTACTCGCTTCAGCTCGGGTGCATTCTCCGGAGCACCGTCTCGATCAACACCGAGAACCTGAGGCATCCTGACCGAGGGAATTTGCGCAACCTCCTCTTCACGAAGCTGCACGAACGATACAAGTTCCCCGCTGAATTTGAAAACACAAGCCTCAAAGGGAATAAAGTAAACAATGCTGCCCTCACGAAGATGAGCAAGGCCCTGTCTACTTGGAAAAGCAATGTGAAGAGAATGATCGAGAAAGGTGAGAGTTATGAGAAGATCAAGGAGAAAAATCCTTCGATCACCGAAGATGACTACAACGACTTCAAGATCAATTGCTCGAGCACCGCAAACTCCGAATCAAGTAAGTGGGGGAAAGAAATGCGGGAGCTGAACTTAGGGGAACACACACTCGGTCCTGGCGGTTACAGAGTGGCGGAGCCTATATGGGACAAGGAGGAGGCGGACCGTGCCGAGCAAGGCCTACCGCCCCTCTTCGATAAATACGGTGACAAGCAGACCAGGAACTTTGTCAGGGCCCGGTACAAGAAGGACCCGAAAACAAAGGAGCTTACCACGGATCCGAAGACCAGGGCGCTTGAGCTTGTTCTGGTAAGGAATACACCCCCTCGTAATTAGCTCCATATGGTTGCATTCTAATTAATGAAGCCAAATTTCTAAATGGTTCACATTCCTTCCGCAGGCGACTGAAAGCAGTAGCGCGGGGTCGACTAAGAGCAACCCTTGGGACACCACTCTAAATAGGGCGTTGAATGTAATGAAGAACAAGGATAAGCTCAGTAAGCCGACGTCAGCTGGTCGTGTGGCCGGCAAAGGCTTGTCGACAAAATGGTCGTCATACTATGACACTGCTGGGCGAAAGGAGAAAAAGACCAGCTCGGAAAGCCAGGCGCGCGAGGTTCAAGAACTCAGGGCACAGGTGGCGCGGATTCCGGAGATTGTCCAAGAGCAAGTGCAACAACAACTCGGAGCGACGATCACCGCCATTGTGCCTACCTTGAGCCAGGGGATTAGTGCGTGGATTGCGGGCGGCCAACAGGGGCCGCCCCCGATTCCTAGCTTCACGGCCAGCAACTCGCAGAACGCGATGGCGGGGCCATTGGTGTCTCCGGCGGAGGCGGCATTGGTGTCTCCGACGCCGGCACGGGAGCTTAATGCATCCGGGTGTACGCCGGCCGGCACCTCTGCAGCAAGCGGCCCCTCCGTCAACTGCACGCCCGCCGTTGGCGGTGCCTCGACATTAGCCGAGCTCGCCGCCATCATCACGGTAACTAATTAAGCCTCTCTCGGCCGAGGACTTCATCTCCTTGCCTTTGACTGGGCATCCCTAACGCCCTACATGTTTTCGCAGGGCGCCGCCGACGTTCCGTGCACTCTCCTGCACTTCATGAACAACGAGTTGGTCGATGTCGCCAAGGGCAAAATCATTCAACCGGGCAACCCCTTGTTCCACGGTACCCAGATGCCACCCAACTTGTTTAGGGTTCAACTGGTTCGGGTGCTGCCAGGCTGCAACGAGGTGTTACCTCCGATTCGACCCCTCGGGGCCGACGATGATGACGTGATGAACCTCAGCGCCTGCCTGAGCTGGCCCCTGCTTTAGCCGAAGAGCCAGATTCGTTTGGGGGCGGGGGACACCACCCCAAAGACAACACCACCAGTCGTGCCGGCGCCAAGTCGGCCCCATGGCAAGACCGCCACAACGGTGCCGGACATCCCTATGCCACTGGATCCAAACATGCATATGGCACAGGATCAGAACGACGACGACGACGATACATTTGCCAATGTCGATCAGTACTTTGCCGATCATGGGGACGGTGGCGACTTCATGGGGCCTCCTTCTCAAGAACCCAACCCAACAAAAGACGTGTGCGATCTAGCTGGTACCGCGGAGAAGCCAAGTTGCAACAGGCGTCATCTGCAGTTCAGCTCTCAGGAGACGCCTCCAGCTGCCGACTTCACCAGCCTCAGATAGGCGAGGTGCCAAATATGATCAGCCCCAACACACTCAAGAAGGCGGTCTGTGAGCAGAACTCGGTCCCATTACAGGAGATCAAGAAGAAGGCACGCAAAAGAAAGACTAACAAGGGTGCGGGCCAGCCGGCACCGAGTACGATCCGTGCTCAGGACGGGCCACCTTCAACTGCGGATATCTCGAGGAGGGTGCATGTGGCGGGTAGGCCGATGCTACCGAGAAATATGCTCGATGCTGCAACCGGTGCTATGCGGGGTCTGCATGACAGTGTTCTTTCTTTGGAGAAGCGGCGTCTCCGAGAGAAGGATGTGGCATACCCGGTTTTTGCGGCCAAGGTGCCAGAGAGCAAGGGCTTTGTGGATAACTCCATCGGGGGTACGATCGTCCTGCGGTTTGATGACATCTACGCTATGTTGAACCTTCATCCGCTGCACTACACCTTCGTTCGGCTATTTTCGCTGAGTATGGAGATGCGGATCATTCGCGACAAGACCCCGGACATCGTGATAGTCGACCCGTTCTACATGCGTGCCAAGATCTTGGGCAGCGCTGGGGACCGGCAAGTCGCGAGTTCTTACCTCGAAGGCGTCATTCTGGCAAACCAAGATAAGGATAACTTCCTCGTGCCTTACTTTCCCGAGTAAGTCCTCCCCTCAACCGCCCCGTAACATATGAATTCTTAGATTTCGATCGTTTTTCTTTTAACATTCCGTGTTTTCTGCAATGACACACATTGCACGCTCATCCTCCTAAGCCCCAAATATTCCATGGCCACGTATTTCGACCCGGACCATCAGTCCAACGTAGACTACACAAATGTCAAGAAGGTTCTTGATGATGTTCTCCCCGGCTACGTCAAATCTGGAGGCACCTTCACCAGGCCTATTCGTAAGTACGGCAAGCATGTGTTCTCCCACAATATGACGTTCTGCTGCGTCAAGCAGCCGCCTGGCGGTCAGAAGGATGCCTACTACGCCATCCATCACATGCGGGCGATCGTGCGGGACCATAATCACCTTCTCCTACCAAATAATCTCAAAGATTGGGCCGCAAGCTTGGGGGCAATCCAGGACGCGGACATCAGACAAGAATTCTTTCGCATCCAGTCGGAGTTTGCGGAAATCATCCATCAAGATGTCCTTCGTACCTCGGGGCAGTTCTACCTCAGAAATCAACCGTCCAACAGTGACATCGACACAATCCTACAAATGCAGGCTGACAACGCCCGTTGTTTCATGACTCCCACGATAGATGGCGGCTTCATCCACGCTCCGGTCCCTTGAGTCGAGTCGAAAGCAGTGATGCTGTGTCTAGTTCTGAAACATCGATTGGCTCATGTTGTAATTAAACTTTAATGAACTTGTAGTATGTCTCTTTGGTTTCGAGAGTCGTTCAACTTAGATGTAATCGATGCTATTAATGTCTTGCTTTTCTCTTCCGATCGTTCTGTTGCATACTTATATATTGCTTATGTATTGTCTGTGAATTGGTACTAACGTTTCGTTTGGCTACTGCATAGCGATGCCGTGGTATGTCGTGTACAAGGGTAAGGTTCCCGGAGTCTACGACGACTGGGAGGAGTGTCGGAGACAGGTTCACCGATTCAGCGGTAACAGTTACAAAGGGTACGCCACTAGGGCCAAGGCCGAATCTAGATACGACCGCTATCTAGCGGGAGAGGGGAGGGAGCGTTGGAGGAACCGGATGAAGACGAGTTTCATCGTGATGATGCTCATCGTGATGACCGCAGCTCTCTTCTATGTGATGGTAGTTTAGATGATCGATATCGACTTGTAATGTGAAGACAAACTCGCGGTCTCGAGACTTGTAATATAATGCTCTATCTTTGTTCGGTCTTTTCAATTCGGAGACTAATATGATGAATTGTATTCGGAGACTAAAATGATGAATTGTATTAAGAGACTAATCTTCTATTGTATTCGATGAATCTGTTGTTGATGTGTGCTGTCTATATTTTGTCCAATTATACATTTTGTAACCTGTGCAAAAAACAGAAAATTAAAAAATAAAAAAAAACCTAATATTCATACTAATGGCGCATCACATCATAGTGCGCCATTAGTATGTCAAAGGATACTAATGGCGCATCACTAAACAGTGCGTCATTAGTATGCCGAAGTTACTAATGGTGCATCCTGTTGTTGTGCGTCATTAGTATGCCAAAGCACCTGGGTTTAGATGGCCCCCTGGGAGGCATACTAATGGCGCATCTGGGGTGCGCCATTAGTATACCAGATACTAATGGCGCACCAGTGGTGCGCCATTAGTAAAATATACTAATGGCGTGCTACTAATGGCGCACCACTAATGCGCCATTAATGGCCAAATTAGGTGCGCCATTAGTAGGCCTTTTCCTAGTAGTGTGATACGGGGGAATGCCCGATATTGCGTGATCAAATGGTGACTCTTACAATTTATGGAGTATATTGTGCTGAGTTGATGTTCTTTGAGTCTCCGGCTGCGAGAGAGATCCCTGAGGAGACCCAGAGTTTGACCACCGGGGTTGTGAAAGTTACCCAAGGAGATGTCTCTGAGACTCAGATTGTGCAGAGGCTTAAGGAGTTAGCTCCAGGTGACTTCCAGTGGGAGCTTTTCAGTCTTGAGGCCAACATGTTCAAGGTTGACTTCCCTTCTGTGGAGGATTTGCAGAGACTTTTGAGTTTTGGGTTGTGCAGAGTACCTGGCACAAAATGCATCCTGGAGTTCCATGAGTGGAAGAAGGTTGAGCCACAGGGCAAGCCGCTTACTCAGGTATGGTTACGATTTTCCAGGGCTCCCTCGAAGCCGATGCAGGATGCTCGAGTCGTGGCTAGCTTGGATATCATGGTTGGCAAAACTGAGAGAGTGGATATGGCCTTTACCCGAGCTCACGGTGTGGCCCGACTGCTGGTGAGTGTTCTGGACATTAAGTTCGTCCCTGATGTGGTTAAGTGGACATATAGGGGGCAGATTTTCTACCTCGAGATTGAGTTTGAGGATGCCGATCTCTTCGCTGAGGCTATCAATGGGACTGATGTAGATATGCACGAGGGTGATGATAGCTCGGGTGCCAAGGAGGCACCGGTTGATGATGCTGGATGAGAGTTGTCCAACGGATCGGGCCCCGTTACTCAGGCGCCCGGGGACGGGATGACACCATCCTCTTCGGGGCCTATGAGTTCTCTGAGGTTTAGGCCGTTTGAGCCAGCTTCTGCTCCTCCCAGACTTTGGAGTGACCGGGTGGAGTCCGATGACGTGTTTGAGCGCACGCTACCTACCTTGGAGGTTGATGCTGCTGATAGCTAGCCCTGTTCTCGGAGGCTTGGTGGGGAGTATCTCGGTGACGACTTCGGTCGGGGGAGGGGAGGCGGAGTTTGAGCAGGTGGCTCCTCTTTCTCCCGCTCTCCTCGCGGTCTCACTTCAGGTGACGGAGTCGACTTTGGAGGCTGTCCCTAGGGGAGGGAGTCCGGGGCAGGTGGCCTCTGCTCTTTCTCCTCCCCTCGCGGCGCCGGAGCTGCAGATGGCGGCTGGGCTTAGGGGAGGCGGTCCATTGTCGTGGATCTAAGACTGACAGTAGAATAGGGGTAGGTATGAGTAGGCAAGATCGTAGCTATGGCGAAGTTGTACACACGAGTTTTACGAGTTCAGGCCCTTCGCAGAGGAAGTAACAGCCCTACGTCTCGGTGCCCGGAGGCGGTCGACTGGATTATGTGTGTGTGTGTTACAGGGGGTGCGAACCCTTGTGCCAGAGGAGGGGGTGGCTTATATAGAGTGCGCCAGGACCCCGGCCATCCTCCGTTACCAAGAGTTCAATGTACATAAAGAGGAGGCATTACTGGTAACACCAGCCTTAAATGCCTTAATGGCCTTAAAGACTACAGAGTGAACGCTTGCCCATTGCTGTTCTAGATGACTCCTGGTCTCCTATAAGTCGAGTGGATTCTTGTATGGTCGAGTGGTCGAGTGACTTCAGGAAGGAGTGGTCTCCGAGTAACTGGTAGGTCGAGTGGATTGCACTTGACACCTTTGTTGAGCCTTTCCTATTGTCTCTTGAGCTTCTTTGCTTCTAGGACAGTGGCCTTGGATAGGGCGTATAGGTCAGGCCTATGACCCTACCCCAGGTCTATGTCATCATCATTAGCCCCTTAATGGATTGAGGTCCGAGTGAGAAGAAGGTTGAAGTTGATCTTGCTTCGATTCTTGTGCTTCATAAATATTCATTTTTGAACGGGGGCCAGTGCTTGACCTTCGGATTCGTTTCAGTCGCCTTGATCGATTCAGAGATTGCCGATTGGATTTACAACGTCATCCGCCGAGTGTTGTTTTTGACGCGAAACCTTTGGCGCGATTGGTTATGATGTATCCCGGGCTTCACGGGATTCGAAATTTCGGGGAAGCGCGCGGGAGGAGCGCGCCGTGATAAGCGGGGTGGATAAACAGGAATGTTTCGATGTCCGCGCCACCTTTTTCGCCACGTATCCCGCACGCGACTGTTGAGGGATTTGACAGGATCGCCCAGGCCCACGCGTCAGCCACTCAGAAGTGGGCCTTTAAAAGTGGCGAGGCCGAGGCGTCTGCACTGTGCGCGTCCATTCTCCTTCTTCTTCCTCTGTTCCTCCACCACATCCAGTTTCTCTGCTCTCGACGCCGCCACTACGCCGCCATGGGGAAGGAAAAGACAGCGGCGCTGGAACGCACGAAGAAGGCGACGGGGGCGGCGAAAGGCAAGAAGACTAATCGGGGATCTTCGTCGCGGTCGGGGCTGCCGTCGGGAGTGATCCAGGGCGGTTGGATTCGATCCTCGCTTCAGCATGAAGACTTGGACGAGCTGGCTGAGTCCGGGCTGATCGTCCACAAAGCTGCGCGGTTGCCGGAGGGGGAGATGGAGCCGCAGCCGCGGCCGGGTGAGTGTGTTCTGCTCGCCACCCATGTCGACCGCGGTTTCTCACTTCCTCCGCACCCTTTTTTCCGGGGCTTCTTGAATTTCTTCGGGGCCCAACTCCATCATTTTTCCCAACACCATCACATATCTTGCCGCGTTCGTGTCCATGTGCGAGAATTTCTTGGGGTGTCGACCGCACTAGGGTATTTTCAAGCACATTTTCACCATACGCTCACAGATGGTGAAGAAAGCAAATTCAAACGACAAGAAAACCCACGTTATCTAGATGTGTGGGGGCTTGGGTGTCCAGAAGAGGAAGAGGAGTTCTTTCCGTTCGATGACTCTTCCTGAGTCGGTCAGGGGCTGGCAGTCGACCTGGTTCTACTACCAGGATATCGCGACCCCAGGCCAGTCGACTGGACTTCCCCCTTTTTCTTTTGATCGTGTTCAGACTCCATCTCCGTTGAAAGTGATCGCCGAGGAGAAGGCGGTGATAGCCATGCTGGTCGAGAGGGTGGTCCAGCTGATCAACCAAGGCGTCACCGGCATGGACTTGTTGGAGGTGTTCCTTAGTTGGCGCATTCAACCGCTCCAGGCCTGTGACCACTCTATGTGGATGTAATCCGGAGCTGGCGACACCGCTCGGGTTCATCCAGAAGAGGTGCCAGCCAAAACAGTGGCCCAATGGCTGAGGAGTATCACCGGAAACAAGGACAACCCAGGGGAGCCAGGAGAGTCGATCGTTTCAGTGACAGCAATCAACCAGACAAGGTTCGGCCGCTATAACCGATTGCATTTGGATACGTTTTCCGACTATTTGTTAATCCGACTGATTTCCACTCTGTTCCTTGTCTTGTAGATTTACACAGAAATGTACTCAATGCCCAATGGCGAACAAGCTCTCTGGAGCAGGACCATGAGGGCGAGGACAGCGCGGAGGAGAGTGATGATTGGGAGTCGCCACACGACGATGATGAAGACGAGAGCGACGAGTCAGACGACGAGGAGGCAGTCGACTCACCGCCTCGTTCAGAACATCGATCCAAGAAGCACCATTATCCCACGGGAGGCGCGGTAAGGCTGTGGCCTCGAGCGCTCAAGCGCGCTCGGTCTTCAACTCCGGAGCTGGTGGAGAAAGTCACCAGGCAGCCCAAGATCAATCATTCGAAGGCTCGGAAGACCTTGCCTAAGATCAAGATGGATGTTCCTGTTGCTTCCGGGTAAATGTTATTTTCGTGTTTTCTTGCTCCGACTGATTCTCCTGTCCTGACCGAGTGGATGATGAACTTTTCCAGCCCGGCCTCTGCCGCGACTGATATGGATATCGACAAGGTCCCAGACGACGAGGAAACCGATGACACGGCTACCTCCAAAGCTAGTAAGTCTGCCCGACTCGAATTTATTCGGTCGATTGGATTGTTCGTCAGTTGCATCTCTGACTTTTTCTGTTTGTTGCAGCTCCACGAGACGTTGTCGTGCTTCCGGACGATGAGGAAGAAGTGCCCCTGAGGGAAAGGAGGAGGAGGGACAAGGGACTGAGCGCGAAAGCGCCTGAGGTTCAGGTTCCTTAGTCGACACTGATGCCTGGGACAGCAGTCGAGCGATCCACAGATCCGACTCACACCAACGTCACTTTCGGTATCCCGCTGTCGACTGATTGCCCATCAGGGTCAGCTGCTCAGACCCCTGCTGCTCCAATACAACTCCACGCATCAGACCTAGTGGCTGCTTCGACTGCCTTGCCATCATCGCTTTTCACTGCGTACCAGACTCCAGACGGCCCACCGAGCGCCGCCAAGGAAGCTCTTCTTCAGTTGAATCTTGTGATGGGGCAGATGAAAGTGGTGCACGAGGCCAGTCAGGTGGCCTTCAACGCTGGCGCTGCTCTGCAAACCAATGTCCAGGTTAATTGACTTCCGACTGATCTTATTTCTTATCCGATCACCCACTGGGGTCTGTCTGCCTTAAAGTTGTATAGGTCTTCCACTTGAGTCGACTTGGATTGAGTCGATTGAATTTTTGAACTAGTGGGGGCACGCTGATTGCACCCACTGGGTGTAGTCCCCGAGACCATAGTTGACTGCGGGCAGTCGACTATGGTCTGAGAATCTGAATTTTCTCACTCGGCCTAGGCGGATCATGCCGAGTGAAAACCTGAACCAGTGGGGGCACGCTAAGTGCACCCACTGGGTGTAGTCCCCGAGACCGTGGTCGACTGCGGGCAGTCGACTATGGTCTGAGAACAACTTTCTTCGCTTTTTTTTACGACTCGAGCTGGGCAGACCATGCCGAGTATTGAATCAAACCAGTGGGGGAACGCTAAGTGCACCCACTGGGTGTAGTCCCCGAGACTACCGTTGAATGTTTGATTCGGCAGTAGTCTTAGAGTAACTTTCACCGTGATGCTCTTTTGCTTCTGTCGACTGATATGTCTTATATGTTGACTGCAGAAATCTTCTGATCTTGGGGCTCAACTTTCTACACTAAATAAGGAGCAAATTAGCCTCAACCTTGATCTAGAACTGGCCAAGAAGAATCTCAAGACTGCTCGTGACGAAGTAGCTGCCATGGGAGGTAACCAATCGTCGACTGTCCATCTTACAACTAGCACTTTTTCGTGTGTTTTTTCCTTTTTAGTCACTTTGAACTGGGTGACACCACTCGAACAGATGTGCGTAGTGAAAACCGTCAACTCCAAGCTCGTCTGAAGAATGTTGTTTCTTTAGAGAAAATGCAGCAGGCCCTGGAGAAGAAGGATCTGGATCTTGCTACTGCCCAGAAGGAGGCGCGAGAGAAAACGGCGCTTGCTGACAAGAAGCTGGCTTCAGTCGGCAAGTTAGAAGAAGAGAACTCCAAACTGAAGACCGCTGTCTCTGATGCCAATCGGCAGGTTGAGCAACTGAAGAAAGACAAGGACAGGCTGATTGGCGAGATTGGAAACATCAAAGCCAAGAAGGGCGAGTTAGAATCTTATCTGGGCCAGCTTACTGCAAAACTGGTCTTAAAGCTTGAAGGTACTGATGTTCGACTGATTTGTTGTGGTCGATTGACAGGTCTTATTATATTGTCGACTCACTATTTACTCGACTGTGCAGAGCTTTGCCAGGACTTTGAAGCGGAAACTGGGTGGGTCGAGATGGGTCTCGATCCCAAAAATTGTCCAGTCAAAGATGATGTCGCAATGAATGTGCTGCGGTTGGAATCTCGCATGGACAGTGTGGTTGCTTATCTTGCCCGTCTGAAGGCGGCGATGACTCGGGTTGATGCTGAACTCGGGCCTCAGGCGGAACCGTTTCAAGACCTCGAGTCTCTGATGGCTCGACTGAATCAAATACCTGACCGAGTGCAAGAATGGAAGAAGTCATCTGCTCACTACGGCGCCGATGTCGCCCTGTCCCTGATCCGAGTGCACTGCAAGGATGTCAAAGAAGATAAGCTGGCGGAGCTCAAGGTTGCTAACACAAAAAGGCACACTTTCCAGTCCTTCATGGACACTTTCCTTGACGCCGCCACTCACATCGCAGACAACATAGACCTTGATAGTTTCTGCGACCCAGCCTCCTGACGAGTGACCGAAAAACATTATGCTCCACCTTTATTTGCCTCGGAATGCCGAGTGATCGTGTAATCGTTAAACTCCTTCGGGCTTGATGTCCGAGTACTTTAATCCATGGTCTGGAACCTTAGGATTTATCTGAATATGCTTGTGTTTGCCTTCGAGTGGAACTTCTTCTTCACTCGGAATAGTCATTGTACTTGAGATGCAGCTCTGAGGAGGAGGTCCCAGTCGACCTGCACCTCGTCGACCTTGCAGATCAGGACGGGCGCACGTTATACTTGTGGCGCAACTCTGAGGAGAAGGTCGCAGTCGACCTGCACCTCGTCGTCCTTGCAGATAGGGATGGAGCGCACGTTGTATTTGTGGCGCAGCTCCGAAGAGAAGGTTGCAGTCGACCTGCACTTCGTCGTCCTTGCGGATGAGGATGGAGCGCACGTTGTATTTGTGGCGCAGCTCCGAAGAGAAGGTTGCAGTTGACCTGCACTTCATCATCCTTGCGGATGAGGATGTGCTTCAAACTTAGGCAAGTGCTGGACTGCAGCTAAGCCCTCGAGTGTGAGGGTTGCTCACCACTCGGTAGGATTTTTTAAACATAGGCGAGTACGGGACAACAGCTAAGCCTCCAAGTGTGAGGGTTGCTCACCACTCGGTAGGATTTTTCAAACATAGGCGAGTGCTGGACTGCAGCTAAGCCCCCGAGTGTGAGGGTTGCTCACCACTCGGTAGGATTTTTTAAACTTAGGCGAGTACGGGACTGCAGCTAAGCCTCCGAGTGAGAGGATTGCTCACCACTCGGTAGGATTTTTCAAACTTAGGCGAGTACCGGACTGCAGCTAAGCCCCCGAGTGAGAGGCTTGCTCACCACTCGGTAGGATTTTTTGAACTTAGGCGAGTACTGGACTGCAGCTAAGCCCCCGAGTGAGAGGCTTGCTCACCACTCGGTAGGATTTTTCGACCTTAGGCGAGTACTGGACTGCAGCTAAGCCCCTGAGTGAGAGGCTTGCTCACCACTCGGTAGGATTTTTCAAACTTAGGCTTGTACTGGACTGCAGCTAAGCCCCCGAGTGAGAGGCTTGCTCACCACTTGGTAGGATTTTTCAAACTTAGGCGAGTACTGGACTGCAGCTAAGCCCCCGAGTGAGAGGCTTCCTCACCACTCGGTAGGATTTTTCAAACTTAGGCGAGTACTGGACTGCAGCTAAGCCCCCGAGTGAGAGGCTTGCTCACCACTCGGTAGGATTTTTTTTAAACTTAGGCGAAACGGATTCGCAGCTAAGCCCCCGAGTGAGAGGTTTGCTCACCACTCGGCAGGATTTTTTTTAAAACTTAGGCGAAATGAATTCGCAGCTAAGCCCCCGAGTGAGAGGCTTGCTCACCACTCGGTAGGATTTTTCAAACTTAGGCGAGTACTGGACTGCAGCTAAGCCCCTGAGTGAGAGGCTTGCTCACCACTCGGTAGGATTTAAAAAAAAAACTTAGGCGAAACGGATTCCCAGCTAAGCCCCCGAGTGAGAGGTTTGCTCACCACTCGGTAGGTTTTTTTTTAAAACTTAGGCGAAACGGATTCGCAGCTAAGCTCCCGAGTGAGAGGCTTGCTCACCACTTGGTAGGACTTAACGAACTTAGGCGAAACGGGTTCGCAGCTAAGCCACCGAGTGAGAGGTTTGCTCACCACTCGGTAGGATTTAAAAAAAACATAGGCGAAACAGATTCGCAGCTAAGCTCCCGAGTGACAGGCTTGCTCACCACTCGGTAGGACTTTTCGAACTTAGGCGAAACGGGTTCGCAGCTAAGCCACCCACTAGGGGATTTAGAGAATAAAAAAGGAACAACAATCATTTATGAGACTGTAAAAACTGTGTCTTTAATAATCAAACTAGAAGGTATTTCTTATTAAATCTCAACAGTCTGAAAGCTTAAGTGTAAAAGGGGCGGAGCAGCTCCGCATTCCAAGCGTGTGGCTTGTCTTTCTTGTGCTCGACGTTGTAAAGGTGGTACGCTCCGTTGTGGAGCACTCTGGTGACAATGAAGGGGCCTTCCCAAGCAGGAGCAAGCTTGTGTGGTTTCTGCTGATCCACTCGAAGAACCAAGTCTCCCTCTTGAAATGCTCGACCCCTCACGTTTCTGGCATGGAA
This sequence comes from Aegilops tauschii subsp. strangulata, assembly GCF_002575655.3. Classification (NCBI taxonomy): domain Eukaryota; kingdom Viridiplantae; phylum Streptophyta; class Magnoliopsida; order Poales; family Poaceae; genus Aegilops; species Aegilops tauschii. Next base: position 21,879,812 of record NC_053037.3, read on the forward strand.
TCGATGCAGGTCTTGCTGATAGATGGTCGACCGGATCAGGGCCATTTCTCTTTCCTCTTCCAGGAGATCAACTGCATCTTGTTGTGCCTGTTCCGCTTCATCTTCTGAGAAAAGCTCGACTCGGGGTGCATTGTGAAGCAAGTCACTCGGAAGTACAGCCTCAGCTCCATAGACTAAGAAGAATGGAGTTCGGCCAGTCGACCGATTATGAGTTATCCTCAATCCCCAAAGCACTGATGGAAGTTCATCGACCCAGGCGCCTGCTGCATGCTTGAGATTGTGCATCAATTGGGGTTTCAGTCCTTCGAGAATCAATCTGTTTGCTCTTTCAGCTTGTCCATTCGACTGGGGATGGGCGACTGAAGCATAGTCGACTCGAGTGCCTTGGGAAGCGCAGAAAGCTCTGAACTCATCAGAATCGAAGTTCGAATCATTGTCTGTGATGATGCTGTGTGGAACACCATATCTGAATGTTAACTCTCTGATGAAGCCGACAGCAGTTCTGGCTTCAAGATTTTTGATAGGCTTGGCTTCGATCCATTTAGTAAACTTGTCGACTGCGACGAGCACATGAGTGAGGCCGCTCCTACCAGTCCTCAGAGGCCCAACCATATCCAATCCCCAAACAACAAAGGGCCAAACGAGTGGAATGGTCTTTAGGGCTGATGCAGGCTTGTGAGACATATTGGAGTAAAACTGGCAAGCTTCACATTTGTCGACTATTTCTTTCGCCATTTCATTTGCTCGTGGCCAATAAAATCCCGCTCGGTATGCTTTGGCCACAATGGTCCGAGAGGACGCATGGTGACCAAAGGTCCCCGAGTGGATGTCGTTGAGGATCACTTGACCTTCTTCTGGAGTTATGCATATCTGGCTGACTCCAGTTACACTTTCTCTGAACAGCTGTCCTCTTATCACAGTAAAGGCTTTGGATCGACGGACGATCTGTCGAGCCTCTTCTTCATCCTCTGGGAGCTCCTTCCTAAGAATGTATGCGATGTACGACACTGTCTAGTCAGGAGTGATGACCAAAACCTCCATGATCAAGTCGACCATGGCTGGGACTTCGACTTCAGTCGGATCAGTGGCACTCTTTGGTTGTGGGGGCTCTTCATTGAAAGGATCTTCTTGAATTGAAGGTGTATGAATATGTTCCAAAAACACATTGCTGGGAATGGCTTCCCTCTTGGAACCTATCTTCGCCAAATCATCAGTTGCTTGATTTTTCAGTCGGGGTATGTGATGGAGCTCTAAACCCTCAAACTTCTTTTCTAACTTTCTCACAGCATTACAATAGCCAGTCATAGCCGGGCTTCTGACATCCCACTCCTTCATTACTTGATTAACCACTAAATCCGAGTCACCGTAGACCATGAGGCGACGGACGCCGAGTGAAATGGCCATACGCAACCCGTACAAAAGTGCCTCATATTCAGCTTCGTTGTTGGAGGAATCAAAATGAATCTGGAGAACATAGCTGAGCTTGTCACCTCGGGGGGATACCAATACCACCCCAGCACTGGATCCATTCAGCATCTTGGATCCATCAAAGAACATGGTCCAATGTTCCGAGTGAATCTGAGTTGGCAGTTGCTGTTCGACCGACTCGGCGAGGAAATCTGCTATTGCTTGGGACTTGATAGCTTTCTTTGCCTCAAACTTGATATCCAAGGGAAGGAGTTCAATCGCCCACTTTGTCACTCGACCAGTTGCATCTCTGTTGTTCAGAATTTCTGACAATGGTGCGTCGCTGACGACTGTAATGGAGTGGTCAGATAAATAATGTGCAAGTTTCTTCGTGGTCATGTAAATCCCATAAACAAGCTTCTGATAATGAGGATATATTTGCTTGGATGGAGTCTGAACTTCAGAAACATAGTATACTGGGCGTTGAACTTTATAAGCTTTTCCTTCTTCTTCCCGCTCGGCCGTGAGTACTGTCCAGTAGCTGCAATATAAAGAAGTAAAGGCTCTTTGCTGATTGGGGCAGCGAGCACCGGCTGGGTGGAAAGCAGGGCTTTGAGTTCTGCAAACGCTGCATCAGCTTCAGGAGTCCACTCGAACTTGTCAGATTTCTTCATCAGTCGGTAAAGAGGCAATGCCTTTTCACCGAGGCGAGAAATGAATCAACTCAAGGCGGCCAAACAACCAGTAAGCTTCTGGACATCATGCACACGCACATGGCGCTTCATCCGGAGCATGGCACAAACTTTCTCTGGGTTCGCATTGATCCCTCATTTAGAAACGAGGAAACCGAGTAACTTTCCGCTAGCAACCACTACTAGGAAAAGGGCTATAGCTGATATGGACATTAATGGTGCACCATGTATGTGGTGCACCACTGCTATATAGCAGTGGCGCACCAGATACAGGTGCGTCATTAGTGTCCTCATTACTAATGGCGCACCAGACACACGGTGCGCCATTAGTAGCAGTTTTTTATATTTTTCCAAAACTACTAATGGGGCACCAAGGCACAATGCGCCATTACTAGTTTTATCTAGTAATGGCGCACCACACGCTCTGTGCGGGACTACTAACAAATTTTCTTTTACTTTTTTTTTCCAAAACTAGTAGTGGCGCACCTGTTTGAAGTGCGCCATTACTAGTTCAAACTAGTAATGGCGCACCACAACCATGGTGTGCCACTACTAACAATTTTTTCTATTTTTTTGCAAAACTAGTAATGGCGCACCACGTAACAGGTGCACCATTAGTAAGCAGGTTACTAATGGCGCACCTGTTACGTGGTGCGCTATTGGTAGCTTTGACCAAATGCATCGCCCCCCCCCCCCCCCCCCCCCCCGTGGACCGCCTTTTCAGTTTAAAAAAAATAAAAGAAAATGATGCAAATGTCAAAAAATAAAAGAAAATAAGTTTCCCACATGATATGTGGTCTAGTTGTTGGGAAAATTTACAAATATGAAATTCGACTTTATTTGCAAAATCTCTCTGGAATTTAGTAAAATGGGCATAACTTTTGCATACGAACTCGGATTAAAAAGTTTTTTATATTGAAAATCATCTACTCGAAAAGTTACATCCGAATGGCGTAGATGGATGATCATCGTAGTTTGAGTGAGCAGACGCAAATGATGATCAGCCAGTCCCCTGGGTACACCCGGCATGCCAGAAGGCTTCCATGCAAAGATGTCCCAGTTCTCATGGAGGAACTGGATGCGCGCTTCTTCCTATTTGTTGTCGAGTGATGTTGAGATATGAGTAGGAGCAGCATTAGGATCGGTCGGGTGAATATGAATTGGCTTGGTTTCACCGGACGACTGAAATGCAGAATCCGTAGCAGGCTTCTTGGAGCGCAGCAAATCACTCGGGTCTGCATTTTTCCGGTATTCTTGCATTTCGACTGCTGCCATTTGTGCATCGGTGATTTTTTAGCCCTTCTGGAAGCACTCTTCTACCTTCTGTCGATTGCCAGTGATAGTGATCACTCCTCTGGGACCAGGCATTTTCAATTTGAGGTACAGGTAACATGGTCGAGCCATGAAACGTGCATAGGCAGGCCTACCCAGAATAGCATGGTAAGCACTCTGGAAATCCACTACTTCAAATGTCAACTTTTCCTTGCGGTAATTCTTGGAATCATCGAAAACCACATCAAGGGCGATCTGGCCGAGTGATTCGGCCTTCTTGCTAGGTATAACGCCATGGAAACTCATATTGCTTTCACTGAGCTTGGACATCGGAATACCCATTCCCTTCAACGTTTCAGTATAAAGGATATTCAGACCGCTACCACCATCCATTAGCACTTTAATCAGTCGAGTGCCTTCAACAACTGGGTCGATCACCAACGCTTGCCTCCCAGGGGTGGCTATATGCGCAGGATGGTCAAACTGGTCGAATGTGATGGCAGTCTGGGACCACTTCAAATAACTTTGTGTTGCTGGAGCAACCATGTTCACTTCTCTGTTGATAACTTTCAATCGACTTTTGCTCTCAACATCAGCAAAAATATCAGAGTGGAGTTGACATTGGGAAAACCATCATCATCCTCCTCCTTATCCTCACCCTTGTCCGACTCCTTTTCCTTCTCGTTGGGTTGTTTCTCTCAGAACTGCTGGATCAGGAGTCGACACTGTCGAGTCGTGTGTTTAAGGTAGATCAGATTACCCTCTTCGTCTTTCTTAGTATGAATGTGGCATGGTAAATCCAACACATCATTTCCGGCTTGGTCTTTCACTTTCTTGGGGTTTCAGGGCCCTTTGGGCTTCCCCTTTAATTTTCCTTGAGCCACAACTAAAGCCTCACCAGGAGCAGCTGGCTCGGCCTTACGCTTCTGTTTCCGATTGGAAGTACCTCCACCGGTTTCCTGGGCGACTGTTTTGTGCTTGCCACTCCGGAGTCGGTCTTCTTCTTCGCCGTTAGCGTATTTGGTGGTAATCTCCATCATCCGAGTCAGGGACATATCTCCTATCTGACCGAATTTCAGATTCAACTCTCGATACTTAACGCCTTCTTTGAAGGCACAAACTGCTTGGTGATCTGACACATTCTCCACTATATGGTGCAACATGATCCATCTCTGGATATAGTCTCTCAAGGTTTCATTCGGCTTTTGTACGCAGTGCTGCAATTCTGTCAACCCTGCTGGCCATTTGCAAGTACCCTCAAAAGTTCTAACAAACACTCGGGCGAGTTCTTCCCAACTGAATATACTGCCAGGTGCTAGCTGAGTCAACCATGCTCTAGCCGAGCCTTCTAACATCAGAGGAAGGTGCTTCATGGCCGGTTCATCATTGCCACCACCAATTTGTACAGCCACTCGGTAGTCTTCAAGCCAAGTGTCAGGCTTAGACTCACCAGTAAACTTGCTGACTCCAGTCGCCAACCTGAAGTTGGGAGGAATCACTGCAGCCCTGATGGCTCTGCTGAAACACTCGAGACCTGAGACATGCACTCTGCTGCCAGTGGGATAATCTCTGTCATGGCCTTCTCTATGTGCTCTGTTCCTGTCAACCATACCTTGAACGAGAATAGATCTCGCATCAAAGCCCGACTCCCTTAGGTCGACTGGTACTCTTCGCTCGCCGCTGTGGGGGCGCCTGTCATCGTGCCGCCGAGGCACATATGACCCGCTCCTCGGAGGAGGCGTGGGCACTCGACGACGGTCATCGTGGTCGAGTCGGTGAACATACTGCTCGCGGTTTCTGTACTGATCTTGCCGGTATCCACGTCCCTCACGCCGCGGGGGCGATCTTGGGTTGTGAGCCGACTGAACTGTGTCTGGCATCACAGATCTGCTATGAATCATATTCCGCGACTGAGATACTGCTATGTTCTGCTCTCCGGCCGCCCGGAGCAAGGCCCGGATTTGCATCAAACCTCTGCCAGCTTCCGACTGGGAAGGCTGAATCGACTCTACTATTCGGGCTGCAGCTGTGAGATTTTGAATCGGAGTGCGGTATACCTGAGTTTCAGGCGGAAAAAGTTGTCGTCGACTGGACTCAGGGATCCGCTGCCGAGCGCGCTCGTTGACTGCTTGCTGCAAATTTTCCAGTCGACTGCGCTCAGCCAAGTTGGCCAGGCGCGCCTCCTCCAAGGCCCGGGCCTCGGGGAATTCTCCAACGATAAGAGTGTGAAGTGCATCCATATTGCGGCGGCGAAGCTCTTCCCTCTGCTGCGAAGAAAGGGGCTCGAGGCGGTACTCCTCATGAACGCGCGACGGATCGCCGCCGCCATCACCACCGTCGTCGCGGGGGAAGCCAGGAGGACTGCATGGTCCGTTGACCATCAAGACTTCTGTCGCGGGATCGCTCCTGTCGCACTCGGATGCGGTCTCGACGGAGCCAGTCGACAGGTCGAACAGGCCGTAGAGAGTTTCGTCGGGCTCGATTACCGCGACTTGTGGGGCGGCCGACTGACGGGCCACCGCGTGTCTCACCCACCGCTGGAGCCGCGACCGACCGGAACGCTTGCGCCGGCAAACATCGGGGAGCTAGGACACCATAGGAGCCAACCGATACTGGGTCGACGGCTGCCGGAGAAGGACGCCGCGGACGCACGCGCGAAAGTGCGTCACCCCGCGGACGGGGAGCGCCTCAACATCGAGTGGAGCTTCCTGAAGCCAAGCGGAGTCATTGGCGATGAAAACGAGCATGCCGAGATGGATCTTGCGGCCCTTAGCCAGTCCGCCGATGAAAACCATGATGATGAGAATCGGAAGAAAATCGCAACTCCACCAAAAAGTCGCTAAGACACCTGCCCACGGTGGGCGCCAACTGTCGTGGATCTAAGACTGACAGTAGAAAGCCCTACGTCTCGGTGCCCGAAGGCGGTCGAATGGGCTGTAGGTATGAGGAGGAAATATCCTAGCTATGGCGAAGTTGTACACACGAGTTTTACGACTTCAGGCCCTTCGCAGAGAAAGTAAGCCCTACGTCTCGGTGCCCGAAGGCGGTCGACTGGATTATGTGTGTGTGTGTGTTACAGGGGGTGCGAACACTTGTGCCAGAGGAGGGGGTGGCTTATATAGAGTGCGCCAGGACCCCGGCCATCCTCCGTTACCAAGAGTTCAATGTACATAAAGAGGAAGTGTTACTGGTAACGCCAACCTTAAATGCTTTAATGTCCTTAAAGACTACAGAGTGAACGCTTGTCCGTTGCTGCTCTAGATGACTCCTGGTCTCCTATAAGTCGAGTGGATTCTTGTACGGTCGAGTGGCCGAGTGACTTCAGGAAGGAGGGGTCTCCGAGTAACTGGTAGGTCAAGTGGATTGCACTTGACACCTTTGTTGAGCCTTTCCTGTTGTCTCCTGAGCTTCTTTGCTTCTAGGACAGTGACCTTGGATAGGGCGTATAGGTCAGGCCTATGACCCTACCCCAGGTCTATGTCGTCATCATCCGGGGAAGGTGGCCTCGACTCCCTCTTCCCCACTGGCGGCTAGGGAGGCCGCATCCCCTGTGGCGCCGATGACCCCCTCTAGCCAGAGGGCTGGGGCGGGAGGAGTGTACGGGCAGGCGGCCCTCGCGCTTCCCTCTCCCGGTGCACCGGCGTCCCAGGGCCTCGGTACGAGGCAGACGTCAGTGGGGCCGGGGAGATCCCCGCCGCTTCCCCCGGCAGCTCCTGCCAACTCTTCGAGGGGTGCAGATTCGCAGTGTGCTGGGGGTGAGGCCGGTGGCTTTACTCCGAGTGGGGTCACTCGGGAGGAGGTCATCGCCTTTGGAGGGATTCCGGATCCAGTCTCTGCGGGGCGACGGATGAGCTGCCATCTCCAGGATCATCCGGAGGTTGATGACATGCAGTAGCGGTGCGCCATGAGGGCGGCCAAGCTTCGTGACATTGATGTCACTACTGGTATGTCGGTCAACACTTCTAATTTCATTCTGCATTTTTCTAATAATGAGATTATTAATAATGCATATCCATTAGGAGTTTCACTAGGTAGTAATGATAGTGAAATTTCAAACTCTGTTAATGATCTCCTAGATTTGGAAGCGGAACGCGCTTTAGAAACGATTCGAAACTAACAGCGGTAAAACCCATGAATGATGCAGATATCGATGCGTTGGGGGTCAGGGTGCTCGATAATTCTTGTGCGGATCTTGCACCATCCATTCCTGAGTCAGAGGAAGAGGCTGCTTTAGTTCGATCCACTGAGCCCGGTTGTGAGGACTGGGTGGAGGATCAAAACAAACCTAAACGCAAGTGGAAGTAGAAGATCTACCCTGCTTCAGCGGTACGTAGGAGTGCTAGGATCCGTACTACTAAAAAATTTCATGATGAAATATGAAAGGAATCTTTTGGAATAGCAGAGGTCTGAAAGACTTGGCTAAAAGAAGGTTTCATGCAGATGTGTCTATCGAGCATAGATTGGATTTTATTGCTTTCTCGGAAACTGGTAGAGATAATTTTTCGCCCCAGTTTCTCAATACTTTATTGGGAGGTGTCGATTTCGATTGGCACTGCCAGCCTCCGAGAGGAAGATCAGGTGGGATCTTACTTGGAGTGAGATGCGATTCGCTGGAATTCCGAAGTGTAGTGATGGGAGATTTCGCAGTTAAGTTTCGAGTTAGGTCGAAAGCTGATGGGTTTAATTGGGCACTGGTGGCGGTTTATGGTGCCGCACAGCCCGAGCTCAAACCAGAGTTCTTGGCGGATATTGTTCGAATTTGTGGCTCTGAGCAGCTCCCAATTCTGGTAGGGGGTGATTTCAATATCATTAGGAGGAGAGAGGAAAAAAACAATGATAACTTCGACGATAGGTGGTCGTTTATGTTCAATACCATTATTGAAAGCTTGGATCTGAGAGAGATAGAGCTTTCCGGTAGAAAATTTACCTGGGTTAATGCTTTGCCAAATCCGACGTTTGAGAAGCTGGCTCGAGTCCTAGCGAGCATCGAATGGGAACAGAAATTTCCTTTGGTAATGGTCCAGGCACTTTCGCATGGTATTTCTGATCACACGCCTTTATTTGTGGACTCGGGTGAGCCAACCCACATGGGGAACAAAAACTCCTTTTCATTCGAGCTGGCATGGTTTGAACGAGAAGTCTTCTTGGATCTGATAGCCAGGGAATGGGCTAAGGATGCAGGAGGTAGGACTTCGGTTGAGCGCTGGCAGAATAAGATAAGGCATTTGAGAAGTTTCTTGCATGGGTGGGCTAAGCATCTTAGTGGGATTTATAAGGTCGAAAAGGAAAGGCTCCTTACACTTATTCAGTCCCTAGATTTAAAAGCCAAGTCCACAATTTTGCAAGCCACGGAGCTTCGTGCTAAACTGGAGGCGGAGATGAGGTTGAAAGAGCTTCTCCGTGAAGAGGAATTAAAGTGGGCGCTGCGGCCTAAGGTTCGCAAAGTTGTCTAGGGGGATGCGAACACTCAATTCTTTCACATGATTGCTAATGGCAAGCACAGAAAGAAGAGAATCTTTCAGCTTGAACAAGATGAAGGAACGATTTTAGGACAGGAAAACCTAAAATTATACATAACTGAATACTACAAGCAGTTGTTTGGGCCTCCGGAGGATAATTGTGTATCCCTGGATGAGTCCAGTATTGAGGATGTGCCTCAACTTACTGCTGATGAGAATGATATTTTGACTGCCCCGTTTTCGGAGAAAGAGGTGTTTGAAGCCATTACACAGATGAAAAACAATAATGCCCCAGGGCCGGATGGATTTCCGGCGGAATCCTATGAAAATTGTTGGCATATTATTAAGGGGGCCGGATTTGCTACCAATGTTCCATGATTTATTCTCTAGACAACTTCAGTTATTTCACTTGAATTTTGGGACAATAACATTGCTTCCTAAGAAAACAAAGGTTGTGAGAATTGAGCAGTTCAGGCCGATCTGTCTTCTCAACGTTAGTTTCAAAATTTGCACCAAGGTTGGGACTAATAGGATCACGCAGATTGCATATTCCGTGCTGCAGCATTCCCAAACTGCTTTCATGCCGGATAGGAATATCCTAGAAGGGGTTGTGGTCCTTCATGAAACGCTCCATGAAATCCACATGAAAAAACTAGATGGAGTTGTTTTTAAGGTGGATTTCGAGAAAGCGTACGATAAAGTCAAATGGCCTTTCCTTCAACCGGACTTGCGTATGAAAGGTTTTGGAGAGGCCTGGCGACGCTAGGTAGAATCGTTCACGCGAAAAGGGAGTGTTGGAATTAAAGTGAATGCCGACATAGGTCATTATTTCCAGACACATAAGGATGAGACAAGGGGATCTGATGTCTCCTATTTTGTTCAACATTGTAGTTGATATGTTGGCTATTCTAATAGGAAGGGCTAAGGAGGCTGGTCAGGTGGTTGGCTTGCTGCCTCATCTAGTTGATGGAAGTGTGTCTATCCTACAGTACGCCGATGATACGATCATCTTTATGGAGCATGACTTGGCAAAAACGAGAAATATGAAGCTAGTGTTATGCTTATTTGAACAATTGACCGGGTTAAAGATTAACTTTCACAAAAGAGAATTGTTCTGTTTTGGAAGAGCCAATGAGGAACAAGAGGCTTATAGGCAATTGTTTGGGTGCGAATTGGGGACCTTACCTTTTACGTATTTAGGTATACCAATTCACCATCGTAAGCTGACAAACAGAGAATGGAAGTGTATCGAGGATCGCTTGAAAAGAAACTGAGTTGCTGGAAGGGCAAGCTCATGTCATACGGAGGCCGATTAATTCTGATTAATTCGGTTCTCACGAGTATGCCTATGTTTCTGTTGTCTTTCTTCAAAGTCCCAGTTGGAGTTAGGAAAAGGCTGGACTTTTATCGATCCCGATTCTTCTGGCAGAGCGATGAACTAATTAGAAAGAAAATACAGACTTGCCAAATGGGATATTATCTGTCGACCGAAAGACCAAGGGGGTCATGGCATTGAGAATCTTGAGGTCAAGAACAGATATCTTCTCAACAAGTGGCTATCGAAGTTATCTGTCGAGACTGATGCCACTTGGGCGCAGATCCTCCGTAGTAAGTATCTTCACTCCCAACCTTTGTCCCAGGTGACAGCGAGGCCGACTGACTCACCTTTTTGAAAGGGCTTATGAGAGTCAAATTAGTCTTTTTAATAGGACAAAGTTTATTACCGGCAATGGTGCTAGCACATGATTCTGGGAGGATACTTGGCTCGGAGAGACCCCCCTTGCACTGCAATACCCGTCTCTGTATCGTATTGTTCAACGACGTGATGCTTTCGTTGCAACGGTACTTCAATCCCTTCCCCTTAATATTCAGTTCAGGAGGACGCTAGCCGGTAATCGTTGGGAAGAGTGGTTCCATCTAGTGAGTAGACTGATGGAGGTTCAGCTGTCTCAATAGCCCGATCAATTACGCTGGAAGCTTACTAGGTCTTGAGAGTTTACAGTTAAATCAATGTATCTCGATGTTATCAATTCAAGCTCTATTCCTAGTTCCAAATATGTTTGGACAGCCAAAGTTCATTTGAAAATTAAAGTGTTTATGTGGTTTGTACATAAACAAGTCATCTTAACCAAGGACAATTTGGCAAAGCGTAACTGGACAGGACCTACTAGGTGTAGTTTCTGTGATCGGGATGAAACTATCAAACACCTTTTTCTTGATTGCCCGTTAGCCAAAGTTCTATGGCGGACGATCCACATTGCCTTTAACATTACTCCTCCGAGTTATGTCAGCACGTTATTTGGAACGTGGCTTAACGGGATAGAGTCCGAAACAGCGAGACACATTCTCGTAGGAGTATGTGCTTTATTGTGGGTAGTCTGGAACTGCAGAAATGATTTGGTTTTTAACAGAACAACAAATATTCATTCTTTGCAGGTTATCTTCCGAGCCACTGCGTTGATCCGTATGTGGTCGCTATTCACTCCGATGGATGACAGGAAACGTTTGGTTACTGGATCTATCCGGTGAGAGATGGTAGCACGGGATATATTCAACCGGTTTGGATGGCGGTCAGTAATAGGATAGACAATTAGTTTACCTATCTTTCTTATGCCAGCCGGTTGTGGCTTTTTTGGCTAGTTTCTTATTGGCCATTTGGCTCTTTGTGAGCTTTCTTTTACTTTCGTTTGAGACTTTAAGACCTTGTTGAAACTATTTACTTATTTATAAAGTTGGCCGTATGCATCGTTCTGATGCAGAGACCGGGGAGCCCCTCCTTTTCGAAAAAAAAGAAGTCATCCTAAGTAAAATGTGGCGACCGCGCTGGTGACCTGGTGAGGGAACAGCGCTGGCGACCGCGAGGTCACCCAGGGCCGCCCCGGCGGCGACGGCCTGCGGGGTAACCGCTTCTGGGCTCTCTACGGGCCGGACTCCGACGAGTCTGACGACGAAGATGACCGCGCTGCGACCAGATCGGTGGTGGAGGCCCCATCGCAGACGCCGTCGGATTCTAGTTGCGAGTCACTATGGGTAGGCTATTCAGAAGATGAGGTCGCCGTGAACATCGACGTGATTGTCTCGTCCAGCGATCGGGCTTGGGATGGACTCACTATTCGATAGCGATCAGGCTGCCATGTGTACGCTGCTCCGAACTATTAGCTTCGCCACCCTGATCACTCCCTAATCACGTGAAAAATACTCCCAAAAGCCCAAGCCCACACATGCCAAGCCGAGATCCAGCAACAGTAGGCCCACAATTTATGAAGACAAAGCGATCGGTCTAGGTCACACACGTTTCTTTTCCTCTGACCTTGCTGTTCGATGCTGCCGCCACACGTCTAGGGCGGTTTTGCATCAGTTCTCCTTCTAGCCGACGCAAAATCTAAAAGGGTTGGCGATCCATAGTTGCGGTTGCGTAGGCACACGGCCGGCCGGTCGTTCTCACGGCCAAGATGAACGGCATGGCAACGATGGGTAAGTTTACTTCCGTCTCTCGCTCTCTCTTGGGAGTAATTTCTTTTTTGCGGGGAACTCTCTTGGAGTAAGTTTAAATTCATCTCTAATTCTTACTTATATCTCGTCAGTTTGTCGAATCTAATTTTCCAATGCGACAAATTTGTAGAAACTACAAACATTGGAAATTAATTAGGGGTAATCTTATTGACTAGTTCTGCTTGACGCTTGTGTTGATAACTTGCATGAAAAGAGAAAACGAACAATATTCATAGTATGTACTGATGATATGGTTTCCTATATATGGTTACAAAATTTTGGTGCTTATAGTTCTTGCCCCCCCCCCCCCCCCCCCCCCCCTCCTATCGCCGATTTCTGGCTCCGTCCCTGCTAGTGAGGTACTTCGGTGAGTTGTTCACAGGCGAACGGATGCGACAGTGCTTCGACCGTGGCGTGGCCCTCTGCCAAAAGGTATGTAGTCCGTCCCTTACCCTAGGTGATTTCATCGGTCCTAGGACGGTCGTGTCATGGTGCGGGAAGAAGGGGCGGCCGGTGGCAGTGCCACCGCCGCCCCCTGGCTGGCGATCTGAGCCCCTCGATCAGTGCGGCTAGACAACTACGTCTCAATCATCTCATGGGCCAAGATGGGCCGGCAACAACGTTGGATGTTTCGGTCTCGCATCAGATTGGGTATTCGACCCAGTCGCAAGCTATGTCCAGTGGGCCGGATGGAACGACAGACTATACCGTGCGAAGCGAACATGCAGATGACCCAATCGTCTTTGATCATGCCTAGGGTTCGGCCATGAAGGCTTGTTCCTGGCTTCTCGACGTGGCGAGGAAGGACTGCGCGTATACCCTGGACGAAGGCTCCTCGTCCGTTCATGGCGGGTAAGGGGAACCGCCGCCAGCCTCCTCGCACTCCAGCGTTGGGTGCCAGACCCGATGAAAGGCAGCAGCAGGACCGCGATGGATGTCCGTTGTTGCTGCTCCTGTTGGTTAGGGAGCGGGACACGACCGGGGAGGCTACGACACTGGCTAGGCTTAGAAGCTGAGGCTGACAGGCAGAACTTCGCCGTATAGTACGGTGGCAGACAATGGGGCTATGATGGATACGACGCCTACGGGAACGGCAGGCACCGTTTGTCGTCCTCGGGCAGGGGTGGCAGGTGCTTTAATGATCACCAGCAGAACGGCGGTGCTAGGTGCCGGGGATTTAATGCCCGCCGCGGTAAATTTGTTGAGGGGGCGTCGGGACCCCAATACCGATCGAGAGGTGGTTTTCGGGATTAACCGGGTTGCGATGGGCGATCCACCGCGAGCGGTCGCTGTCCGTGATGGCGCGACCTGCTACCTCTTCGGAATGACCCGCCCCACGGATTGTTGATGCAGCAATGGTTGAGTCACAAGTGGCTGCGACTGGAAGAACGAGGCCGGCGTATGGGGCACTACCAGGAGCCGTGATTTATGTTGTCTTTGCCCTCACTACGGTGTCGGTGCCAACGGCGAAAACGGCTGCACCTTGGGATGCGGCAAGTGACAAGTTAAGTGACAAGTCAGACAACGAACGGGTAACCAAATGGGCACGTAAGAAGGAAAAGATGACATGTTATCGATCCGGTGAATCGCGTTTTTATTGTGGTCGAATGCACGGTGGAGCTTTGTAACACATGCCTCAAACCGAAACACGGTTCGGCAGAGTGCCCCTTGTTGCTAGGACAGAAACCTGTGGTCATGATTTATGGGGTGTGCAATAATGAGTTGATGTTTTCTGAGTCCCCTTGCACTATTTCTGTTGCACCCTGTGAGGGAGTCCTGAATTAAGGGGTCCTCGGGCGTCCGGGCTATGTGACGTGGGCCGGACTATGGGCCATGAAGATACAAGACAGAAGATTTCTTCCCGTGTCCGGATGAGACTCTCCTTTGCGTGGAAGGCAAGCTTGGCGTTCGGATATGCAGATTCCTTTCTTTATAAACCGACTCTATACAACCCTAGGTCCCTCCGTTGTCTATATAAAGCGGAGGGTTTAGTCCGTATAGGCAATCATAATCATACAGGCTAGACATCTAGGGTTTGGCCATTACGATCTCTAGGTTGATCAACTCTTGTAAACCCCATATTCATCCAAGATAATCAAGCAGGAAGTAGGGTATTACCTCCGTCGAGAGGGCCCGAACCTGGATAAACATCGTGTCCCTGTCTCCTATTACCTTCGATCCTCAGACGCACAGTTCGGGACCCCCTATCCGAGATCTGCCGGTTTTTACACCGACATTGGTGCTTTCATTGAGAGTTCCGCTGTGTCGTCCAGAAGGTTCGATGGCTCCATCAGTCATCCACAACAATGCTGCCCTGAGGGAGGTCTTTCTCCCTGGCCAGATCTTTGTGTTCGGCGGCTTCGCACTGCGGGCCAACTCGCTTGGCCATCTAGAGCAGATCGATATCTACGCCCCAGGTCACTAGATTAGTTTTGGAAATCTGGATTATGTCGCCGATATCAGAGGAGACTTGATCTTCCAAGGGTTCGCGACCCCAACCTCCGCTCTGGCCTTAGATCCGGAGCGCATCACCAGGTCCGAAGATGGGATTCCCCAGCCCGCCAGACTCTCTGCGGCTATTAAGCCTAGTACGGGAGAGCTGGAGGAAGTAGTGTCACCGGCAATCATTATGAAGCTGGACCCTTCTCCGAACACTTGCTCCGAACCCTCGGAGTCAACATCGTGTGAGCTCGGCCAAGGAGTTTCCTTCCTGTCGTACTCCACAGACTCTCTTCTCCCTGGCCAAACCTCACCTTTAAGCGAGGCTCTGGACTTAATGCGATCCCTCGTCATTACAAAGGGGCAATGTCCGAACTACGCCCAGCCCGAACTAGGGGCTGAGAATGGGGAATTTTACGGCCCACCCAGCACCCACTTCATAGCCACTGTCGAGGACTTAACCGACATGCTCGATTACAGTTCCGAAGACATCGACGGTATGGACGACGATTCTGGAGAAGACCAGGCCCAAAACCCGCCGTTTACCGAACGCTGGACGGCCACCTCTTCAAATGACGTGTACATGGTGGATACACCCAAAGAAGGTAACGACGATAACGAGAAAAGCCCAGTTGAGGATAAACCTCCTGAGACACAACCAAAGCACCGACGTCAGCGGCGCCGCTCTAAATCACGCCGTGGAAAAGACAGCAATACTGGCACCAGAGACAACAATACTCCGGACGATGCCGAAGACCAAGAAGACCCCGTCGAGCGAACCTCCGAGCAGGACGATCGTGAAGATGGGCAAACTGGCCCCGATGAACAAGAAGTAAACGAAGACTCGGAGGATAGTAATTATCTTCCACTCTCCGAGGATGAGGTGAGCCTCGGCGACGAAGACTTTATCGTGCCTGAGGAACCCCTTGAGTAGGAGCGCTTCAAGCGCCGGCTAATAGTCACTGCAAGGAGCCTGAAAAAGAAGAAGCAGCAGCTTCAAGCCGACCAAGATCTGCTCAACGACAGGTGGACTAATGTCCTGGTAGCCGAGGAATACGGCCTCGGGGGCCCAATCAAGAGTTACACGAAGCGCAAGCTGCTACCTCAATTTGACGACGAGGCGTTGGAGCCCATACCATCAACGCGTAACGCGGCCGACCGGCCACCACGTGGCCGTGACAAAACGGCAACTCAAGCCGAACACCAGCCCATACTACCTCGCCGTAAAAGCAGAGACAAAATAGCTCGGGGATATATGTATGACCTATCGCAGGACTTGGAAAATAGAGCAGGTGAGACCAGATCGATCTACGGATCGCGGGGGCGTGCCCCAGCGCGCGAGGATGGCTATCTAGCCGGGCGCGGCAAGCATAACCACGTCCGGCCGAAAACCGCAGATGGACTCCATCCGAGCTGCGTCGCGACTTGGCCCGATATAGAGGTGCCGCACACCCCCTCTGCTCACTGACGAAGTATTGGAGCATGAATTCCTAGAAGGGTTCAAACCCATGAATATCGAATCATATGATGGAACAGCAGATCCCGCAGTATGGATTGAGGACTTTCTTCTCCATATTCATATGGCCCGCGGTGATGATCTTCATGCCATCAAATACCTCCCGCTAAAGCTCAAGGGACCAGCTCGACACTGGTTAAACAGCGTGCCAAAAAACTCCATTGGCTGCTGGGAGGACTTGGAAGACGCCTTCCGCAAGAACTTCCAGGGCACATACGTCCGACCTCCGGATGCCGATGACTTAAGTCACATCGTTCAATAGCCCGGAGAGTCGGCCAGGAAATTCTGGACCAGGTTCCTAATTAAAAAGAACCAGATTGTCGACTGTCCGGGTGTCGAAGCCCTAGCGGCCTTTAAGCATAGCATTCGCCACGCATGGCTCGCCCGGCACCTTGGCCAAGAAAAGCCGAAGTCCATGGCAGCCCTCATGGCACTTATTACCCGCTTTTTCGCGAGCGAAGATAGTTGGCTAGCCCGTAGCAGCAACAATGCAAGCGAACCTGGCACTTCTGAAGCAAGAAATAGCAACGGCAAGCCCCGAAGCAACAGGCACAAGCGTCGGAAGAACGGTGACAATACCGATGACACGGCGGTCAACGCCGGATTCAGTGGCTCCAATTCCGGTCAGTGGAAGAAGCCATTTAAAAGAAGTAATCCGGGCACATCAAGCTTGGATCGAATCCTCGATCGACCATGCCAGATCCACGACACCCCCGATAAACCAGCCAATCATACCAACAGAAGCTGTTGGGTCTTTAAACAGGCCGGTAAGTTAAATACCGAGAATAAGGAGAAGGGGTCGCCAAGTGAGGAGGACGACGAGGAGCCCCGTCCGCCGAACACAGGGGGACAAAAGAAATCCCCCCATGTCAAAATGGTGAATATGATATACGTTACTCATATCCCCAAGAGGGAGCGCAAACGCGCGCTCAGGGACGTCTATGCGATAGAGCCAGTTGCCCCAAAATTCAATCCATGGTCATCCTGCCCGATCACTTTTGATCGCAGGGACCATCCGACCAGTATCCGTCACGGCGGCTCAGGCGCACTGGTCCTCGACCCAATCATTGATGGATTCCACCTCACGCGAGTCCTCACGGGCGGTAGCAGCAGCCTTGACCTACTCTATCAGGACACAGTCCGCAAGATGGGCATCGAACCGTCAAGGATCAAGCCCACGAAAACTACTTTCAAAGGAGTAATACCAGGTGTAGAGGCTCGTTGCATGGGCTCAATCACATTGGAAGTCGTCTTCGGATCACCGAACAACATCCGAAGCGAAGACTTGATCTTCGACATCGTCCCCTTCCGCAGTGGCTATCACGCACTGCTCGGACGAACCGCATTTTCTCGCTTCAATGCGGTGCCACACTATGCCTATCTCAAACTTAAGATGCCCGGCCCACGCGGTGTCATAACAGTCAACGGAAACATGGAACGCTCCCTTCGTACCAAGGAGCACACCGCGGCCCTGGCAGCGGAAGTACAGGGCAGCATTATCAAGCAGAACATCAATTCGGCGGCCAAGGCCCCGGGCACTATTAAACGAGTCCGGACTACTCCGCAGCATGACAGTCCAGCTCGTCAGGAGTCCGACTAGCAATTCGGCCTCTGTCTCTGTCCCGACCAAATTGCGGCGTACGTACCGCGCGTACATAACTACGCACTAAAAATACCATGGGCAAAGACGGAGGCATAACTCGATCTGGGCACTCATACTTTCCCTTTTATTTCTAATCATTTTCAGGTTTCTTTTCCACGGGCCCCTCATGACGGCCTGATCGTCGATCCTTTCAAAGGATAAACATACCAAGGAGGCAAGCAGCATAGACATGTGGCAGAACACCTAGATGATCGTCTTGACGATCACTTTATCTGTTTTGAGGACCCACACGCAGCTTCCCCTTGGTCTCGGCATGTCAAATATCCCTATTGCTTATCGCATTACTTGTACAAATACGCTTTGACGTATCAATCAGATTATAACGGAAACAGTTTCCGGCCCAACATACGTGGCACTGGCTTACTCCTTCATTATATTTCACTGTTTTTATCGATAGCACTCGTACACCTTGGTCCGACATAAATCGCCAGGGGCTCCATCACGCTCCATACGTCTGCAAAATCTTTGGTCAATAGTTGGGTTGCCCGGCTCCTGTGCTTGCTACCTTACGTTCCATCTTATCGGCTAGGGTAGTAAAGGGAGAACTACTGCGATTGTGTTCCTGGTTTATCCGGATAAACACCTCAGTAGAGAAAGCCAAAAACTGACTATCATGATGCGGCAAGAGCTGCTCAGCTATTCGGTGGCTAAACATAAATCTCTTGCGATTTTTTCCGCATTATGCGATGGATCGGCCTCCACCCGATCAGGTGTCTACAGTGCCCTAGTCTGGATAAACAAATGCTAACTAGGGGCTGCGTCTACACTCCTACAGCGTGTTTGGCAATATTTGGGAAGGGGAATGGGAGTTTAGAGGAGGGAGTTGTGTTGAGATTAGACATGGGATGAGTCGTTTTATTCCCAATCCTCTGTTTGGTGCGTGATAGGAATTATGTGCGAGAATATGAGGAGAAATTGTACTCCCTTGTTTGGTGCGTGGGAATTCACATGGGATTAGACAGGGAAGTTAGGATGAAGGGTTAAGATTGACTCACTAAAGCAATTCCAATCCAACTCCCATCCCTCCCCTGTTAATAAAACGGTCGGAGTTGGAGTCTCAAGTCCCATGTCTATTCCCTTGTGAATTCCCAATGCCTCCAATCAAACAATAGATTTGAAGTCTCGTACCCCTTCAATTCCCATTCCCTAACTCTAATTACCCCCAACCAAACACTTTGCTATTGTCAAAATCCTATGGCTAAGTGAGGGTGATAAAGCCACATAGTCCGATTGCCTGGTTCGCCGCACTAAACACCTCCTTCAAGGACCAAACTCTTGGGTCAAGTGTGTTTAGGTTCCAAACCGAACACCCCCGTACTACCTACGTGGGGGCTGAAGCCGACGACTGGCCAACCCTCACATTTAAATAAACGGCCGCACAAGAGGAAATATTTTCAAAAAACAACGAGCAATATAATACATATAGGCTTTGTTCCATAATACAGGATCGGATAACACGAATACATTCATTCAAAGATAATGTCCTTTGCACACTGGCCCTTTACAAGGCGGGATCCCTCCAGGACATCATCAAAATATAGCTCAGGCATGCGGTGCTCTTTGCCCATAGGTGGTCCCTCGGTCACAAGCTTGACGGCATTCATCTTTGCCCACTGTACCTTGACACGGGCGAAGGCCATCCGCGCACCTTCAATGCAGACCGACCGCTTTATGGCATCAAGCCGAGGGCAGGCATCGACCAGCCGCTTCACGAGCTCGAAGTGGCTGCTGGGTATGGCTTCCACAGGCCATAGACGGATTATCAAATCCTTCATGGCCAATCCGGCCAGCCTATGCGGTTTGGTCAGCTGTTTCAGCTGATCGCTAAGGGGCACCGGATCCTCTGGCGCAAGGTATTGTGACCAGAACAGCTTCTCCGTTGAGCTCCCTCCTTGGCTCGGAAGAACTCCGCAGCATCAGCAACACTTCATGGCAGATCCGCAACCGCTCCTGGAGAACTCCAAATCCGGTTCAGTAAGAGGTACCTTTTCTTCACAAATTTGCTCTGCATAATAAAGGCCTTACCCACCGCAATCTGCTTGGCCTCCTGGATTTCCCGGAGGGCGCCCTAGGCCTCAACCCAGGCCTCTTGTGCGCTTTGGCATGCCTTAGCAAGTTCGGACTCTCGGTCCGTAATCTTGCATTCCAAGGACTTGCATTTCTATATGGCGTCCTTGAGCTCCTGCTGAACCTCCCCGACCCTTGACATGTGTTTTTTGCGGGTAGTTTGTTCCTTCTCCGCTTTCTTCTGGGCCTCGGCCAGCGCGTTCTTGAGGGACTCCACCTCGGCCGCAGCTCCTATGAAACATCATAATAACATGATCAACACAAATAATTCATATCATTTTGGATCTGAACAGGGCATTGCATACCTTGCTTGTCCTCTAGTTGTTTTTTGACATGATCGAGCTCTTCATCGGCCTGCTCCAGACTCTGCTTCAGTTTGGAGACTTCGGCAGAATGGGAGGTCGCAGCCAGCATCGACGCCTGCTTATTCATATAGACATATGTGATTAGTCCCTGCGAAAATTATTTGATCCTCTGTTCGGCCTGTCTTTTTGAACACCGGACAGAGTCTCAGGGGCTACTGTCTGTACTACAACATTCTTTTCCATAATTACATCATATACCTCAAAGCCTGTTAGAAGGCTGGTGCAGGCTTCGGTTAGTCTGTTCTAAGCAGACTTAACCCTCTCAACCACCGTACCCATAAGGATACGGTGTTCTTTTACAATGGAAGCACCTTGAAGCGCTTCCAGTAGAGTATTCGGTGCCTCTGGATGGACAGAAGTCACCGGCGGAATAGGTGCACCTCCTTCTTTCGAAGGAGGCTGCTTACCTGATTCCAAGAGCCGTATGGGCCTCCAGAATAGTATTCCGCTGGTGGCCAAATTGGGTATGGCTCCCATCGCCAGTTTCTAGGGGGTCTGCTCCCCCATGTGTCCGGCGGCCGAGGTATCACCCTCTAGCGCCACGTTGACGACCTTCTGTACCTCTCCCTGGCCTAGGAGGGTCCTTCGGGACAACACTTCGGCGTCGTCCGTAGTCTTGGGGGAGGAGGCCGGCGGAGGCGACCCGCTGTCCATCACATTTGGATCCAGCGAATTCCCCGAAGATGACGATCACTGGAGGTGGACGTGAGCCGGACTGCAGCGCGTGATTCAACATGTTAAAACCACGAAGTAAAGGAGGTGGATATATATGTGCATAAGTGCCTTTTAGTACTTATGATCTGGCCAGGGGCTTCTCCCCGGGATGCCACTCAGGGCTGCTATCGGTGTCCGATTCAGAATTGTCCGCAAGGGAGACCCTCCCTTTCTTGGACGCCTTCGCCTCTGCCTCCAGATCCATGGAGGCCGCCCTTTTCTTCCTTCCCCCCTCTGTGGGAGAATTGCTTTCCTCCTCCTCCTCGTCGTTCTCGGCGGGGGAGGAGTGGGTTTCGACGTCTTCGGACGTTGCGTCCGAAGTGCCTTTACGGCGGAGGCCGCTTCTCGCCTCCTGGCCCTTCTTCTTGGCCTTCTTCTCCGGCGCCTGGTAGGGCGCCGGAACCAGCATCTTTGTCATAAGTGGGATAGCCGGGTTTTCAGGCAGCGGAGCCAGACACTGGATCCGCTCCGCCTTCTTTATCCAGCCCTGAAAAGACAAATGGAGAAGCCTAGACATCTTCCTTGGATGCACAGTTAGGGATACACCTTGAAGTATGAAGAACTTATCGGACTGGCTGGATAAGTCAGGTTATATCCGCGGTCGTCGGTCGTCTTCGACCACGACTGATTGGCCTTGAAAAGCACCTTCCAGATACCTTCATGCGTGGAGCCGAAGAACTGTTGCAAGGTCTGGGGCTTGGCCGGATCAAACTCCCACAAATGGCAAGTCCTGCTTTGGCAAGGAAGGATCCGGCGAAAAAACATCACCTAGATCACATTGACAAGCTTGATGTTCTTGTCCACCATGCTCTTGATGCGCGTTTGTAGCGCTGACACCTCGTCCGACGATGCCTAGTCCAGGCCCTTTTTTACCCAGGAGGTAAGCCGCATTGGGGGCCCGGACTTGAATTCGGGAGCCGTGGCCCAGGTGGTGTCGCGGGGCTCTGTGACGTAGAACCACCGTTGTTGCCACCCTTTGACGGTCTCCACAAAGGTGCCTGTGGGCCATGTGACGTTGGATAGTTTGCTCACCATGGCGCCTCCGCACTCTGCATGTTGACCATCCACTACTTTTGGCTTCACATTGAAGATCTTTAGCCATAATCCGAAGTGGGGTGGGATGCGGAGGCTGGCCTCGCACACGACAATGAATGCCGAGATATTGAGGAAAGAATTTGGGGCTAGATCGTGGAAATCTAGCGCGTAGTAGAACATGAGTCCGCGGACGAAGGGGTGGAGGGGAAATCCTAACCCGCGGATGAAGTGGGGGATGAATACCACCCTCTCGTTGGGCTTCGGGGTGGGGACGATCTGCCCCTTGGCCGGAAGCCGGTGGGCGATTTCCTGGGCCAAGTACCCCGCTTCCCGGAGCTCCGTGATGTTCTCCTTCGTGACGGAGGAGGCCATCCACTTGCCCTGCGCTCCAGATCCGGACATGGTCGGAGTGCTTTTTTGGGGGCGAAAAGGATGCAAGCTTGGGTGCTGGAGCTCGAGAACGGATGGGCAGAGAGGAAGAAGGCTTCAGTGAAAGAGTGGATCTTTATCCTCTTATGAAGGCAGCGAATATCAAGCACCTCCCGACTCGCCTTAAAGCTCGCCTATTCCCCAAGGGTCTTGCGGACGGCGCAGTTGGATTACCCACAGCCGTATTGATCAGAATCCCGCGTTAAGGGGACACGATCTCTACTTCGACAAGATGTGCCAATGAAAACCGCATCTCCAAACATGGAGTGGGAGGCTAAAAAATGGTTCGAAATAATGACCAGGCAGGGACGTAACGTCTTGCTACAAAAGTTGTCAGTCGATGGGACTTGTGAAATGTTATACTCTTTGCGGCTGTGCGTGGCGCCTATTTTGCAGAGCCGGGCACGTTTCTTGTGTCCGAGGGCTACATTGAAGTATTCGGAGGTGGAACCCGCCTTGCTACATCGAAGATAATCTGCGCGCCGGACACATCGTCATTGAAGCATGGTTCAGGGGCTACTAAGGGAGTCCTGGATTAAGGGGTCCTCGGGCGTCCGGGCTATGTGACGTGGGCCGGACTAATGGGCCATGAAGATACAAGATAGAAGATTTCTTCCCGTGTCCGGATGGGACTCTCCTTTGCGTGGAAGGCAAGCTTGTCGTTTGGATATGAAGATTCCTTTCTCTGTAAACCGGCTCTGTACAACCCTAGGTCCCTCCAGTGTCTATATAAGCCAGAGGGTTTAGTCCATAGAGGCAATCATAATCATACATGCTAGACATATAGGGTTTAGCCATTACAATCTCGAGGTAGATCAACTATTATAAACCCCATATTCATCCAAGATAATCAAGCAGGAAGTAGGGTATTACCTCCATCGAGAGGGCCCGAACCTCGGTAAACATCGTGTCCCTGTCTCCTGTTACCTTCGATCCACAGACGCACAGTTCGGGATGCCCTACCTGAGATCTGCCGGTTTTGACACCGACACCCTGCCTGGACAGCTCTAGGACCGGCATGGTAAGGGTGGCACGTGGGACACTACCAAAGAACCAGATTGTGCAGCAGCTGAGGAGGTTGGTTTCAGCCAGTTTTTAGTGGTCTCTTTTGTGGCTCGAGGATCAAGTTTACAGAGTGGATTTTCCTATGACGGGTGATCTAGCTCATCTTCTGAAGTTTGGCAGTTGGGTCCCAAATAGCACATGTGTTCTTCAGTTTGATGAATGGAAAAGATCGGAGACGAAGGGAACACCTCTAGGAATGATTTAGGTTAGATTCTCAGTGGCACCATCGATGCATCTGAATGACTTTCTGGTCACTCAGAGTTTGGGCTTTGATAACCCACAAGTATAGGGGATCGCAACAGTTTTCGAGGGTAGAGTATTCAACCCAAATTTATTGATTCGACACAAGGGGAGCCAAAGAATATTCTCAAGTATTAGCAGTTGAGTTGTCAATTCAACCACACCTGGATAACTTAATATCCGCAGCAAAGTATATAGTAGCAAAAGTAGTATGGAAGCAATGGTAATAGTGGCAAAAGTAACAATAGCAGTTTTGTAGTAATTGTAACAGTGGCAACACAAAAGTAACTAAGCAAAGAGAAATATGTGAAAAGCTCATAGGCAATGGATCAGTGGTGGATAATTATGTCGGATGCGATTCCTCGTGCAATAGTTATAACATAGGGTGACACAGAACTAGCTCCAGTTCATCAATGTAATGTAGGCATGTATTCCGAATATAGTCATACGTGCTTATGGAAAAGAACTTGCGTGACATCTTTTGTCCTACCCTCCCGTGGCAGCGGGGTCCTATTGGAAACTAAGGGATATTAAGGCCTCCTTTTAATAGAGTACCAGACCAAAGCATTAGCACTTAGTGAATACATGAACTCCTCAAACTACGGTCATCACCGGTAAGTATCCATATTATTGTCACTTCGGGGTTAACGAATCATAACACATAATAGGTGACTATAGACTTGCAAGATAGGATCAAGAACTCACATATATTCATGAAAACATAATAGGTTCAAATCTGAAATCATGGCACCCGGGCCCTAGTGACAAGCATTAAGCATAGCAAAGTCATAGCAACATCAATCTCAGAACATAATGGATACTAGGGATCAAACCCTAACAAAACTAACTCGATTACATGGTAAATCTCATCCAACCCATCACCGTCCAGCAAGCCTACGATAGAATTACTCACGCACGGCGGTGAGCATCATGAAATTGGTGATGGAGGAAGGTTGATGATGACGACGGCGACGGATTCCCCTTTTCGGATCCCCGAACAGACTCCAGATCAGCCCTCCCGAGAGAGATTAGGGCTTGGCGGCGGCTCCGTATCATAAAACGCGATGAATCCTTCTCTCTGATTTTTTTCTCCCCCAACGTGAACATATAGAGTTGGAGTTGAGGTCGGTGGAGCTCCAGGGGGCCCACGAGGCAGGGGGTGCGCCCCACCCTCGTGGACAAGGTGTGGGCCCCTGGTCTTCATTCTTTCGTCAGTATTTTTTATATATTCTAAAAATATTCTCCGTGAAGTTTCAGGTCATTCCGACAACCTTTATTTCTGCACAAAAATAACACCATGGCAATTCTGCTGAAAACAGCGTCAGTCCAGGTTAGTTCCATTCAAATAATGCAAGTTAGAGTCCAAAACAACGGCAAAAGTGTTTGGAAAAGTAGATAAGATGGAGACGTATCAACTCCCCCAAGCTTAAACCTTTGCTTGTCCTCAAGCAATTCATTTGACAAACTGAAAGTGATAAACAAAAAACTTTTACAAACTCTGTTTGCTCTTGTTGTTGCAAATATGTAAAGCCAGCATTCAAGTTTTCAGCAAAGATTATGAACTAACCATATTCACAATAACAGTTAGGTCTCATATTTACTCATATCAATGGCATAATCAACTAGCGAGCAATAATAATAAATCTCGGATGACAACACTTTCTCAAAACAATCATAATATGATATAACAAGATGGTATCTCGCTAGCCCTTTCTGAGACCGCAAAACATAAATGCAGAGCACCTCTGAAGATCAAGGACTGACTAAACATTGTAATTCATTTTAAAAGAGATCCAATCATTGTCATACTCAATATAAATTAATAGTAATGGATGCAAATGACAGCGGTGCTCTCCAACTGGTGCTTTTTAATAAGAGGATGATGACTCAACATAAAAGTAAATAGATTGGCTCTTCGCAGAGGGAAGCAGGGATTTGTAGAGGTTCCAGAGCTCGATTTTGAAACAGACCGAGAGATCTCGATATCTTCCATGCTACATACATTATAGGCGGTTCCCAAGCAGAATGGTAAAGTTTATACTCCCCCACCACCAACAAGCATAAATCAATGGCTTGCCCGAAACAACAGGTGCCTCCAATTAACAATAGTCCTGGCGGAGTTTTGTTTGCAATTATTTTGATTTGGTTTGAGCATGGGACTAGGCATCCCGGTGAACAACCATTTTCTCGTGAGTGAGGAGCGGAGTCCACTCCTCTTGAGAATAACCCGCCTAGCATGGGAGATACAGACAACCCTAGTTGATACATGAGCTATTCGAGCATACAAAACAGAATTTCATTTGAAGGTTTAGAGTTTGGCACATACAAATTTACTTGGAACGGCAGGTAGATACCGCATATAGGAAGGTATGGTGGACTCATATGGAATAACTTTGGGGTTTATGGAAGTGGATGCACAAGCAGTATTCCCGCTTTGTACAAGTAAAGGCTAGAAAAAGACTGGTGAGCGACCAACTAGAGAGCAACAACAGTCATGAACATGCATTAAAATTATTAAACATTGAGTGCAAGCATGAGTAGGATATAATCCACCACGAACATGAATATCGTGGAGGCTATGTTGATTTTGTTTCAACTACATGCGTGAACATGTGCCAAGTCATGCCACTCGAATCGCTCAAAGGAGGATACCACCCTATCATACCTCATCACAACCATTTTAATAACATGTTGGCACTCAAGGTAAACCATTATAAACTCCTAGCTAATTAAGCATGGCATGAGCAACTATAATCTCTAATTGTCATTGCAAACATGTTTCATTCATAATAGGCTGAATCAGGAACAATGAACTAATCATATTTACGAAAACAAGAGAGGCCGAGTTCATACCAGCTTCTCTCATCTCAATCAGTCCATCATATATCGTCATTATTGCCTTTCACTCGCAGACGGAACGGTGTGGATAATAATAATAGTGCACGTGCATTGGACTAAGCTGGAATCTCCAGGCATCTTAATACAAGGGAGAAGACAAGCTAACACGGGCTCTTTGTTAAACCAACAATAATGCATATAAGAGCCACTTCAATATTTTCATTATGGTCTTCTCCTCTCGACCCCCAAGGAAAAGAAAGGAAATAAAACTATTTAGACGGGAAACCTCCCAACAAGCAAAAGAAGAACGAGAAATCTTTTTGGGGTTTCTTTTAATTATTACGACTACAGGCATGGAAAGTAAACTAGCTAAAAGCTACAACTATTTTTTTGATTTTTCTTAAGGTTTTTCAAACACACAAGAGGAAAGCAAGAAAAAAAATTAAAAAAATAAACTAGCATGGATAGTACAATAAAAAAGTATGAGCACCGACAACTAGAATGAGTGTGTGATCATGAATGTAATGTCGGTGAGAAATACGTACTCCCCCAAGCTTAGGCTTTTGGCCTAAGTTGGTCTATGGCCACGGCTGGCCTGGTGGATATCCAAAGTTGTAGCTGGGGTCGTACTGAGATGCAGCAGCTATTGCCTCATGAGCTGCAGCTTGGAGGCGAGCTGCCTCTGTCCTTCTCGCATACTCGTTCGCCTCTTCCCTGGTTATAATATATCTCCTTTTTGCCTGAAAATCAAAGAAACTAGGAGCAGGGAGAGCAACATGGACAGTGCGACGTCTGTCAAAGATTAGTCGGTACTGGAGGAACTGTTCATTCCTCTCATGAAACTGATGGCGAACCATAGCATTAAAATCTAGATAAGCGGAAGGCAATTTCATATCATTTTCATGTATGGGTATCTCAAGAAAATTAGCCACACGGGTTGCATAAATTCCACCAAACAAGTCTCTAACTATTAATATGCAACCTACGTGCAACAATAGCCCCTAAGTTATATTGTTTATCTCCTAATACAACACTCTTGAGAACACTAAGATCCGGGACACACATGCGACATGCCTCGTCCTTACCGTTAATGCATCTACCTATAAAGAGAGCAAAATAAT
This sequence comes from Aegilops tauschii subsp. strangulata, assembly GCF_002575655.3. Classification (NCBI taxonomy): domain Eukaryota; kingdom Viridiplantae; phylum Streptophyta; class Magnoliopsida; order Poales; family Poaceae; genus Aegilops; species Aegilops tauschii. The sequence goes on from NC_053037.3 coordinate 21,907,626, forward strand.
GTATAGCAGGAAAATGAATGCTCCCTATGGTAGCTTGTGTTATTTCTCCAGATTCGCCCACAGTGATAGTAGCAAGAAAGTCCTTAAACTCAGATTTGCGAGAATCACTAGCACTACCCCATTGCAGGAGTTTACAAGCAGTATTAAAATCTTCTAAGTCCATGGTATAGGATTTATCATAAAGATCAAACAGGACAGTGTGAGAATTGTGCGAGGATGAAAATTTGAACCTTCTCACAAAGGAATCAGTTAGGTGGTAATATTGGGGGCACTTATCTAACATGAAGCCCTCGAGTTCAGCATTACGCACATATGCATCAAATTCCTCCTTAATTCCTGCTTGGACCATGAAATTTTCTGAAGGCCATTCACAAGGCTGCACTTGAGCTTCTCTTGGTAGTTCATGGTCCGGCTCACGTATTGCGGGCCTGGGTCATTGCTTCCTTGAAGAATCACCTTGGTACATTTTCCTAAACATATTTCTTCCTCTGAAAAATTTCTGAAATTTTTAGTAACTCAAAATAAATGTGAACCAAATTCAACAAAATTGATCGCAACTACTCCCACAAGTGCCTAGAGACTATATCATGCATTAAAACTACTTGGGACCAAATAAATTTGACATGCAAGCTCAAGAATAGGGTCACCTAAGCAGCAAAAATTTGCAATAAATAAAGCACTAGAACAAAAACTAATTGGACCATTGGAGGAGTCACATACCGAAGAGCAATCCCCCAAAGCAGTTTTGTGAGCGGGGCTTTGAGCAAGGAGATCGAAAATGGCAGCAAGATGAGCTAGAACTCGTGCTTGAGCTAGTTGGTGATTTTCTCATTGCCAGGTGGCAGCCCCCTCTGGCGTGTTCTCAGTGCCAATAATTCTTAAATATTCTAGAAAAAAATCATATTTCAATTTCGGGACATTTGGAGAACTTTTATTTTCGGGGTATTTTTTATTGCAAGGATAAATCAGAAAACAGACAAAAATTACTATTTTTTCTTTATTTAATCTAAATAGCAGAAAGTAAAAGGAGGGCAAGAAGGTTGTGCTTTCTAACTTCATCCATCTCATGCTCATCAAAAGGAATCCACTAACAAGGTTGATCAAGTCTTGTTAACAAACTCTTTTCGGATAACATGGAACCGGAGAAATTTCGAATAACACTAGGTTACCTCAACGGGGATATGCACGTCCCCAATAATAAGAATATCATATTTCTTCTTGACAGTAGAGAGAGGAAATTCAAAACCTCCAATAGTAATCGATGGAATTTTTCCAATAGAATTGATACTATGGACTTGAGGTTGTTTCCTCGGAAAGTGTACCGTATGCTCATTACCATTAACATGCAAAGTGACATTGCCTTTGTTGCAATCAATAACAGCCCCTGCAGTATTCAAAAAGGGTCTACCAAGGATAATCGACATACTGTCGTCCTCGGGAATATCAAGAATAACAAAGTCTGTTAAAATAGTAACGCTTGCAACCACAACATGCACATACTCACAAATACCGACATGTATAGCGGTTGATTTATCAGTCATTTGCAAAGATATTTCAGTAGGTGTCAACTTATTTAAATCAAGTCTACGATATAAAGAGGGAGGCATAACACTAACACCGGCTCCAAGATCACATAAAGCAGTTTTAACATAGTTTCTTTTATGGAGCAAGGTATAGTTGGTACTCCTGGATCTCCTAGTTTCTTTGGTATTCCACCTTTAAAAGTATAATTAGCAAGCTTGGTGGAAATTTCAGCTCCCGGTATCTTTCTTTTATTTGTAAAAATTTCTTTCATATACTTAGCACAAGGATTCATTTCAAGCATATCAGTCAAACGCATACGCAAAAAGATAGGTCTAATCATTTCAGCAAAGCGCTCAAAATCCTCATCATCCTTTTTCTTGGATGGTTTAGGAGGAAAAGGCATGGGTTTCTGAACCCATGGTTCTCTTTCTTTACCGTGCTTCCTAGCAACGAAGTCTCTCTTATCATAACGTTGATTCTTTGATTGTGGGTTATCAAGATCAACAGCAGGTTCAATCCCTACATCATTGTTATTGCTAGGTTGAGCATCAACATGAACATTATCAGTAACATTATCACTAGGTTCATGTTCATCGCCAGATTGTGTTTCAGCATCAGAAATAGAAATATCATTGAGATTCTCAGGTGTGTCAACAACAGGTTCACTAGAAGCATGCAAATTCCACTACTAGAATCTGGCATTTTTTCGTCTACCACGTCTTTGCCGTCTGCCAGCTGACGGCAAAGAGGCCCTTTGCCGTCCGCTTCCACAACGGAGACGGCAAAGAAAGTGCAGATGGCAAAAATGCTATTTGCCGTCAGCTGCTTCTTTGTCGTCGGCCAGCTGACGGCAAAGAGCTAGAAGGCGGACGACAAAGAGCCAGGTGGGCCCCACAGGGCACGGCGTGGCTAGGTCAGATTCTTTGCCGTCCGCTAGCGGACGGCAAAAGAGGTGATTACTTTGCAGTCTGCTAGCGGACGACAATGTTAGTCCTTTGTCGTTTGGTTGCGGACGGCAAAGAGGAGACGTGGGCAGCCCTAACGGTGGCCCTCGTTGCCGTCTCCTAACAGACGACAAAGAAGGCCCACTTAACGGGCCGAGCCATCCCCCCTCTCTCTCTTTCTCTCTCCCCCTCCCGTGCGCCGCCTCTCTCCTCTGTCGCCGCCGCCGGCCATCCCCGCCCCGTCGCCCCGTCGCCGCGCCGCGCCCAGTCGGCCCGCCACCCCGCCGCCCCGCCGCGCCACGTCGCCCCGCCGCCCCGCCGCGCCCAGTCGGCCCGCCACCCCGCCGCCCCGCCGCGCCATGTCGCCCCGCCGCCCCGCCGCACCCCGTCGCCGGAGTGGCCTGCGCCGGGCCGCCCCGGTGCCGGACCCCCCCCCCCCCCGAGGTCCCTGTGCCGCCCCGCCCCGTTGCCGTCCTCCTCCCTGAGGTAATTTTTTCTGTTTTTTTCCTGTTTTTTTGTTCTCTATTTTCTTGATTTGTTTTAGGTTAGTGCTAGGTTTAATTAGGTGTAGTTTTGAGTTTTTAGGTTTAGGTGTAGTTTTGAGTTTTTAGGTTTAGGTTAGTGCTAGGTTTAGGTGTAGTTTTTTCCTGTTCTGTTTTAGGTTAGTGCTAGGTTTAAGAAGAGGAAAAAGGAGAAAAAGAAGAAGTAGAAGAAGAAGAAGAAGAAGAAGAAGAAGAAGAAAAGGAAAAAAAGAAAAAGAAGAAGAAGAAGAAGAAGAAGAAGAAGAAAAGGAAAAAAAGAGAAGGAAGAAGAAGAAAAAGAGGGTTCCTCGGCGTCGATGGTACCCTAAATAGCAAGTATCATCAGTGCGAGGTACATGTGGCCGTCGGTGTCGAATACTACAACCACGTCCCACAAGTGACACAGGGGTCCTGCGTCCAGCAGCAACAGTTCTCGGCGTCGATGGCGGTCGAACACCATTGCAAATTTGTCTGGCAACCTCAGAGATGACGATTGAAACTTGAGACACCCAAACTAACTCAAGTCGGTTTGGTTGTTTGAAATTTCAAAACTTGGCTTTAATCCTCATCGCAGAGGCTGCCAGACAAATTCGCCAAGGTGTTCGACCGTCATCGGCCACCAGAACTATTGTTGCGGGACGCCGGGCGCCGGCTTCACTTGTGGGATGTGGATCTAGTGTTCAACGCCGACCGCCTCATGTACCTTGCACCGATGGTAGTTGCTATTTAGTTTACCCGGGGAAGAGCGGGTTAGAGGGTTCCTCGGTGTCGAATACTTGCTATGTTATTCATCTTTCGATTTAAATGTGCAGTTATTTCGTCGCTTCGAGGGTCTGGTGTTCGAGGAGCTCTGCCCCTGCGTTCGTTGGTGAGCACAAATGACATCTCCTGCTCCCCCTTCATTTGCTCTGTTCCGGTCTTCGTGCCGATGAAACTTGCTAGCTATAGGTGTCAATCATCAGTATGCGTAACCACTATGCGTCTCCCATTCGAATGGGTTACATCTATAAATGTGCATTCATTTGCATATTTATAATCGTGATTCTTTCGAATTGTCCAACGTTATCCATGGACAGCCCGAGTATGTGTAGATTGGGTTCGTTTTCCCATATGCTCAGCTCCGGATCTGATGCAGAATTTCATCAGGGCCTCCCTGTTGTTCTCCAGTTACACATCCTCTCTGCTTATTGCCGAGCCGTGTATCAGGAGAACAGCCGTGGGATTAGGACCTATCTTTATCTATTAGCGTGTAGGTTGCATGGACGTAATAAAACTAATAAACTCCATTAACTGATGGATATGATTTTCTTAATTATGTATATATTTCTTGTGTGTGCAGTAGGAAGTCAATATGAGTGATCGTGCATGGATGTACACCGGTTACACTAGTCAGAAAGTTTGGACCAAGGAATGGTTAACAAAAACCAAGGGGTTTGTTAGAGCCGCATCTGCAAATGGCCAGGAATTTAGCTGGTGCCCCTGTGCCCGTTGCGACAACTATAAAAAGAGGGACGAGCTTGAAATGAGTAAAGACCTGTAGAAGTTTGGTTTTACACCTGGTTACACGGTCTGGACATTACATGGTGAGTCTGCCCAACGTGCCAGAGCCGAGGTTCGTCATCGCACCGACGAGCATGGTACTGGGACCGCAGGCATGGTGCAAGACTTTGACGATGCTCGGGACACGGACGAGGAGATGGAGGAATCTGCAAAGGCCTTCACTGAAATGTTGGAGTCCTCAAAACGTCCTCTCCACTAGCACACTGAGCTTTGTCAGCTGGATGCCATCTCACAAATAATGGCTTTGAAGGCTCAATTCAGCTTGGGCAGAGAATGCTACGACGCGATGATGACAGTATTCAAACGATTTCTACCCAAAGGCCTTGTGCTACCCCCAACCTGTACCACTCAGACAAAATCCTCCGTGTTCTTAAGACGCCCTATGAGAAGATACATGCCTGTGAGAAAGTATGTGTCTTATTTAGGCTTCAGTATGAGGACTTGAACTATTGTCCCATTTGGAATTCTTCAAGGTATGTTGTGGTAGACAACGGTATGGGTGAGAAGACGCAGACCAAAATACCCGTTAATGTTGTTCGGTATATGCCAATCGTACCAAGACTTCAGCGTCTTTTCATGGTCGAAGAGACGGCTAGAAATATGAGATGGCACAAAACGGGCAAAAGAACCGAACTAGATGCACATGGGAATGTGATGATGGTGCACACATCGGATGGTGAAGCGTGGAAGCGCTTCGATGCATTACATAAGGAAAAAAGGCAGATCCAAGGCATCCTCGAGTCGCCGTCCGCACAGATGGGTTCAGTGTGTTTGGTCAGATGGCAACCCCATACAGTTATTGGCCCATGTTTGTCATTCCACTCAATCTCCCCCCCCCCCCCCCCGGGCAGATTATGCAAAGAAAGAACATTTTCCCGACGTTGATAATTCCAGGGCCCAACTCTCCGGGGAAGAATATGAATGTGTACATGCAGCCGCTTAAGGACGAATTGCAAGAAGCTTGGAATAATGGGTTCAAGACATACGACGCCTTTAGCAAACATAACTTCATAATGCGTGCCTGGTACATGTACTCGACGCATGACTTGCCGGCGTATGCGCTATTCGTTGGTTGGTGTGTGCATGGAAGGTTCCCGTACCCCACATGCAAGGGCGCTCTTGAATTTCGTTGGCTGACGGCAGGGCACAAGTATAGTTGCTTCGACTTGCATAGACCGTTTCTACATCTTGGCCATAAGTTCAGGAAAGACAAGAAGAACTTCATCAAAGGTAGTGTTGTCAAACACTCTGCACCACCTGCTTTGATAGGCCAACAGACCCTAGATCAGTTAAACGCTCTCGAACCAGATCCAGAGCGTCCAGGGTATTTCAAGGGGTATAATAAGGAACACGCCAGGACTCACAAGACATGCTTCTGGGATCTGCCTTACTTCAAAGACCTCCTTTGCCCACACAACATCGACGTGATGCACACTGAAAAGAATATCGCCGAAGCCATTTTTGGTACATTGTTCGGCGTAGAGGGGAAATCAAAGGATAATACTAAGGCTAGAGTCGATCAAGAGGAGCTATGTGATAGACCGTTACAAAACATGAAAGAACCGAAAGGAAAGGGGAACTGGACGAAGCGAAAGGCATGGTTCAATCTTGGAAGGCCAGCTATGAAGGAAATTATTTTGTTGGTGAAAATGCAGTTGATGTTCCCCGATGGGTATGCAGAAAATCTAAAGAGGGGAGCGAATCTTCAAAAATTGAAAATATTTCATCTAAAAAGTCATGATAGGCACATATGGATTGAGCGGATAATGCCGGTGATGTTGCGCGGCTTCATCCCTGAGGATGAATGGTTAGTACTGGCAGAGCTGAGCTATTTCTTCCGTGTTCACTGTGCGAAAGAACTATCGCCTGGCTTCCTAGAAGAAATGGAACAGTTCGCACCGGAGTTGATCTGCAAGTTAGAGAAGATCTTTCCGCGAAGCTTCTTTAATCCAATGCAACACTTGATTTTGCATCTCCCGACCGAGGCACGATTGGGGGGGCCCGTGCAAAATCGTTGGTGCTACTCAACTGAGAGGATGCAGAAGATGGTTCGAGCAAAATGTAAAAATTAATGTAGAATAGAAGCATCGATGGCGGAGGCATCCATCACTGAGGAGGCGGCAAACTTCGTGACAGCACACTACGAAGCCAAAAATCGGCATTTGCATAATCCGAAGCCTCGGTACAATGCTGACGAACCTCAAAAGGGTCAATCCAACCTCAGCCTATTCAAAGGGAATCTCGCACCAACCATTGGTCCGATGTCATTTGGACCAGTGGTTGGATGTTGAAGAATGGCGGACCATTTCACTGTATCTCTTCAACAACCTAACAGAAGTGCGGCCGTACATCGAGTAAGATCTCGGTACATTGTTTCACAACTTCTAATTCCTTTGAACTTCTCTTATTCCTGGATATTTGATGTAGTCGATACGTCGCCATATTCTCGTATGGACGGTGATCCAAAAGGATTCCGTCGAAGAGTATGAGCTTCTGGCAAAAGAAGGAGTCGAACATCCCGGTTTCATCTCTTGGTTCAAGAAAAGGGTAATTTCCATTAGACCCTTTCTTTTGTTTGGCTAATTTGTGACTAATGCAAGAATCCTTTCGTATTAAACTTGTAGGCTAATGCAGAGATTATGGATGCCGAATTGAGACAAGTAGCTAATGGTTTTGACTATAAGGTCCGTTCATTTGACAAATACGACATCAACGGGTATCGCTTTTGTACCTATGGCAAAGAGCTATCTATGGCCGACCGAAAGTCTACAAATTGTTGTGTCTCTGCTATCGGCGAAGGAGGTATCGAGTATGATGGAAGAGTTGAAGCAATTTATGAACTTGAATTCTATGGTGAAAACCCACCAAACGTCGTAGTCTTAAGATGTTATTGGTTCCAGCCGAGGGAGACTAGAAGGACTCATGAACATATAGGGCTAGTCGAAATCAAACAAAGCACCCATTTGGATGTTACCGATGTCTATATTACGGCTCAACAGGCAACCCAAGTTTTCTATCTACCGTGGGCCTGTCAAAGTGATCCAAATCACAGTGGTTGGGACGTCGTTTATGAAGTGCCGCCACGTGTTAGACCACCACCCCCCAATGAAAAGGATTATGAACCTCACATTAACCAAGACACATATGCGAAGGAGAATTCTTCCAAGAAACACGTCTTTCGAAAAAACGTTTCAAGAACCGCTCTACTCCACCCCAGAACATTGAAGTAGACAACGATAGTGAATCCGACTTCACCCCTGAGCTGGAACAAGAAGAGCCGGAAGAAGAAGAAGTTACTGCTGCAGATGACCTGTGAATGCTTGAACGATTACGTAAAGGTGGCCTTCCACATGATGATGCATTTATTAATGATGATGATGAGCACGTCATTACCGATAGTGATGATGATGATGCTTTTATTAATGATGATGACGAGCACATCATTACCGATAATGATTATTAGGTATTCAAATTTTTATGTTGTACTTGATTTATATAGTTATTTGTATGATTGTATGGTTTATATAGTTGGTATTTATAATTTTCTTACTTTGTATGATTGTTTCTTATACATAGTGTCATGGTCTTGATTTCCGTCCCGGTCGGCCCTCGCCCGCTTTATGATTCGCATGTGGTACATTCTCTTTCATAACTATTTGTTGCATTTCGCATTTATGACAATTGTGGCCATCAAGTTGACATAGTGATATTTTAATCTAGGAGGTATGTGAACCAGAATTTGAAACGGACCCTCTTGTCGAGAAGTTAAATTTAGTTGAAAAAGAAAATGAGTATTTGAAAGAAAAAATTAAAAGAATTGATGAAGAGAAGATGACATTGGAGTTGTATGTTACCAATGCCATCGATGATCACAAGATGAAGATGAATGCAATGCGCTTGAAGATGGATGCAATGCGCCTGAAGCTTAAGAAGATTAGAAAATATGCCATTGATAATGAGGCTTGGTATCATTATGCCGTTGGATCAATTGTTACCTTAGTTGCGATCTTCATCACATTTGTTGTGATGAGGGTAAGTTTTCTCTAGTGTTTTGCTTTACAAATGGATACTTAGCTTATTTTCCTCCTAAATGGCATAATTACCTAAGTTAGATAAAAAAATAAGCTATACTCAGCTTATTCAGTTCATTTATGACATACTTAGCATACTTAGGTAAAAAATGGCATGATAATCTTTGTTAGCTCCAAAATGATATAGACTTAGCTTATTTTCCTCAAAAATGACATAATAACCTTACTAAGCTCCAAAATGACCTATTTACCTTCCTTAGCTCTAAAATGACCTACACTTAGCATTTTTACCTAGCTTAGCAATAAAATGACATTTTTACCTACCTTAGTTAGAAGAAGAAGAAGAAGATAAAGAAGAGGAGAGGAGAAAAAGAAAGAGAAGAAAAAATCTTCTTCTTCTTCTTCTAACTAGTCTTCTTCTTCTTCTAACTAGTCTTCTTCTTCTTCTTCTAACTTTCATCTTTCCCATTTGCAGATTTGCTTTACATGAGGAAGCTTGGATTCATGGAGTGTACTATTCTTCTGGTGCTTCCTTGTTGTTTATGAAAACTTGTTTGGATATGTATGTCTATATGGATATGTTGTTGGAAACTTGTTTCTGGTTATGTATATATGGATATGTTGGACTTTGTTGAACTATGTTGTTGGATTGGATGAAATATGTTGTTGGACATGCTATTGGATATGTTGGATATGTATGCATGTATATCTTTTTTCAACCATGTCTAATTAATGGGATTTAAATTAAAACAGGGGATATATAGCATCTTTGCCGTCGGCTAGCAGACGACAAAGAGCTTTGTTGTCCGCTAGCAGACGACAAAGAGGACACGTGGCAGTCACCTGTTCAAACTGGGAACACTGGCTGCCTATTTGGTCATTTTGCCTTGCGCTGGCAGACGGCAAAGTGACCAGGTATGCCGTCTACTAGCAGACGGCAAAGATTCAAACCTCTTTGCCGTCTGATGGCGGACGGCATATCTGGACATGTGGTAGCTTCCCAGTGCTGCCTAGCTCGGCTCTTTGCCGTTTGTCAGCAGACGGCAAAGATCTTTGACTCTTTGCTGTCCGCTGGCAGACGGCAAAGAGCGACGTTAACCCCCTAACGGCTCTCACACCACCGCACTACCGTCCGCCGTGTTTGCCGTCTGCTGGCCTCTGATGGCGGACGGCGTAATCCTTTGCCATCCATTCTAATAAGCGGACGGCAAAGAAGGCCTTTGCTGGCAGGCGTTTATCCGGACAATTTGCTGTCCGCTAGCGGACGGCAAAGAATTTTGCCGTCCGTGATCTATGCCTTTGCCGTCCACCATGGCGGACGGCAAAGAAGCTGATTCCCGTAGTGGTCCTATCATTTTTGTTTTTCTTCCTTTGAGAAGGTCTAGGTGCATCAACATTAGTTCTCTGAGAATCTTGCTCAATTCTCTTGGGATGGCCCTCAGGATACAAAGGTTCCTGAGTCATTTTAGCTCCTCTAGTCATAACTCTAACATCATTATCATTTTTCTTATTATTTAATTCATTGAGCAAATCATTCTGAGCTTTAAGCACTTGTTCTACTTGAGTGGTAACCGTAGAAGCATGTTTACTAATGAGTTTAAGTTCACCTTTAACTCTAGACATATAATCGCTCAAGTGTTCAATCATATAAGCATTACGTTTCAATCGTCTACCAACATAAGCATTGAAGTTTTCTTGTCTAAGAAAAAAATTATCAAACTCATCTAAGCATTGGCTAGCAGACTTATAACGAGGAAATATCACCTTCGTCAAATCTATAGAGAGAATTTACCTCTACTACCTATGTCGGGTTATCAAGACCATGTATTTCTTCAATAGGTGGTAAATTCTTAACATCTTCAGCTTTAATACCCCTTTCTTTCATAGATTTCTTTGCCTCTTGCATATCTTCAGGACTGAGAAATAGAATACCCCTTTTATTCAGAGTTGGCTTAGGAGTTGGTTCAGGAAGTGTCCAATTATTTTCATTAGTCAACATATTATTCAATACCAATTCAGCTTGATCAACTGTTCTTTCCCTGCAAACACAACCAGCACAACTATCCAGGTGGTCTCTGGAAGCATCGGTTAGTCCATTATAAAAGATATCAAGTATTTCATTTTCTTGAGAGGATGATCAGGCAAAGCATTAAGTAATTGGAGAAGCCTCCCCCAAGCTTGTGGGAGACTCTCTTCTTCAATTTGCACAAAATTATATATTTTCCTTAAGGCAGCTTGTTTCCCATGCGCGGGGAAATATTTAGCAGAGAAGTAATAAATCATATCCTCGGGACTACGCACATGCTACCTCTTGAGCATGCGTTGGTTTTTCTGTTGAAGAGGAAAGGGTGATGCAGCAAAGTAGCATAAGTATTTCCCTCAGTTTTTGAGGACCAAGGTATCAATCCAGTAGGAGGCCACACGCAAGTCCCTCGTACCTACACAAACAAATAAGAACCTTGCAACCAACGGGATAAAGGGGTTGTCAATCCCTTCACGGCCACTTGCAAAAGTGAGATCTGATAGAGATGATAAGATAATATTTTTGGTATTTTTATGATAAAGATTGAAAGTGAAGATTGCAAAATAAACGGCGACAGAAATAGCTAGTTGACGGGATATTAATATGATGGAAAATAGACCCGGGGGCCATAGGTTTCACTAGTGGCTTCTCTCAAGATAGCTTAAGTATTACGGTGGTTGAACAAATTACTGTCGAGCAATTGATATAAAAGTGCATAATTATGAGAATATCTAGGCATGATCATGTATATAGGCATCACGTCCGCAACAAGTAGACCGACTCCTGCCTGTATCTACTACTATTACTCCACACATCGACCGCTATCCAGCATGCATCTAGAGTATTATGTTCGTAAGAACAGAGTAACGCATTAGGCAAGATGACATGATGTAGATGGATAAACTCAAGCAATATGATATAAACCCCATCTTTTTGTCCTCGATGGCAACAATACAATACGTGTCGTTTCCCCTACTGTCACTGGGATCGAGCAATGCAAGATAGAACCCAAAGCTAAGCACTTCTCCCGTTGCAAGAAAGATCAATCTAGTAGGCCAAAGCAAACTGATAATTCGAAGAGACTTGCAAAGATAACCAATCATACATAAAAGAATTCAGAGAAGATTCAAATATTGTTCATAGATAATCTCGATCATAAACCCACAATTCATCGGATCTCAACAAACACACCGCAAAAAGAGTTACATCGAATAGATCTCCAAGAAGATCGAGGAGAACTTTGTATTGAGAGCCAAAGAGACAGAAGAAGCCATCTAGCTAATAACTATGGCCCCGAAGGTCTGTGGTAACTACTCACACATCATCAGAGAGGCTATGGTGTTGATGTAGAAGCCCTCCGTGATCGATGCCCCTCCCAGCAAAGCGCCGGAAAAGGCCCCAAGATGGGATCTCACGGGTACAGAAGGTTGTGGCGGTGGAAATAGGGTTTCGTGGTGCTCCTGGATGGTTTCGGGGTACATAGGTATATATAGGAGGAAGAAGTTGGTCGTTGGAGCTACGAGGGGCCCACGAGGGTGGGGGGCGCGCCTCCCTGCCTCGTGGCCTCCTCGGTTGTTTCTTGACATCCACTCCAAGTCCTCTAGATCACGTTTGTTCCAAAAATAACTCCCCCGAAGGTTTCATTCCGTTTGGACTCCGTTTGATATTCCTTTTCTGCGAAACACTGAAATAGGCAGAAAAAACAGCAATTTGCACTGGGCCTTGGGTTAGTAGCTTAGTCCCAAAAATAATAATAAAGTGTATAATAAAGCCCATTAAACATCCAAAACAGAATATATAATAGCATGGAACCATAAAAAATTATAGATATGTTGGAGACGTATCAAGCATCCCAAGCTTAATTCCTGCTCGTCCTCGAGTAGGTAAATGATAAAAACATAATTTTTGATGTGGAATGCTACCTAGAATATTTCTCGATTTAATTTTCTTTATTGTGGCATGAATGTTCAGATCCGAAAGATTCAGGACAACAGTTTAATATTGACATGAAAATAATAATACTTCAAGCGTACTAACAAAGCAATCATGTCTTCTCAAAATAACATGGCCAAAGGAAGTTATCTCTACAAAATCATATAGTTTGGCTATGCTCTATCTTCACCACACAAAGTATTTAAATCATGCACAACCCTGATGACAAGCCAAGCAATTGTTTCATACTTTTTATGTTCTCAAATTTTTTCAATCTTCACGCAATACATGAGCGTGAGCCATGGAAATAGCACTATACGTGGAATAGAATGGTGGTTATGGAGAAGACAAAAAGGAGACGATAGTCTCACGTCAACTAGGCGTATCAATGGGCTATGGAGATGCCCATCAATAGATATCAATGTGAGTGAGTAGGGATTGCCATGCAACAGATGCACTAGAGCTATAAGTGTATGAAAGATCAACAAAAGAAACTAAGTGGGTGTGCATCCAACTCGCTTGCTCACGAAGACCTAGGGCATTTTGAGGCAGCCCATCATTGGAATATACAAGCCAAGTTCTATAATGTAAAGTTCCCACTAGTATATGAAAGTGGCAAAATAAGAGACTCTCTATCATGAAGATCATGGTGCTACTTTGAAGCACAAGTGTGGAAAAAGGATAGTAACATTGTCCCTTCTCTCTTTTTCTCTCATTTTTTTATTTGGGCCTTCCCTTTTTTATTTTGGCCTCTTTTTTTCATTTTTTTTCTTTCGGCCGGAGTCTCATCCCAACTTATGGGGGAATCATAGTCTCCATCATCCTTTCCTCACATGGTACAATGCTCTAATAATGATGATCATCACACTTTTACTTACTTACAACTCAAGAATTACAACTCGATACTTAGAACAAAATATTACTCTATGTGAATGACTCCGGCGGTGTACCGGGATATGCAATGAATCAAGAGTGACATGTATGAAATAATTATAAAAGGTGGCTTTGCCACAAATACGATGTCAACTAAATGATCATGCAAAGCAATATGACAATGCTGAAGTGTGTCATAATAAATGGAACGTTGGTAAGTTGCATGGCAATATATCTCGGAATGGCTATGGAAATGACATAATAGGTAGGTATGGTGGCTGTTTTGACGAAGGTATATGGTGGGTATATGATACCGGCGAAAGGTGCGCGGTATTAGAGAGGCTAGCAATGGTGGAAGGGTGAGAGTGCGTATAATCCATGGACTCAACATTAGTCATAAAGAACTCACATACTTATTGCAAAAATCTATTAGTTATCGAAACGAAGTACTACGCGCATGCTCCTAGGGGGATAGATTGGTAGGAAAAGGCCATCACTCGTCCCCGACCGCCACCCGTAAGGAAGACAATCAATAAATAAATCATGCTCCGACTTCATCACATAACGGTTCACCATACGTGCATGCTACGGGAATCACAAACTTTAGAACAAGTATTTCTCAAATTCACGACTACTCAACTAGCATGACTCTAATATCACCATCTTCATATCTCAAAACAATTATCAAGTATCAAACTTCTCTTAGTATTCAATGCTCTTTATATGAAAGTTTTTATTATAGCCATCTTGGATGCCTATCATATTAGGACTAATTTTATAACCAAAGCAAATTACCATGCTTTTCTAAAGGACTCTCAAAATAATATAAGTGAAGCATGAGAGATCAATAATTTCTATAAAATATAACCACCGTCGTGCTCTAAAAGATATAAGTGAAGCGCTAGAGCAAAATTGTTTAGCTCAAAAGATATAAGTGAAGCACATAGAGTATTCTAATAAATTCCTATTAATGTGTGTCTCTCTCAAGGTGTGTACAGCAAGGATGATTGTGGTGAACTAAAAAGAAAAGACTCAAATCATACAAGATGCTCCAAGCAAAACACATATCATGTGGTGAATAAAAATATAGCTCCATGTAAAGTTACCGATGGACGAAGACAAAAGAGGGGATGCCTTCCGGGGCATCCCCAAGCTTAGGCTTTTGGGTTGTCCTTAGATCTTACCTTGGGGTGCCTTTGTAATTCCCAAGCTTAGGCTCTTGCCACTCCTTGTTCCATAATCCATCAAATCTTTACCCAAAACTTGAAAACTTCACAACACAAAACTTAACAGAAAATCTCGTGAGTTCCGTTAGTGAAAGAAAACAAAACACCACTTCAAGGTACTGTAATGAACTCATTCTTTATTTATATTGGTGTTAAACCTACTGTATTCCAACTTCTCTATGGTTCATAACCTCCGATACTAACCATAGATTCATCAAAATAAGCAAACAACACACGGAAAACAGAATCTGTCAAAAACAGAACAGTCTGTAGTAATCTGTACCTAATGCCAACTTCTGGAACTCCAAAAATTCGAAAATAAATTTCTGGACGTGAGGAATTTATCTGTTAATCATCTGCAAAAAGAATCAACTAAAGCACTCTCCAGTAAAAAGTTGTAGCTAATCTCGTGAGCGCTAAAGTTTCTGTTTTTTTACAGCAAGATCAAAAATACTTCACTCAAGTCTTCCCAAAGGTTCTACTTGGCACAAACACTAATTAAAACACAAAAACACATCTAACCAGAAGCTAGATGGATTAGTTATTCCTAAACAGAACCAAAAAGCAAGAGACAAAAATAAAATTGGGTTGCCTCCCAACAAGCGCTATCGTTTAACGCCCCTTGCTAGGCATAAAGGCAAGGATAGATCTAGGTATTGCCACTAATGATAGTAGGGTAAATCACGAAAACTCGTCTCATATTCCCTACGTTCAGCAACAAGTTTTCTTTGTGACAAGCAAAAGTAATCAAAAGGGCTAAATTTAATGGGACAAAAGACCCGAAGATCAAGCTCGGGAGGTATGGGTTCCTCCTTTGGCCCCTCATATTGCACAACCAATTCATCATTATAAGCATTCTTTTGGCAGTAAGTCATGAGCCCTTGTTCAAGAGAAAAACCTAACCCGTTGTTCTGAATAGCAAAGTCATCATTAAGTTCAGAAATTCTATCAACTAGAACATCGGTAGGAACCTCTTTTCTAAGGTTTTCATTGTAAGCAACATGATCTAAGGATCGTAAGCGCATTAAGTCTTCTTGATTAAAAAGTATATCCTCTAAGGGAGGACGACCAGCGTCCACCCTATAATGCGCAAAAATTTCATTGGCCTCTTTCATTATAAATCTGAACTCATGAGCCAAAAAGATAGTAGTCGCTCGCTGAACAGAAGAGTGCTCGATATTGGAAAACTCTAGAAAAATCATTTGTATGCAAGTATGCAAATGAATAAATTGTCTTTCAAGTTCAACTACGAGCAAGGATATAGCATCCACAAGACTACTAGTTCTATGAAGAATAGACCCACCCATAGAGGGTAGGGTACCGGCACATGTCAAGAAATCTTGAATAACTCCTTTCCAAATAATATTACCGCTACCAAACCGAAACTTTTTAGTGTGTAAAATAGTAGGATCTTCAAGAGGATCATCAAAACATCAAAGTTTTCCATATTATTATCCTTATCAACGATAACCTCCACACTTTCAGACATAACGGCAGCACAGAGAACGATCACACAAGAAGCAAGCAAAAGAAAAAGCAAACGGAAAAAGAGGGCGAATAAAACGCCAAGGGTGAATTGGGGAGAGGAAAATGAGAGCCAAATGGCAAATAATGTAGTGCGAGGGATAAGAGATTGTGATGGGTACTTGGTATGTCTTGACTTGTGCGTAGACTCCCCGACAACGGCGCCGAAAATCCTTCTTGCTACCTCTTGAGCATGCGTTGGTTTTTCCCTTGAAGAGGAAAGGGTGATGCAGCAAAGTAGCGTAAGTATTTCCCTCAGTTTTTGAGAACCAAGATATCAATCCAGTAGGAGGCCACACGCAAGTCCCTCGTACCTACACAAACAAATAAGAACCTTGCAACCAACGCGCTAAAGGGGTTGTCAATCCCTTCACGGCCACTTGCAAAAGTGAGATCCGATAGAGATGATAAGATAATATTTTTGGTATTTTTTATGATAAAGATTGAAAGTAAAGATTGCAAAATAAACGGCGACAGAAATAGCTAGTTGACGGGATATTAGTATGATGGAAAATAGACCCCGGGGCCATAGGTTTCACTAGTGGCTTCTCTCAAGATAGCTTAAGTATTACGGTGGGTGAACAAATTACTGTCGAGCAATTGATAGAAAAGTGCATAATTATGAGAATATTTAGGCATGATCATGTATATAGGCATCACGTCTATGACAAGTAGACCGACTCATGCCTGCATCTACTACTATTACTCCACACATCGACCGCTATCCAGCATGCATCTAGAGTATTAAGTTCGTAAGAACAGACTAACGCATTAGGCAAGATGACATGATGTAGAGGGATAAACTCAAGAAATATGATATAAACACCATCTTTTCATCCTCGATGGCAACAATACAATACGTGTCGTTTCCCCTACTGTCACTAGGATCGAGCAACGCAAGATTGAACCCAAGGCTAAGCACTTCTCCCATTGCAAGAAAGATCAATCTAGTAGGCCAAACCAAACTGATAATTCGAAGAGACTTACAAAGATAACCAATCATACATAAAAGAATTCAGAGAAGATCCAAATATTGTTCATAGATAATCTTGATCATAAACCCACAATTCATCGGATCTCGACAAACACACCGCAAAAAGAGTTACATCGAATAGATCTCCAAGAAGATCGAGGAGAACTTTGTATTGGGATCCAAAGAGGGAGAAGAAGCCATCTAGCTAATAACTATGACCCGAATGTCTATGGTAACTACTCACACATCATCGGAGAGGCTATGGTGTTGATGTAGAAGCCCTCCGTGATCGATGCCCCCTCTGGCAGAGCACCGGAAAAGGCCCCAAGACGGGATCTCACGGGTACAGAAGGTTGCGGCGGTGGAAATAGGGTTTCGTGGTGCTCCTGGATGATTACGGGGTACGTAGGTATATATAGGAGGAAGAAGTAGGTCAGTGGAGCTACAAGGGTCCCACGAGGGTGGGGGGCGCGCCCAGGGGGCAGACGCGCCTCCCTGCCTAGTGGCCTCCTCGATTGTTTCTTGACGTCCACTCCAAGTCCTCTGGATCACGTTTGTTCCAAAAATAACTCTCCCGAAGGTTTCATTCCGTTTGGACTCCGTTTGATATTCCTTTTCTGCGAAACACTGAAATAGGCAAAAAACAGCAATTTGCACTGGGCCTTGGGTTAGTAGGTTAGTCCCAAAAATAATAATAAAGTGTATAATAAAGCCCATTAAACATCCAAAACAGAATATATAATAGCATGGAACAATCAAAAATTATAGATACGTTGGAGATGTATCAGCACACAACCAGGATCAAGAGAATTAAACCATGTTTTAGCATCACCCTTTAATGAGAACGGAAATAACTTAAGGATATAGTAGTAACGAGTTTTCTCATCATTAGTTAATAGGGTAGCTATATCATTTAATTTAGTAAGATGTGCCACAACAGTTTCAGATTCATAGCCATAGAAAGGATCAGATTCAACCAAAGTAATTATCTCAGGGTCCACAGAGAAATCATAATCCTTATCAGAAATACAGATAGGTGAAGCAGCAAAAGCAGGGTCATATTTCATTTTAGCATTCAAAGATTTTTATTTCAGCTTAGCTAATAATTTCTTAAGATCATATCTATCACTGCAAGCAAGAAAGTCTCTAGCAGATTCTTCATCCATAACATAACCCTCAGGCACAACAGGCAATTCATATCTAGGAGGAGAATCTTCATCATCACTTTCATCGATATTATCAGTTTTAATAATTCCGTTCTCTCTAGCCCTAGCAAGTTGTTCATCAAGAAGTTCACCTAATGGCACAGTAGTATCAAGCATAGAAGTAGTTTCATCGTAAGTATCATGCATAGCAGAATTGGCATCATCAATAACATGCGACATATCAGAATTAATAGTAGAAGCAGGTTTAGGTGTCGCCAGCTTACTCAAAACAGAAGGTGAATCAAGTGCAGAGCTAGATGGCAGTTCCTTACCTCCCCTCGTAGTTGAGGAAAAATCTTAGTTCTTTCGTCTTTCAAGTTCCTCATAGTGATCAACAGATATAAATCCCATGTTACTCAAAGAATAGAGCTATGCTCCCCGGCAACGGCGCCAGAAAATAGTCTTGATAACCCACAAGTATAGGGGATCGCAATAGTTTTCGAGGGTAGAGTATTCAACCCAAATTTATTGATTCGACACAAGGGTAGCCAAAGAATATTCTCAAGTATTAGTAGTTGAGTTGTCAATTCAACCACACCTGGATAACTTAATATCTGCAGCAAAGTATTTAGTAGCAAAGTAGTATGGAAGTAACGGTAACAGTGGCAAAAGTAACAATAGCAGTTTTGTAGTAATTGTAACAGTGGCAACACAAAAGTAACTAAGCAAAGCGCAATATGTGAAAAGCTCGTAGGCAATGGATCAGTGATGGATAATTATGTCGGATGTGATTCCTCATGCAATAGTTATAACATAGGATGACACAGAACTAGCTCCAGTTCATCAATGTAATGTAGGCATGTATTCCAAATATAGTCATACGTGCTTATGGAAAAGAACTTGCATGACATCTTTTGTCCTACCCTCCCGTGGCAGCGGGGTCCTATTGGAAACTAAGGGATATTAAGGCCTCCTTTTAATAGAGTACCAGACCAAACCATTAACACTTAGTGAATACATGAACTCCTCAAACTACGGTCATCACCGGTAAGTATCCCGATTATTGTCACTTTGGGGTTAACGGATCATAACACATAATAGGAGACTATAGACTTGCAAGATAGGATCAAGAACTCACGTATATTCATGAAAACATAATAGGGTCAGATCTGAAATCATGGCACCCGGGCCCTAGTGACAAGCATTAAGCATAGCAAAGTCATAGCAACATCAATCTCAGAACATAATGGATACTAGGGATCAAACCCTAACAGAACTAACTAGATTACATGGTAAATCTCATCCAACCCATCACCGTCCAGGAAGCCTACGATGGAATTACTCACGCATGGCGGTGAGCATCATGAAATTGGTGATAGAGGAAGGTTGATGTTGACGACGGCGACGGATTCCCCTCTCCGGAGCCCCGAACGGACTCCAGATCAGCCCTCCCGAGAGAGATTATTGCTTGGCGGCGGCTCCGTATCATAAAACGCGATGAATGCTTCTCTCTATTTTTTTCTCCCCGAACATGAATATATAGAGTTGGAGTTGAGGTCGGTTGAGCTCCAGGAGGCCCACGCGGCAGCGGGGCGTGCCAAGGGGGGTAGGCGCGCCCCCACCCTCGTGGACAGGGTGTGGGCCCCTGGTCTTGATTCTTTCGTCAGTATTTTTTATATATTCCAAAAATATTCTCCGTGAAGTTTCAGGTCATTCCGAGAACTTTTGTTTCTACACAAAAATAACACCATGGCAATTCTGCAGAAAACAACGTCAGACTGGGTTAGTTCCATTCAAATCATGCAAGTTAGAGTCCAAAGCAAGGGCAAAATTGTTTGGGAAAGTAGATACGATGGAGACGTATCAGGCTTGTTGATAGGCAAGACTGAACAGATGGAATATGCCCTTCACTCTGACCCATGGTATTGCGAGATTAATTGTAAGTGCTCAGGATATTGACCGGGTGTTGGATGTTGCGCCATGGAACTATGAAGGTATTGTTTATGATCTCGAGATTGACATTGAGGATCATCCTTACGTTGATGAGCGTGCTAATGATAATGATGTCGACATGACTGGCAGTGGTGTTGGGAATGGGAATCACAATATGGGTACTAAGAATCAAAGGCGTGACAGTACCCCAAGGACTCAGGGACAGTCTGCCCCTACTGAGGCACCTGTGAGCAAGGGGGCTGCACCCACGTCGACTCTGATGACTACTACGAGGTTTGGCCCATTTGGGCCCTCATCTGCACCCAGTTGTCTATGGGGTGACCACGCCAAGATGGATGAGCTAGAGGAGTTGGAGCTACCACCCATCTCACTGATTCAGTGAGAGTCATCCATACAGGGGTGGGCGGTGGTGCCACTCTCGGTGGCTAGTGACGCAGAACCAATGCAGGAGGCCCAGGTCCAGTCTACTTAGTCGCCTCGACGACGGATATCCCACGCTCAGGTGGAGGAGGTGGTTGGGAGTCACAGGAAGGTGGCCACACACTCCCCCCCACACCACCATCGTCGACGACCGCCCGGGTCACTACAAGAAATATGTCAACTTGTGACCTTCTGTCAGTGTCCCTGGAAGAATTGGTCATAAATCTACAACCATTTGAGACCAATTGATCAAAAGCTATTCGGGGGGCTCCAAACCCTAAACTATATCGACCAATTTGGTCAGAAAGGTCGTAATTTCCTTACACGAAATGGTCATAAAGAAGACAGCACTGCTCCACTGCCTTATTCTAGCTGATCACGACCAATATAGATGGTCATAACCTTGTAAATTGTGGTGGATTGCTATGACTAGGCGCCACCTCATCAGTTTTGCCTATGTGTCATGTCCATGTGTCAATTTAAACCCTAGGTTGTGAAGCAACCTATATTTCTGTCATTCCCAAAATTTCCAAAAAAATTAGGCAGTCTTTACTATCCAAATCATTTCCTCATGACAATATTCAACTACATTTGCTTGGTAAATCTTCCTCGGCAAATTTCCAAAGTTTTTGTTCAGCTTGAACTATTCTGAAGGAAGTACTGGCTAGGCATATCCTAATGAGCTAAATTTTTGCCACATCTTCTATATCCCCAAATCATAGCTCTCCACAAAATTTTAGCTCCATCTAATAATAGATGTGAGCTCAGCATCCAATCCTTGTTTCTAGTGATATTTTCTGTTTGTGAAGCAATTATATTTTATGTTAATTTATAATTGCTGAAAATTTACCATGTCATGACCCTGCCCATAGAACCTCCCTCCACCAAATTTTAGCTCATTTATTCTAGCCAATTTCCCTCAACATTTTTCCCAATTTTCTGTTCAGTGGTGAGCACTGTGAAGGAAGTACCATTTTTATGTATCCAAATGGTATGAAATTTTTAAAGTGGCTTCACATGCCCAAATTATCATCCTCCTCCAAATTAATCAATCCATTCATTCATTTGAGTCTAGCTTGAACATTCATATTTTTGTCTAGTGTGGTACGTTGCAAAGGAAATGCCACCTAGGCTCCTCCATTTGAGCTGAAAATTTGTGAAGACAATGTTCTTAGTAGATGATCATCCTCAGCCAAAACTCACGCCCATTGGCCATGTGCATTTCCCGTACCGCTAATCAAACACTTGGCTGCTAATTCATGTTTGAGCATAGTTCGGTCTCCTCGTTAGATTGTTCTGTTGTCATTTTCTTCCTCGCACCTACCTGGGGAGTTCCCAACCCACTAGACATGCCTATGCCCTCGAGAATGCAGGGCAATGCCACGGTCACGCGGTGACCATGCGGCGGTCATGCGAGTTTACGCGCTCTGGAGTTGGGGCCCTCGGCCACCGTCCAAACCTCGACGTATCACCACCAAACCATGTATTTATGATTAAATATATACTTATGTATCTAGAAATGATTTTTGGAAAAAAATAAAGGGCAAACTATGAGGCAGCTGCAGTTCAAATTCGACCTGTTTCCTGTTGAATCGGCGGAAATTTGTCTTTTTCACCAGAGGTGTATAATTACTTTGATGACCAACCATTTTGTCAAATGTAAATTAAATATGGCCTAATATATTATAAAAATGACCTGGTCCCATTTTGCAACAAATATATGGTAGGTCCTTCACAAAAAAAACTCATTTTGGGCACTCGAAAAATAGAAAATGAATTTTTCGTCCAAAGAATATTAAAACTTCCTTAGGCAACATTGTTTGCCATTCCAAGATGCCCCTTGTGCACAATATTAGATCATTTGAACAAACTATGCGATGAATGTGGCCATAAGATTGAACATTTGGCTTGAAAGCCATGAATCTTCACACATGATACCTCATTCTGAGAATGCTTTTTTAAAATAATTTCCGTATTACAAGTTTATTATTTTTCCTGGTAAGTTGGTCACATATAATAACTCAATGCGAAGGTTTTCCAATGTTCCAATTTTTTTTAATTTTTATGCCCGTTTCAAAATGCGGTCAAAACGGCAGGCATGATCGTTCCTAGCTAGTGGTTGAATCTTGGAAAACTTTTTGTGTTTCTCTGATTAAATAGATGCTTATGTACCTATAATGGTTTGTGGAAAAAATAAAGAGCAAACTATACGGCAGCTGAAGTGCAAACTTGACCCGCTTCCAACTGGATCGGCGGAAATTTGTCTTTTTGACCACAGGTGGGTCGAAACTTTCGACACCCAACTATTTGATCAATTGTGCATTAAATATGGCATAATATTTTATAAAATTGATTTGGTCCAATTTTGCAACAAATATATGATAGATCCTTCACAAAAAAACCATTTTGGGCATACAAAAAATGGAAAATGAATTTTTCGTCCAAAGCAAATGAAAACTCCCTTAGGCAACATTGTTTGACATTCCAAGATTCACCCTTGTGGATAATATGAGATCATTTTAAGAAACTATGCCATGAATGTGGCCATAAGATTGATCATTTGGCTTGAAAGCCATGAATATTCACACATGATAGCTCATTTTTAAGAACACTTCTTTTTAAAGAATTGCCGTATTATAAGTTTATTATTTTTTCTGATAACTTGGTCACATATAATGACACAATGCGAAGGTTTTCCAATTTTTTGATTTTTTTCGATATTTTTATGCCCGTTTCAAAATGCGGTCAAAATGGTGGGCATGACCGTTCCCAGCTAGTGGTTGAATCTTGGAATTTTTTTTTGCTTCTCTGATTAAAAAGAAACTTATGTAACTACAAATGATTTTTGGAAAAAATAAAGAGCAAATTATAAGGCAGCTGCAGTTCAAACTTGACCCACTTCCAACTGGATCAGCGGAAATTTGTCTTTTTCACCAGAGGTGGGTCGAAACTTTTGACACCCAACTATTTGGTCAATTGTGCATTAAATGTGTCCTAATATTTTATAAAATTTATTTGGTACAATTTTGCAACAAATATATGGTAGATTCTTCAAAAAAACTCATTTTGGGCATTCAAAAAATGAAAAATGAATTTTTCGTACAAAGAAAATGAAAACTCCCTTAGGCAACATTGTTTGCCATTCAAGGATGCACCCTTGTGCAGAATATGAGATCATTTGAACAGACTATGCCATTAATGTGGCCATAAGATTGATCATTTGGCTTGAAAGCCATGAATATTCACACATGATAGCTCCTTTCTGAGAACACCTCTTTAAAATAATTGTCGTATTACAAGTTTATTATTTTTCCTGGTAACTTGGTCACATACAATGACACAATGCGAAGGTTTTCCAATTTTTTGATTTTTTTATGCCCGTTTCAAAATGCGGTCAAAACGGCGGGCATGACCGTTCCTAGCTAGTGGTTGAATCTTGGAATTTTTTTGGTGTTTCTCTGATTAAATAGATACTTATGTACCTAGAAATGATTTTTGGAAAAAATATAGAGCAAATTATAAGGCAGCTGCAGTCTAAACTTGACCCGGTTCCAGCTGGATCGACGGAAATTTGTGTTTTTCACCAGAGGTGAATCAAAGCTTTTCACACCCAACCATTTGGTCAATTATACATTAAATCTGGCCAAATATTTTAGGAAAATGATTTGGTTCAATTTTGCAACAAATATATGGTAGATTCTTCACAAAAAAACTTATTTTGGGCACTCAAAAACTGGAAAATGGCTCTTTTGTGCAATGAAAGTGAACACACCCCAAATCAACATTGTTTGTCATCGCAAGATACACACATATGCACACTATTAGTTCATTTTTGCAAACTATAAGTGGTTAATATGTTGAATGTTCACCCTGAATTAGAGGGTGAAAATTATAAGAGAAAGAAATGAAAAAAACAAAACCACCTAAGCTTAATTCTGATTGGTGGAATCACTTGTGGCTTGGATCGATGACCTGGCAAACATCAGTCCATCCATACGTCCGTCCATCCATCCCATCCCACGGCAGCAAAACCCATCTCTCTCGCGAACCCCACCCAACCCCTCTCTCGCGAACCCCACACAACCCCTCCTCTCTCGCGCGTTAACCCTAGCGCTGCACTCGTCCCTTGCCGCCACCACCTTCGGCGCCCAATCCTGGCGACCTTCGGCGGGAATCCTACCGTCCTCCTCTCACCCCCACCGCCCTCATAAGCGACCCACGTGCCCCTCTCCTCCGATTCATGATTCGTCCGCGGCATCGTGGATCAGATCTGGCTGACTGACCGACCTGGCGATGGATGTTGCTCTGCAGGTGACCAGGGTCTCTGCCGTTGGCGTCAGAGTTGTCTACGGCTCCGTCAAGCTCAAGCAGGCGAGGCGGCCGCAGCGGATTCGGCCCTCAGCTCCTCCGCCGCGATGGTCGCGCTGCTGGTGGACAGAAAGGCGCCACGGAGGCTCGCGGGCGTTGAAGACTACTACTGGCTGCGCGACGACGCCCGCGTCGACCCGTATGTCCTCGCCCAGCTCCGATGTTGGTCCTCCAGGGGAAGCCGAGAGAGATGAGGAGGAGACCATGTTGTTGTCCGGCAAGCTCTTCACCCTCGAGGAGGTCGCCAAGCACAGTCCAAGGACTACCGTTGGCTAGCCATCGACGGCAAGGTATCCCCCTCCTCCTCCCCCCTCTATTATGTTCCTCGAGATCCGGCCGCCGCAGTGGGATCTCCGTCGGCCCCCTACTGATCCGCCGCTCCCTACGGCTAGATAGATGGATTCCTTGCCCCCTGATCCCGTATCCTGCCACTCTGTTAGCCTAGATAATCTCATTGCATGCAGCGTATTTAGTTCTTTTCTATTGAGTCAGAGGAGTTATGCAAGCAAGATCCTGGAAATTGCAGACATGAGTAACTGCAACAGTTGTCACACGCCAATGGACTGTCGCCTCAAGTTGAAGAAAGAAGATGAAGGCGATCTGTTTGACGCCACACTGTATCGCAGAGTAATTGGCAGCCTGTGCTACCTGGTAAACACGAGGCCAGATATAGCACACTCAGTGGGGATTGTGAGCAGATTTATGGAAAAACCAAGCATACACCACTGGGCCGCAGTCAAGCAGATTCTACGATACATTAAGGGTACAATACACTATGGGTGCAGCTACAAGAGAGGCCATGGAACTGCTGAACTACTGGGATTCAGCGACAGCGACCATGCTGGAGACGCTGGCGATCGGAAAAGCACTTCTGGGCACGTCTTCTTCCTTGGAAAGAATCTGGTGACTTGGAGCTCTCGGAAGCAAAGGATCGCTGCCCTCTCCTCCTGTGAAGCAGAATATGTTGCGATCGCAGCTGCTACTTGCCAGGGACTTTGGTTGAGCCGGCTGCTAGAGGATATCACAGGAATCTCGCCAGCACACTTCAAGCTCTTGGTCGATAACAAGTCAGCCATAGCCCTGAGCAAGAACCCAGTTCACCATGATCGAAGCAAACACATAGACATCAAGTTTCACTTCGTGCGAGATTGCATGGAGAAGAAGCAGATGGAGATAGATCATGTGGGAACTCAAGACCAGCTAGCCGATGCACTGACCAAGGCGCTTGGGCGTGTTCACTTCATCGAGATGCGGCAGAGGTTAGGGGTGATCGGCATGGAGCAGTGAGATTAAGGGGGTGAAATGTTAGCCTAGATAATCTCATTGCATGCAGCGTATTTAGTTCTTTTCTGTTTTGTAATAAACGCATGCATGGGCATGCAGGTAGTGGAGAGCTGCGCCTCTCCGTAGTTTGTTATCCTCCTGGTCGTGGCCTCTGACTGATCCCGTCGCTGGATGGAGCGACAGAAGCGGATCACAGCAGCCAGACCAGGAGCTAGTTAGACCAGTCTTTGTAATTTGCTTAAGACGTGGAATACCAAACAGAAAACGCTGCGCAAGTTTGGCTGCACAAAACCTCTCGCGAGTTCATCTTCTTCCTCGCTCGATCGACAACAACACACTCTTCAGCCTGGCGGGGAAAGAAATATTTCCACCTTGTTACTGCTCCTGGCGAACTGAATTTTTATGCAACCTGTTACTGCTCCTGGCGAACTGAATTGCCGGCCTCCCAATTCTTATCCAACCTTTTACTGCTCCTGGCAAACTGAATTGCCGGCCTCCGCTTGCTTGCTACATATCTCGCAGTTCTGTTAGATACTCTACTTCTTAGTAGTGGGTGGGGGTCTTGTTGCTTGTCCCTGTCTGGATCGCATCTAAGGAGATCCGGCCTATGCCAGCCTCAGGATGCCAACATGTTTGTTGTAAAAACCTTATCAATGCGTCAATTGCATAGTAATCGTTCAAACATTAATATGCTTGCTAGAATAACCAATCTTATGGCTCAACTGATTGATGGCAGCCAAAGTCCGCTAGTCTTGCCATCATCTCCGAGGCAGGCAGGCGCATCGGACGATGCACTAGACGCTCCACCGGCTTTCCTTTTATTTAGAACGACACTTCATCCCATCCGGCTGTTAAGACAATGTTAGGCCAACATGCTCATGTTTCAGTTTACCCACTCCTAGCTAGCAAAGCAGATGTCTTGTTTCCTTCCTCTTTGATTTGCTCGAGTACTATCTGCACATTACTTTTTTCGTTGAGTAGTTGGTATTTTTTGCTCATCTATGTTTGACATATATTTGTTCTATTTGAAGGTGCAGATTGTATAAGATGGGAAATGGACAACTCCAACCATTCCAAACCAGTTCAAGGGGCCATGGAAACAAAAGGTATACCATGAACTATCTCATGGCAATATGACTAGGTAGTTTATTTGCTTAGACAAGAAGCGATGTGTATTACAAGTTTTGAGGTGAGATTTTTGTGTATTCTGAATATCAGAACCTGAAGAGCATGGGCAAAGTGGAAGGCACCTCTGGTCGACAACCCAGGTAACCTGAGCTTACCCACCGCTATACTTTCTGTCCAACTTATTTGGTGGAAATTCAAAGCTTATGCAGTTTTATCCCCTATTGTTGCAGAGGACAAGGATTAATATTGCATCTATGCTTTTGACAGCTTGAAGTACATAAGCGCTGAGATGTGGCAGGTTATTGCTATGAAGTTCAGTGACTTGCACATCGCTGCATTATGTTCTTTTTACTTCCAGAGCTACAGTGCTCTCATACTATCATTGCATTGCCTACTATTCTTGCTGCATACCTATATCTCAAGTATTGTAGATTTCCTGCTAGTTGCATATCTGCACTTCACTGTATGTATGTCATGTTGGATCTCAGCCCAGAATCTAGATGCATAGCTTGTACTGCAACTAATGTGTCATGCGTTTGTGGCAGCAGCAGCATCTAGCAGGAGCAATCCTCTTGCTGGCATGCATGCATGCCTCTGCTTTGATCTTACTACACGTGAGCTCGGTTGCGTCCGTTGACGCAGTGTAGCTCTTCTGTTCCTGTAGATTTAGGGTGGGGGAGGGGGGGGATCTTTGCCCACTTAAATTACTTTTATGTGCTCATCAAATTGGATGGTTGCTCTAGTGTGAATCATACTAATATGCACTAGCAGCAATCTGTCAATCTTTGCTGCTGGAAAATCCTCAATATCTTTTCCAGTTATGCTTGCTGCTAAGGAATGGTTACTCCTTTCATCATTGTGGTCGCCCGTGCTGTATCATCATCAGATCCCGTGTCTGTATTTCGTCTTGCTCGACGAGTTATCCAGCAATACTAGTGCATAGTAGAAAATCGTCATAGATCCTGGCTGTAACCTACTTTCGTGCTTGTGACTTTGGCCCTCCTGATTTTGTGGGGATGTGGTACCATACTAGAGGGTAGAGGCTGACGATTTCTTGTTGTTTCAGTTAAGTGCTGTTCTCGGTGGAGTTGCGCCTCCAGTGCGCTCTTCGCGCTGCTCGGAGCCATGTTGTCAGAGCTCTTCATCAACTGGACCATCTACACCAACAACTCGCCGTACATACACTGAGCCATAGTTATTTTGTGTCGATGTTCCATGTGTCAAGTCAAATGCTACTCTTATTATAGAGTGCCCTAATGCAAGTTTCTGGAATATGCCTCTTGAACTTGCGAGTTGGGATATCTTGCAAACGTTTTAACTTTTAAACATGAAATTATTCCCTTTTCTGTTTGATTCAAGCTCACTCTTGTTATAATTTATTGTGTAGTTGTTGTTTCAAACTGTTTTGCTACAAGTACCATAATTTGCATAGAAGATATTGTATTCTGTTGCTGTATCATTGTTTAATAAAACCACAACATGATGCTCACATGAGACACCCACATTATGTGTGTTGATTTGATAATAGGAGTGTCCTTGTCCTGGTCCAATACTGCATTTTGACTCCTATGTTTCTGTGCGCGTGTGTTTAATTGATGTTGTTTCAACTTTGAACTGCTTGTGTATATGGCCTATACTGCAATTGAGATTTAAAATTGTGGTTGTTGCTCTTTTACAGATGCTCAAGTGTGAAGTGTGCAGCAAGTGTGAAGCTGTCAAGTTCTACTCAGTGAAGAGTAGCATATTGTAGCATATATGTGTTGTAAAGATTGTAATAAATTTATTTAGTGGTATATTTGATGAATTTTATGTGTTCTTTTTGATTATGTATGTGATTTGAAAACTTGTAAAATGGAAACTTGACCAATGGGGCCACTTATGAAAATAATCTGTCAAATTTGTACATTTCTGACATGTGGGACCAATTTGAGAGATGATCATGACAAGTGGGACCCATCTGACTAGTGGGACGAGCTTGAATATATAATGGCTGAAAATAGAAAATCAATAAACAATAAAAGGCCACGGGCCAACAATAAAAAAGGCAGCAATGTTGGGCTTGGACCATGAAGCCCACACAAAATTCACAGGAAAACGATATAGAAAGGCTGAATTGTTGGGCTTGGCCCATATAAACGGTCGAATTGGACCGGGCTGATTTTAACCAACGACCATTTCATTTGGTCGCAAATTTGCCACGTCGGATCCGACGTGGCTGGCGCAGACAGCTAGCGACCAAAACAGAAGGTCGTTGAACCAATGACCTTTTGTTTTGGTTGTTGCGTTCCACGACCTTCTCACAAAGAAGGTCGTTAATTTTAGTTTACGACTGCCAGCTTTTGACCTTCTTTTTTTGGTCACAAAAAGGTCACAAATTAAAAATAATGACCTTTCAGCGACCAATAGTGATGGTCGCAAGTTGATGTATTTCTTGTAGTGGGTGCCCACACCCTTTTCGCTCGGTGGGGTGGGGGACTCAGCCCATCTAGCTTTGACGAGACCGGTGGGGAGCCCCAAGAGGATGTCCATGTCTCACTCACCTCGTACACCAACACGAGGGCCAGCACATGCCGAGGGAGGATCAGTTTGCACATGGCAGGTGGCCACGTCCTTGTCGAGCCCACGATGGAGGACATGATTTCCTTCGGTGGGATTTCGGTCCCAACGTCAGGTGACAGACGGATGAGTCATCGGACTCAAGCCCAACCAGATGCTGATGACCTGTACTTGGGTCGTGCCCTGTGAGTCGCTAATCTTTGTGATATCAAAGCCACTAACGGTATGTCAGTTATACATGTTGTTCTATTATGCTTTTTTTAAATGAAACTGTTGGTAATGCCAATAAGTTCGGAGTTTGACTGGGTAACAATGGAAAAGAGGTAACTAAATCAGTAAATGACTTGCTAGACTTAGTAGCTGATAGAGCAATGGAGATGATTCTTAATATTGTTGCTGTAAACCAATGATTTATAGTGATATAAATGCTCTGGAGTTAGGTCACTTGAGTGCTTGTGTGAGGACTTAGTACCCAATAGTGTGTCAGAGAAGGAGGAGGCTGAGACGGTTTTAGAGGGGTATGTGGCAGGAATCCAATTCGGCTCTCAGGAGCATATATCCTCCTGCCCGTGAAAAATGTTTTTTTTGAATGTAAAAAAAATTGAAAAAAATATATGTGATCCTTTTCCCACCAAAACACTACCTGCAAAATTTTAGGAGGAAAACTCAAGTATTTTGATGCGTGTAAAAAAAGAAATCGAACGACAAACATTACCACTAAATGTTACACTTATTTTTTTGTTTTCACCGACGACTCACCGTCATCTCGTTTCGCATGAAAATTGGCAAACACTCTTGTTACACCAACAAAAACATTGATACGTCTCCAATGTATCTATAATTTTTTATTGTTCCATGCTATTATATTATCTGTTTTGGATGTTTAATGGGCTTTAATATGCTCTTTTATATTATTTTTGGGACTAACCTATTAATTGAAGGCCCAGTGCCATTTTCTGTTTTTTTGCCTATTTCAGTGTTATGTAGAAAAGTAATACCAAACGGAATCCAAATGGAATGAAACCTTCGCGATGATCTTTCTTGGAACGAAAGCAATCTAGAAGACATGGAGTTGAAGTATGGAACTCCGCGAGGCGGCCATGAGGCAGGAGGGTGCGCTCAGGGGGGGTAGGCGCGCCCCCACCCTCGTGGGCCACACGGAGCTCCACCGACGTACTTCTTTCGCCTATATATAATCTTATACCCTAAAAACATCAGGGGGAGCCACGAAACCACTACTCCACCGCCGCAACCTTCCGTACCCGTGAGATCCCATCTTGGGGCCTTTTTCAGTGATCTGCCGGAGGGGGAATCGATCACGGAGGGCTTCTACATCAACACCATAGCCTCTCCGATGATGTGTGCGTAGTTTACCACAGACCTTCGGGTCCATAGTTATTAGCTAGATAGCTTCTTCTCTCTCTTTGGTTCTCAATACAAAGTTCTCCTCGATGTTAATGGAGATCTATTCGATATAATACTCTTTTGCGGTGTGTTTACCGAGATCCGATGAATTGTGGATTAATGATCAAGTTTATCTATGAATAATATTTGGTTCTTCTCTGAATTCTTATATGGATGATTTGATATCTTTGCAAGTCTCTTCTAATTATCGGTTTAGTTTGGCCTACTAGATTGATCTTTCTTGCAATGGGAGAAGTGCTTAGCTCTGGGTTCAATCTTGCGGTGTCCTTTCGCAGTGACAGCAGGGGCAGCAAGGCACGTATTGTATTGTTGCCATCGAGGATAAAAAGATGGGGTTATATCATATTGCTTGAGTTAATCCCTCTACATCATGTCATCTTGCTTAATCGTTACTCTGTTCTTATGAACTTAATACTCTAGATGCATGCTGGATAGCGGTCGATGTGTGGAGTAATAGTAGTAGATGCAGAATCATTTCGGTCTACTTGACACGGACGTGATGCCTATATTCATGATCATTGCCTAGATATTCTCATAACTGTGTGCTTTTCAATCAATTGCTCTGTAGTAATTTGTTCACCCACCGTAATATATGCTATCTTGAGAGAAGCCACTAGTGAAACATATGGCCCCTGGGTCTCTTTCTTAAAATATTGCATCTCTTTTATTTACATCGCATCTCGTTTACTATTTTGTAGTCTTTACTTTCCAATCTATACAACAAAAATACCAAAACTATTTATCTTACTATCTTTATTAGATCTCACTTTTGCGACTGACCGTGAAGGGATTGACAACCCCTTTATCGCGTTGGTTGCAAGGTTCTTGATTGTTTGTGTAGGTACTAGGTGACTTGCGTGTTATGTCCTACTGGATTGATAACTTGGTTCTCAAAAACTGAGGCAAATACTTACGCTACTTTTCTGCATCACCCTTTCCTCTTCAAGGGAAAACCAACGCATGCTCAAGAGGTAGCAAGAAGGATTTCTGGTGCCGTTGTCGGGGAGATTTGCGCCAAGTCAAGTCAAGATTTGATCTCCCGTCAACTAGCCATTTCTGGCGCCATTGCCGGGGAGATCTACGCCAAGTCAAGACATACCAAGTACCCATCATAAACTCTTCTCCCTCGCATTACATTATTTTACATTCGCCTCTAGTTTTCCTCTCCCCCACTTCTAAAACGATTTTCGAAAACCTTCGCCTTTTCTTCGCCCTCCTTCCGTTCGATTTTCTGTTACCATGTGCCTTCTTTTTGCTTGCATCTTCGCTTGCTAAAATTATATGGATCCTCATCCCCTTGCTAATCTTTTTAAGAGATCCAATTATGATGAACCAATTTCTAGTGATTTGATTGCACTAGATTATCTTTATGAGGTTTTGCTTGAAATTCGTGAATCTGAAAATTGTGATGAAGAAATTTATGAAGAGACTCACGATAGCTCCTTGAATAAAAAGCATGATTGCAATGATTTTAATATAAATTCTCTTGATGTCAATTGTGCTAATAATATGCAAAACCCTAAGCTTGGGGATGCTAGTTTTGCTATGTCTACTACTTGTTGCAATGATCATGATTGGGGTGATTCTTCTTATGATCTTGAAAATTTATTTAAGCCCAATATGAGATTGATAATAGTGTTTCCAATAATATTGAAAGTGGGTTTGGAAGAGTGTCAACTTTAGATCCCACATATTTGGAGAATGTTCAATCTTATGGTATTTTTGATAAAAGTGGGTTTGGAGAGGTCATGACTTTAGTTAATGATAATCCCACTATTTTGGAAGAATGTCAACTTCACATGCATGTGGATCGTGTTGAGAATATGTTATGTGATAGCTATTTTGTTGAATTTTCGTATGATCCTACATGTAATTATTATGAGAGAGGAAAATATGGTTGTAGAATTTTTTATCTTACAAAATTACCTCTCGTCATGTTGAGATTGCTATCGTCTCTTT
Source organism: Aegilops tauschii subsp. strangulata (assembly GCF_002575655.3). Taxonomy (NCBI): domain Eukaryota; kingdom Viridiplantae; phylum Streptophyta; class Magnoliopsida; order Poales; family Poaceae; genus Aegilops; species Aegilops tauschii. The sequence continues at coordinate 21,940,995 of NC_053037.3, forward strand.
CTTCTTCCTTGCATATCCTTTTTCCACACTTGTGCTTCAAAGTAGCACCATGATCTTCATGATAGAGAGTCTCTTATGTTGTCACTTTCATATACTAGTGGGAATTTTTCATTATAGAATATGGCTTGTATATTCCAATGATGGGCTTCCTCAAATTTCCCTAGGTCTTCGTGAGCAAGCAAGTTGGATGCACACCCACTTAGTTCCTTTTGTTGAGCTTTCATACACTTATAGCTCTAGTGCATCCATTGCATGGCAATCCCTACTCACTCACATTGATATCTATTGATGGGCATCTCCATAGCCCATTGATACGCCTAATTGATGTGAGACCATCTTCCTTTTTTTGTCTTCTCCACAACCACCATTCTATTCCACCTATAGTGCTATGTCCATGGCTCGCACTCATATATTGCGTGAAAAGTTGAAAAAGTTTGAGAATACTAAAGTATGAAACAATTGCTTGGCTTGTCATCGGGGTTGTGCATGATTGGAGCATTTTGTGTGACGGAGATGGAGCATAGCCAAACTATATGATTTTGTAGGGATGAACTTTCTTTGGCTATGTTATTTTGAGAAGACATAATTGCTTGGTTAGTGTGCTTGAAGTATTATTATTTTTATGTCAATATTAAACTTTTGTCTTGAATCTTTCAGATCTGAACATTCATGCCACAATAAAGGAAATTACATTGAAAAATTATGTTAGGTAGCATTCCACATCAAAAATTCTGTTTTTATCATTTACCTACTCGAGGACGAGCAGGAATTATGCTTGGGATGCTTGATACATCTCCAACGTATCTATAATTTTTTATTGTTCCATGCTATTATATTATCTGTTTTGGATGTTTAATGGGCTTTAATATGCTCTTTTATATTATTATTGGGACTAACCTATTAACCGTAGGCCCAGTGCTAGTTTCTGTTTTTTTTGCCTATTCCAGTGTTTTGCAGAAAAGGAATACCAAAAGCAATCCAAACGGAATGAAACCTTCGCGATGATCTTTCTTGGAACGAAAGCAATCTAGAAGACTTGGAGTTGAAGTCTGGAACTCCGCGAGGCGGCCACGAGTTAGGCGGGCGTGCCCCCACCCTCGTGGGCCCCACGGAGCTCCACCGATGTACTTATGTCGCCTATATATACTCTTATACCCTAAAAACATCAGGGGGAGCCACGAAACCGCTTTTCCACCGCCACAACCTTCTGTACCCGTGGGATCCCATCTTGGGGCCTTTTCTGGCGATCTGCCGGAGGGGGAATCAATCACGGAGGGCTTCTACATCAACACCATAGCCTCTCGGATGATGTGTGAGTAGTTTACCACAGACCTTCGGGTCCATAGTTATTAGCTAGATGGCTTCTTCTCTCTCTTTGGTTCTCAAAACAAAGTTCTCCTCGATGTTCTTGGATATCTATTCGATGAAATACTCTTTTGCGGTGTGTTTGCCGAGTTCCGATGAATTGTGGATTTATGATCAAGTTTATCTATGAATAATATTTGGTTCTTCTCTGAATTCTTATATGCATGATTTGATATCTTTGCAAGTCTCTTCGAATTATCGGTTTAGTTTGTCATACTAGATTGATCTTTCTTGCAATGGGAGAAGTGCTTAGCTTTGGGTTCAATCTTGCGGTGTCCTTTCCCAGTGACAGCAGGGGCAGCAAGGCACGTATTGTATTGTTGCCATTGAGGATAAAAAGATGGGGTTTATATCATATTGCTTGAACTTATCCCTCTACATCATGTCATCTTGCTTAATGCGTTACTCTGTTCTTATGAACTTAATACTCTAGATGCATCCTGGGTAACGGTCGATGTGTGGAGTAATAGTAGTAGATGCAGAATCGTTTCGGTCTACTTGACACGGACATGATGCCTATATTCATGATCATTGCCTAGATATTCTCTTTCTATCAATTGCTCGGCAGTAATTTGTTCACCCACCGTAATATATGCTATCTTGAGAGAAGCCACTAGTGAAACCTATGGCCCCCCGAGTCTCTTTCTTCTGATATTGCATCTCTTTTATTTACATCGCATCTTGTTTACTATTGTGCAATCTTTACTTTCCAATCTATACAACAAAAATGCCAAAAATATTTATCTTACTATCTTTATTAGATCTCACTTCTGCGAGTGACCGTGAAGGGATTGACAACCCCTTTATCGCGTTGGTTGCAAGGTTCTTGATTGTTTGTGCAGGTACTAGGTGACTTGCGTGTTATCTCCTACTGGATAGATACCTTGGTTCTCAAAAACTAAGGGAAATACTTAGGCTACTTTGCTGCATCACCCTTTCCTCTTCAAGGGAAAACCTAAGCATGCTCAAGAGGCAGCAAACATCTACGAAATTTTTTAGAATTTTGAAATTTTATTTACTATTTATTTTGAATTTACTGTTCATTAGGGAGCATATGCTCCCAAGAGCCAAAACGGCCCTCCTGGTATGCGGCCCCTCTACATATGAGGAGGGGGCGCCTAGCACACGCCAGACAATTTCCTAGCCGTGTGCGGCGCCCCCTCCACCGTTTACACCCCGGTCATATATTCGTAGTGCTTAGGCGAAGCCCTGCGGAGATCACTTCATCATCACCGTCACCATGCTGTCGTGCTGACAGAACTCATCTACCACCTCGATGTCTTGCTAGATCAAGAAGGCGAGAGACGTCACCGAGTTGAACGTGTGCAGAACGTGGAGGTGCCGTGCGTTCGGTACTTGATCGGTTGAAGTGCGAAGAAAGTTCGACTACATCAACCGCGTTGTGAAATGCTTCTGCATATGGTCTAAGAGGGTACGTAGACACACCCCCCCTCATTGCTATGCATCTCCTGGATAGATCTTGCATGAGCATAGGAAATTTTTTAAATTCCAATGTACGTTTCCCAATAGTGGCATCCGAGCCAGGTCTATGCGTAGATGATATGCATGAGTAGAACACAAAGAGTTGTGGGTGGTGATAGTCATACTGCTTACCACCAACGTCTTATTTTGATTCGGCGGTATTGTGGGATGAAGCAGCTCGGACCAACCTTACATGTCCACGCACATGAGAACGGTTCCACCGACAGACATGCAACTAGTTTTGCATAAAGGTGGCTGGCGGGTGTCTGTTTCTCCTACTTTAGTTGAATTGCATTTGACTGCGGCCGGTCCTTGTAGAAGGTTAAAACAACAAACTTGACGAAACACCGTTGTGGTTTTGATGCGTAGGTAAGAACGGTTCTTGCTAGAAGCCCGTAGCAGCCACATAAAACTTGCAACATAAAAGTAGAGGACGTCTAACTTGTTTTTGCAGGGCATGTTGTGATGTGATATGCTCAAGACATGATGTGATATACGTTATTGTATGAGATGATCATGTTTTGTAAAAGTTATCGGCAACTAGCAGGAGCCTTATAGTTGTCTCTTTATTGTATGAAATGCAAACGCTATGTAATTGCTTTACTTTATCACTATGCGTTAGCGATAGTTCTAGAAGCAATAGTTGGCGAGACAACCACGACGCAATGATGGAGACTAAGGTGTCAAGCCGGTGACAATGGAGATCATAATGATGCTTTGGATATGGAGATCAAAAGCACAAGATGATGATTGCCATATCATGTCACATATTTTGATTGCATGTGATGTTTATCTTTTATGCATCTTATTTTGCTTAGTACGACGGTATCATTATAAGATGATCCCTTAACTAAATTTCAATGTATAAGTGTTCTCACCGAGTATGCACCGTTGCGACAGTTCGTCGTGTTGAGACACCACGTGATGATCGGGTGTGATAGACTCTACATTGACATACAACGGGTGCAAGACAATTTTACACATGCGGAATACTTGGGTTAAACTTGACGAGCCTAGCATGTACAGACATGGCCTCGGAACACTAGAGACCGAAAGGATGAACGTGAATCATATAGTAGATATGATCAACATAGAGATGTTCACCATTTTTTACTACCCCATCTCATTTGATGATGAGACATGGGTTAGTTGATTTGGATCACGTATCACTTAGATGACGTTATGGATCTCTATTTAAGTGGGAGTTCTTATGTAATTTGACTAATTGAACTTAATTTATCATGAACTTCGTCCTGATAGTATTTGCATATCTATGTTATAGATCAATAGCTCGCGATGTAGCTCCCCGTTTATTTGTTATATGTTCTTAGAGAAAAATAACTTGAAGGATGATAGTAGCAATGAAGCAGACTGGGTCCATGATCTGAGGATTATCCTCGTTGCTGCACAGAAAAATTATGTCCTTGATGCACCACTAGGTGACAAACCTATTGCAGGAGCTTATGCAGAGATTATGAACATTTGGCAAGCTCGGTATGATGACTACTTGATAGTTTAGTGCGCCATGCTTTACGGCTTAGATCTGAGACTTCAAAAATGTTTTGAAATGCCACGGAGCAAATGAGATGTTCCAAGAGCTAAAATTGGTATTTCAGACTCATGGCTGTGTCGAGAGGTGTGAGAACTTTGACAAGTACTTTTGCCTACAAGATGGAGGAGAATAGCTCAACTAGTGAGCATGTGCTCAGATTGTCTGGCTACTACAATCGCTTGAATCAAGTGGGAGTTAATCTTCCAAATAAGATTGTGATTGACAAAATTCTCTAATCACTCACCAAGCTACTAGAACTTTTGATGAACTAAAATATGCAAGGGATGACGAAAAAGATTCACGAGCTCTTCGCGATGCTAAAATTGGCCAAGGTAGAAATAAAGAAAGAGCATCAAGTGTTGATAGTTAACTAGACCACTAGTTTTAAAAAAAGGGCAAAGGAAAAGAAAGGGAACTTCAAGAAGAATGACAAGCAAGTTGCCACTCCCGTAAAGAAGCCCAAAGCTAGACCTAAGCCTGAAAGTGAGTGCTTCTACTGCAAAGGGAATGCTCACTAGAAGCGGAACTACCGCATATACTTGGTGGATAAGAAGGATCGCAAAGTGAACAAAGGTATATTTGATATAAGTGTTATTGATATGTACTTTACTAGTGTTCATAGTTACCCCAGGGTATTTGATACCGGTTCAGTTGCTAAGATTAGTAACCCAAAACAGGAGTTGCTGTAACATCATATTTTATTGCATTTTGGGTTTGATCCTAGAAATTCTACGCAACTCAAGCACCCACGGAGAGAGTTGGGGATTTCGTTATTTTCATATTTGGGTTTTCTCAAATTTTGAAAATAGGATCATTTGATTTTATTTATTCTATCTTCAATTATTTCATTTATAAAAATAAGAGAGAGGGAATAAAATGACTTTCCCAAAAATAATAAATATTGAGGATTTAATAAAAAAATCAAATCTTATTTTATTTGGAGTTTTGCTATTTTATTTAAATTTAGGAAAATTGCATGTTTTTCAAAATTGCATTTTAGGGCCAAGAAAATGTTCATCTTGTTCTAAATATTTTATTTAGACGGTGAAAAAATTATTTTGGCATTTTTAGAATTTTATTTTAATTTCTAGAATTTTTCTCAGTTTCGGCGGAATTGTTTAAAAAAAACTCTCGCGCGCCCGACTGGGCCGAAGCCCAGCCGAACCAGGCCGGCCCGCCTGTGCCACCGCCTCCCGCCGCCGCCGCCCGAGTCCGGGAGGAGCACGCCTCCCGAGGCGCCCCCTTCCCCAAGCCGCGCCGCCCCCCCCCCTCCTTAAATAGCCGCCCCGCCGCCGGAACCCGCCCCGCCGCCGAAGCCGCACCACCGCCGAGCCGCCCCGCCGCCCAAGGTCGCCGCCGCCGACGCCCGCAGCCCCGCCGCCCCACGCCGCCTCCCGTCGCCCCGCCGGACTTCGCCGGAGCCCCGAGCCGAGGTAGACGCCCGGTTTTCTGAAGAAAACAGATTCGGTTTCTTTAGAAAACCCTAGTTTTTTTAGATAGGTTTTGTTTTGTTTTTTTTCGATTTTCTTATTTAGCGAGCGTTCGGTCGTTCGTTCGTTTTAACGAACGCGTTCATCGTTTAGTTACAGTTAACGAATGTCCGTTCGTTAAACTGTTCGTCAGTTATTTTTTCTCGGATTTTCCGCGATTATTTCTGATCGCGATTTCCGGTCTGTTTTTCGTTTTGGTTTAACTTTTCGCTCGTTTGTCGGAATCAGGCGATTCAAGCACCTAGAGTTTCATCTCGAAACCCTCTTTCTGTTTAACCCACTCAAACAAGTTTTTGCTACTGTAAAATTTGACTTAGGTCCAGATTAGTAAACGAAGCTTGTTTCTTTCGCCGTTTGACTTTCGTTGCTTCGTTTGATTTGATTCTTTTTGCAAACCGGAGTTCTTAAGTTGAACTTTCTGGTTAGATCTCTTATTTGAGTTTTACCTGTGCATTAGATGAGTACTTATTGTATGCTTGTTTGTTTGCGATAGAGTACCCGGAGTGCGCCGCTTGCTACTTCGAATCCCTAGGTTTCACGGATCACCAGCAAGGCAAGTAACACTTCGATCATACCTCTTTTCATACCCAGTTTTATTGCATTAGATGAATCCTCATACAATTGCATGATTAGGATCTGGTTAAATTGTGGGTTGGGAAGTAGCTGATGAGGTAGAACCTATTGCCCTGTTTATTACCAAACCCTTGGGCGTTACTTCTACGTTTGCTTATATTGCTATGATATGCTATTAGACGTGGATTGGGTGAGTGTATCCATGATAGATGTGAGATTGTTAATTAATGGTTCAATTTAAGATGGCTACTTAAACACACATCTGGGTGGATTGAGGCACCTGGGTATTCCAGCGATTGCCTGTTTTTTGATGGACCGCCACCCAGGCTCAAAGGGATCATGAGATTATTCGTGCTAGAAACTTCTGTGTGCATCCACAAGCTATTATGGGCTCTAGCATAGTTGATTAAGTTGTGTGAACTCTTACAGTGGTAGACTAGCAGATGTAGGGGTTGTAGGTGGTACTGTCTACCCGGTCATAAGGTGCAAACGCTTCTGAAAGACTATGTCTCGGTCATCCGTTTCTCAAACATCATGTAGTGCGAGAATCCCAACGGAGGAGATCGAGTCTTGTGGGGAAAAGTGCGCAAACCTCTGCAGAGTGTATAAACTAATCATGGTTAGCCGTGTCCCCGGTTATGGACAACTTGAGTATCTAGTACTTGGATTATCATGTGAATCTCATCATGTTACTTTAATTAATTTTGTTGGGATTAATGTTGAAACTTAATTGGGATTAAGATGATGTCACCCATTCTCAATGTTTAACAACCACCATGATAGTTAAATAAAATTTATTCCTTTGGAGTAGGGAAAAATTGGTTTTTCGCAAAACTGTAACCATAGAGCTTTCCACCAGCCAAATATGCATGTAGTATAGCATTATTCTGTTCATTACTCTCTATGTGTTACATTGCCAGCATATTCCATGTGCTGACCCATTTTCGGGCTGCAACGTTTCATGTTGCAGACTTTTCAGACGACGAGTAAGGTGCCTTAGGTCGTGGTTCTATACTCAGTGATATCGTTGGAGTTGATGGACTCGCTTATCTTCCAAGTCTTCCGTTGTTATCGCTTTTAGATGGCCTTAAGCCATATTTATTGTATTAAGTTCTCTTTTGAGACATTCGAGGTAATAAGTGTGTGATTGCTACTCTGTTAGAAATCCTTCGAGTACTGTGCGTGTCAGCATTACTGATCCAGGGATGACAATGATGCACAGAGACTTGACCGTCTGAGGTCTCGTCGCTACAAGATGGTATCAGAGCACACGCTGACTGTAGGACACGACCACTAAGCTTAAACCCTAGATCACTATTCTCTTCTCATTTCTGACTCCTCTCCATTTTCCACTCTTTTAGGATGGCAGATGCCAGGAACAAGTTCATGCAACCAGATGAGGATACACCCTTTGGACGCCACTTGAAGGAAGTCACTAGAAACCTGAAAATAGGAATACCAAGCTTCACCGGAACCTACAACGCCACACTACCAGAAGAGGAGCGTTGGATGATTCAAGTTCAAGTTCCAGGAAGGACGTTCATGCCCGTCACCGAGCCCATAGAGTTTTCCTTTGATGCACCAACCTGGAGTCTAGGAAAGAGCATGGCAGCCCACATCACCATGGGACGCATTGGAGAAGTTTACCACAAGGAGCTTAAGGATACCATTTACCAGATTTGTGGGCGCCGAGATGAGCAATGGGAGATGATCAGCACCAAGATGGATAGATCAATTGCAGCTTTCATCCAGCAGTTAAACCAACACATTCGTCGCCAGGAGAACCAAATGTGCACAGGCATGATAGATCTGAAGAAGGCATTCACCAAGATCACGGAGCTAGAGGAAGAACTCAAGGCTACACGCGAGGATTATATGGAGGAAGTCGTCGCACTGGTGGAGAAGAATGACGACCTAGAAAAGAAGATCGGAGTATTCATGGGAGACCCAGCACCAGGAGGAGAAGACGATGATTGCGCTTGCCCGGATAACTACATCATCATCGACGACACCGACTCGGACCCTAGTGAAGATGACTTTGTTGATGAAGCTGGAGCAGATATCATGGAGTCTTCGACCGATCAAAATTTCTAGTAGACCACCATAATCAGTAGTAGTATTCCCCCATGTATATAGTATAGTGCGAGCAGTTTGTGACGATAGTTAGATCGATTGTATGCCTTGTTTGAATTGATTTGAGTGATATTGATTGTGTTTGTCTCATGTGCATATGGGTAGTGTTTTCTCTCTAGACCTCATTCTATTCTAAATTCTCATCTTTTCTAAACCCATCAGATGCCTCCGAGACGCGACACCAGATTTGTTTTCCCACCGGAGATCACTCAGTTGATTCAGCAGCAGAATGTCTTGATGCAAGCACTAGTACAGAATCAAGGCAACAACAATAACAACAACAACAACAACCCACCACCACCACCACCTGTTGATCATTTGACCCGTTTCATGAGGCTAAATCCGCCGGTGTATTCCAGTAGCACCGAGCCGATTGTTGCAGATGATTGGCTCCGCAAAGTTGGAAGGGAGTTGACCACTTCAGGATGCACAGAGGCGGAGAGAGTGTGTTTTGCCGCACATCAGCTTGATGGACCTGCAGCATCATGGTGGGAGAATTACACAGCCACTCACCCCATCGACACTGTCACATGGGACCAGTTTCAGCAAGCTTTCCGTACTGCCCATGTTTCAGCAGGAGCTATGGCCATGAAGAAGCATGAGTTTCGCAACTTACGCCAAGGAGGACGCACCGTAGGCCAGTATGTGGAGGACTTTAGTAAGTTAGCACGTTATGCCCCAGATGACGTTGCTACAGATGTAGGCAAGCAGGAGAAGTTTCTGGAAGGGCTGAATGATGAGCTGAGCATGCAGTTGATGGTAGCAACCTTCAACAACTACCAGGAGTTGGTAGATAGAGCTCTCATGATTGAAGGGAAGCAGCAGCAGATTGAAAGCCGCAAGAGGAAGTATGGACAAGGGAAGTACAATTCTGGAGCTCATCAGAAGCCACGTTTTACCCCGAATTCAGGAGGACCTTTTCAGCATACCCATGGAGCAGGAGGTTTGCACAACCATAGTGGACCCGAGAATGGTAGTGGGAATGGAGGAAGCAACGGACAGAACCGTACCAACCCATCGACCCCACCTAAGAGAGATCTGAGCCAAGTTACTTGCTACAAGTGCGAGAAGACTGGACATTATGCTAATGAGTGTCCTGAAGCTAAGAATGGAAATGGCAATGGAAGCTCTGGGAAGAAGCCCAACCCTTTCAACAAAGGTGATGTGAACCACGTTAGCGTGGAGGAGGTTGAAGCCCAGCCAGATGCAGTAATAGGTAAGTTTTTGGTTAAGTCATTTACTGCACTCGTTCTTTTTGATACTGGTGCATCGCATTCATACATATCAAGGGGATTTGTGGATAAGTACAAATTGCCAACCCAAGCCCTTAGGTCACCCATGTTAGTAACCTCGCCAGGAGTAGAGTATATGGCTAGTCTATGATGTGATCGGTTACCATTAAGGATTGGTAATTACGTGTTTCCCTCAGACATAATAGTATTGGAATCGCAAGGACTGGATGTGATATTAGGCATGGATTGGTTATCGAAGTATGAAGGGAACATTGAATGCGTTAGTAAGTCGATTTTGCTTACCACCCCAGAAGGAAGAAGGATCAAGTATGAATCCCGGCATGTGCCGAAGAGGACTCATGTGAATTCTTTATCAGGAGTTGTACAGGAGGAAGTACCAGTGGTGAAGGATTTCCCTGACGTATTTCCAGAGGAGTTGCCAGGCATGCCACCGGATAGAGACATTGAGTTTTTGATTGAGCTTTTGCCAGGCACAAGGCCAATATCTAAGAGACCGTACAGGATGCCCGCAAAGGATTTGGAGGAGATTAAGAAGCAGATTAAGGAGTTGCTGGATAAAGGCTATATTCGCCCAAGTTCTTCACCTTGGGGATCGCCAGTGCTTCTAGTGGAGAAGAAGGATGGATCGTTAAGGATGGTTGTTGATTATCAAGGACTGAATGAAGTGACCATCAAAAACAAGTACCCACTGCCAATGATCAATGATCTGTTTGACCGCTTACAAGAAGCTAAGGTATTTTCCAAGATTGGTCTGCTGTCAGGATACCATCAGTTGAAGATTCGAGAGCAGGATATACCTAAGACGGCTTTTACCACTAGGTATGGGCTGTACGAGTATACTGTTATGTCATTTGGTCTGAGTAACGCACCTGCCTATTTCATGAACCTGATGAACAAGGTGTTTATGGAGTTTTTGGATAAGTTCGTCGTGGTGTTCATTGATGATATTTTGGTCTACTCCAAGAATGAAGAGGAGCATAAGGAACATTTGCGTTTGGTACTTGAGAAGCTCAGAGAACATCAGTTATACGCCAAGTTCAACAAATGTGAGTTTGGTTGAAGGAAGTTGGATTCCTCAGACATGTTATATCCGGAGAAGGAATAGCAGTAGACCCCACCAAAGTCGACACTGTGACAAACTGGGAATCACCCACATCAGTTGGAGAGATCCGGAGTTTTCTTGGACTTGCAGGATACTACCGGAGATTCATTGAGAATTTCTCGAGGATTGCTAAGCCCATGACAGAGCTGTTGAAGAAGGACACCAAGTTCAACTAGACTGAGGAATGTGAAGCTAGTTTCCAAGAGTTGAAGAAACGTTTGGTTACATCACGAGTGTTGATTCTGCCAGATCAGCGCAAGGATTATGAAGTATACTGCGACGCTTCTCGTCAAGGACTTGGAGCAGTGCTTATGCAGGAAGGAAGAGTTGTTTCATATGCTTCACGACAGCTTAAACCCCATGAGATGAATTATGCTACGCATGATTTCGAGTTAGCAGCCGTAGTACATGCGTTGAAGACATGGAGACATTTTCTCATCGGAAACCACTGTGAGGTGTACACGGATCACAAGAGTTTGAAATACATCTTCACGCAGAAGGAGTTGAATCTCAGGCAAAGGAGATGGTTGGAGCTCATAAAGGATTATGATTTGAGATTGCATTATCACCCCGGAAAGGCTAACGTAGTAGCAGATGCGTTGAGCCGCAAGAGCCATGTCAACACACTCATGACCGGAGAGTTACCGAAGGAATTAGCCGAGGATCTTTGCGAGCTATGTTTGGAAATAGTTCCAAGAGGCTATGTTGCAGCATTGGAGATACAGTCCACTCTGATGGATAAGATCAGAGAAGCTCAGAAGATAGACAAGGAGATTGCCGGAATAAAGGAAAGGATGAGCAAAGGAAAAGCCAAGGGATTTCGTGAGCACGAGCACGATACCTTATGGTTTGAGGACCGCGTTTATGTGCCTAATGACCCGGAGATCAGGAAGTTGATTCTGCAGGAGGCTCATGACTCGCCGTATTCAATTCACCCAGGAAATACCAAGATGTACTTGGATTTGAAGGATACTTTCTGGTGGACCGGAATGAAGAAGGATATTGCGGAGTATGTAGCAGTTTGTGATGTATGTCAGAGAGTGAAGGCAGAGCATGAGAAGCCAGGAGGATTGCTACAGCCATTGCCGATACCCGAATGGAAGTGGGATAAACTAGGCATGGATTTTATCACGGGATTGCCCATGACTCGTTCAGGCTATGACTCAATATGGGTTGTAGTCGATCGTTTGACAAAGGTAGCTCATTTCATCCCAGTGAAGACCACTTACACCAGTGCTAAGTTGGCAAAGATATACATGACCAGAATCGTATGTCTGCATGGATTTCCAAGGAGCATTGTATCAGATAGAGGAACCCAGTTTACCTCAAAGTTCTGGCATCAGTTACATGAAACTTTGGGTACCAGGCTAGAATTCAGTACAACCTTTCATCCACAGACAGATGGACAGACCGAGAGAGTCAATCAGATTCTGGAGGACATGCTGAGAGCTTGTGCGCTAGATTATGGATCTAGTTGGGACGATAACTTGCCATATGCAGAGTTCTCTTACAACAACAGTTATCAATCCAGTTTGAAGATGCCCCCTTTCGAAGCTTTGTACGGAAGGAGGTGTAGAACACCATTGTTATGGGACGAAGTTGGAGACCGCCAGTTGTTTGGACCAGATTTGATTAAGGAGTCTGAACAGAAGGTGAAGTTGAGTCGCGATAGGCTCAAGGTAGCCCAATCCAGACAGAAGAGCTATGCGGATTCAAAACGTAAGGAGACAGTTTACGAAATCGGAGACAGAATTTATCTTCGTGTATCTCCACTTCGGGGAGTTAAGCGCTTTGGAGTTAAGGGAAAGTTAGCGCCACGTTTTGTAGGACCATACAAAGTTTTGGAGCGTATGGGAGAAGTTGCTTACAAGTTGGAATTACCCGAAGGATTGTCAGGAGTTCACGATGTGTTCCATGTTTCCCAGTTGAAGAAGTGCCACGCAGAGATGGCCGATATACTGCTGAGAGATACAGTGCCACTCGAGGCAATTCAGTTGGATAGTGATTTGACTTATGAGGAGAAACCAGTCAAGATTCTTGAGTATGCCAGCCGAGTCACCCGCAGCAAGGTTATCAAGTTTTGCAAAGTTCAGTGGAGCCACCATACCGAGGATGAAGGCACCTGGGAGCGAGAGGAAGATCTACGGAAGGACCACCCTCACCTATTTTCTAGCCAACCCGAATCTCGAGGGCGAGATTCATCTTAAGGGGGGTAGGTTTGTAACATCCCAAATTTTCAATTTGGAATGTTATACATTAGATCATCATTGCATATCATATTTTATTGCATTTTGGGTTTGACCCTAGAAATTCTACACAACTCAAGGACCCACGGGGAGAGTTGGAGATTTCGTTATTTTCATATTTGGGTTTTCTCAAATTTTGAAAATAGGATCATTTGATTTTATTTATTTTATCTTCAATTATTTCATTTATAAAAATAAGACAGAGGGAATAAAATGACTTTCCCAAAAATAAGAAATATTGAGGATTTAATAAAAAAAATCAAATCTTATTTTATTTGGAGTTTTGCTATTTTATTTGAATTTAGGAAAATTGCACGTTTTTCAAAATTGCATTTTAGGGCCAAGAAAATGTTCATCTTGTTCTAAATATTTTATTTAGACGGTGAAAAAATTATTCTGGCATTTTTAGAATTTTATTTTATTTTCTAGAATTTTTCTCAGTTTTGGCGGAATTGTTTTTTTTTAAACACCCGCGCGCCCGACTGGGCCGAAGCCGAGCCGAACCAGGACGGCCCGCCCACGCCACCGCCTCCCGCCGCCTTCTCCGGATCGGAGACCGCCGCCGCCGCCCGAGTCCGGGAGGAGCACACCTCCCAAGGCGCCCCCTTCCCCAAGCCGCCCCCTCCTTAAATAGCCGCCGCCGCCCTCACCCCACCACCGAACCCGCTGCCCCGCCGCCGGAACCCGCCCCGCCGCCGGAGCCGCACCACCGCCGAGCCGCCCCGCCGGCAAAGGTCGCCGCCGCCGCCCGCAGCCCCGACGCCCCACGCCGCCTCCCGTCGCCCCGCCGGACTTCGCCGGAGCCCTGAGCCGACGTAGCCGCCCGCCGGAGCCCGATTCGGTTTTTTTAGAAAACCCTAGTTTTTTAGATCGGTTTTGTTTTGTTTTTTTTTCGGTTTTCTTATTTAGCGAGCGTTTGCTCGTTCGTTCGTTTTACGAACGCGTTCATCGTTTTGTTACAGTTAACGAACGTCCGTTTGTTAAACTGTTCAGCAGTTTTTCTTTTTCTCGGATTTTCCGCGATTATTTCTGATCGCGATTTCCGATCTGTTTTTCGTTTTGGTTTAACTTTTCCGGTTTGCAAAAAGAATCAAATCAAACGAAGCAACGAAAGTCAAACGGCGAAAGAAACAAGCTTCGTTTACTAATCTGGACCTAAGTCAAATTTTACAGTAGCAAAAACTTGTTTGAGTTGGTTAAACAAAAGGAGGGTTTCGATACGAAACTCTAGGCGCTTAGAAATTTTTGAGTTTCTAAGCGCCTAGAGTTCAGATTTTTACCTGTGCATTAGACGAGTACTTATTGTATGCTTGTTTGTTTGCGATAGAGTGCCCAGAGTGCGCCGCTTGCTACTTCGAATCCCTAGGTTTCACGGATCATCAGCAAGGCAAGTAACACTTTGATCATACCTCTTTTCATACCCAGTTTTATTGCATTAGATCAATCCTCAAACAATTGCATGATTAGGATCTGATTAAATTGTGGGGTTGAGAAGTAGCTCATGAGGTAGAACCTATTGCCCTGTTTATTACCAAACCCTTGGGAGTTACTTCTACGTTTGCTTATATTGCTATACTACGCTAGTAGACGTGGATTGGGTGAGTGTATCCATGACAGATGTGAGATTGTTAATTAATGGTTCAATTTAAGGTGGCTACTTAAACACACATCTGGGTGGATTGAGGCACCTGGGTATTCCGGCGATTGCCTGTTTTTTTTATGGACCGCCACCCAGGCTCAAAGGGATCATGAGATTATTCATGCTAGAAAGGTCCGTGTGCAGCCACAAGCTATTATGGGCTCTAGCATAGTTGATTAAGTTGTGTGAACTCTTACAGTGGTAGACTAGCTGATGTCGGGGTTGTAGGTGGTACTGTCTACCCGATCGTAAGGTGCAAACGCTTCTGAAAGACTATGTCTCGGTCATCCGTTTCTCAAACATCATTTAGTGCGAGAATCCCAACGGAGGAGATCGAGTCTTGTGGGGAAAGTGCGCAAACCTCTGCAGAGTGTATAAACAAATCATGGTTAGCGTGTCCCCGGTTATGGACAACTTGAGTATCTAGTACTTGGATTATCATGTGAATCTCATCATGTTACTTTAATTAATTTTGTTGGGATTAATGTTGAAACTTAATTGGGATTGAGATGGTGTCACCCATTCTCAATGTTTAACAACCACCATGATAGTTAAATAAAATTTATTCCTTTGGAGTAGGGAAAAATTGGCTTTTCGCAAAACTGTAACCATAGAGCTTTCCACCAGCCAAATATGCATGTAGTATAGCATTATTTTGTTCATTACTCTCTATGTGTTACATTGCCAGCATATTCCATGTGCTGCCCCGTTTTTGGGCTGCAACGTTTCATGTTGCAGACTTTTCAGACGACGAGTAAGGTGCCTTAGGTCGTGGTTCTATACTCAGTGATGCCGTTGGAGTTGATGGACTCGCTTATCTTCCAAATCTTCCGCTGTTATGATTTTTAGATGGCCTTAAGCCATATTTATTATATTAAGTTCTCTTTTCAGACATTCGAGGTAATAAGTGTGTGATTGCTACTCTGTTATAAATCCTTCGAGTACTATGCATGTCAGCATTACTGATCCAGGGATGACACTGATGCACAGAGACTTGACCGTCTGAGGTCTGGTCGCTACAGTTGCAAAACTAAACAGAGACTAGTTAAGGGCGAGGTGACGATGTGTGTTGGAAGTGATTCCAAGGTTGATAAGATCACCATCGCACAGTCCCTCTACCTTCGGGATTAGTGTTGGACCTAAATAAATGTTATTTGGTGTTTGCGTTGAGCATGAATATAATTGTTGCTTTGTTTACATGAATAAAACCTTCTATGGTCATACACCCAATGTAAATGGTTTATTGAATCTCGATCGTAGTGATAAACATATTCATAATATTGATGCCAAAAGATGCAAAGTTGATAATGATAGTGCAACATATTTGTGGCACTGCCGTTTAGGTCATATTGGTGTAAAGTGCATGAAGAAACTCCATGCAGATGGGCTTTTCCAATCACTTGATTATGAATCATTTGATACTTGCGAACCATTCCTCATGGGCAAGATAACTAGAACTCCGTTTCTTCGGAACAATGGAGCGAGCCAATGACTTATTGGAAATAATACATACCGATGAATGAGTGTTGAGGCTCGTGGCGGGTATCATTATTTTCTGACCTTCACAGATGACTTGAGCAGATATGGGTATATCTACTTAATGAAACACAAGTCTGAAATATTGAAAAGTTCAAATAATTTCAGAGTGAAATGGAGAATCATCCTAACAAGAAAATAAAGTTTCTACGATCTGATCGCGGAGGCAAATATTTGAGTTACGAGTTTGAACTTCATTTAAAAAAATGTGCAATAGTTTCCCAACTCACGCCACCTGGAACACCACAGCGTAATGGTGTGTCCAAACGTCGTAACCATACTTTATTAGATATTGGTGAGATCTATCATGTCTCTTACCAATTTACCACTATTGTTTTGGGGTTATGCATTAGAGACATCTGCATTCACGTTAAATAGGGCACCGTTTAAATCCGTTGAGACAATACCGTATGAACTATGGTCTGGCAAGAAACCTAAGCTGTCGTTTTTTAAATTTTGGGGTTGCGACACTTATGTCAAAAGGCTTCAGCCTCATAAGCTCGAACCCAAATCGGTGAAGTACATCTTCATAGGATACCCTAAGGAAACAATTAGGTACACCTTCAACCAAAGATCCGAAGGCAAGATTTTCGTTGCCGAGAATGGAACCTTTCTAGAGAAGGAGTTACTCTCGAAAGAAGTGAGTGGGAGGAAAGTAGAACTTGATGAGGTAATTCACTGGTACGCGTCGGTGCTATACAAACGGTTTTTAACCCCTTTCCGTGATGGCATTTGGAACCGTAGCCAAGTGAGTGTGGGCAATAGGGGGTCCTTCCCACACGACCCAGAAACCGTCGGGGATAGGGAGCCAAGATGCATATACAATACTCCTACGCGTTTGTGCTCGCATTGCCACTGCAGTCGGTATTCTGTGGTGCTACGCTTACGATGCGCGACCCATCACAAATGGTTCACTATTATAGAACATGTATGATAAGCATACAATCAAACACATTTGCTCGTCCCAAACTGTATGCAATAACTAATGAAGAAGATTAGCTAATCGTCGTATGAGTGTCGGATAGGATTACGAAATGTCGGACCGTCGTAACATCGTCGTACACGACGACTATCGCACACGCCATTAAGTGGTACAGCATTTACGATGCATACTTCATCAGAAACAGTTCATGGTTGTGAATAGTGTACGATAAGGCAAGCATCACAAACGTTTAGTTTGCCCGAACCGTTTGTTATATTATCTGACATCGGACACGCGTTGCAAATGGCAACTTTGTGCATGCTTGCACACGTTTCCTCGGATAATGGTGTATGTCGCAAAAATTTGTGTTTTACCAACCATGTGTGTCATAATGACCTGAAGAGCGTAATTTCACCGTAATTTAATTGCTGCTATTTCAAAATGTACTGGATTTGAATTTGAATGTATGCTATAGCTTTATTCATATCCATCAGGTTCAAACAGCCAATACATTATTCAATTCATAGGTACATATGTTCAAGAATTACATAAGAAAAAAATAAAGAATGATGAACCACAATTGTATACTTGTACTATTAAATACGGTAAAGAAAGAGGTGAAATACATTCTGGTTGCTAAACAAGGTGAAGCCGAATGCCCATATTGTGCCCCCCTCCATCCAGTAGGCACGCACGACTCTAGTCCAACCCCTTGTGATGGACGACCGCCCATCCTTCACAATCTTCATGAAAACATCTAGATAATCACCGTGTTCTGGTAGAAATACTTTAACATTTGCATGCCCACCAATTATGTAGTTTAAGAGGTAATCTTGAGTAAACTGCTTTGGCAACCACTGCAAACGAAAAAGATTCAGACATTATTATCTAAGACACAACTCATTATGGCAGTAAAAAGAAGGCTGCTGAGTTCTTACTTACCATCTTGCAGTTCATTGTTGTCTTGGATAAAGTATAAACAAATAGTTTAATTGTCATCTTTGGACCCATTTTACTAACAATCTTTATCAGCTTCCTCACATGATGTTGGTTCATCGATATCTCATTGCCCCATAAGCAGAAAGGGTCGAAGCGCGGACCTTTACTAATGACATATATACCTAAAAGCACCAAGTAAATATTATAAGCTAAACGGCAATTGCACAATGATGTAGTACAACACTCTTTTATAATATCTTATAACATCCAATATACTCACATATTAGATGAATTAACATCTTATATTATGAGCCAAAAGGAGTTTATTATATTCTTACAAATTATCGGCTGATTAACTGTTGTTGTATCCATGGGTTACAGTTAGTTTGAGCTAGTTCGGGCTCAAATAGCCCTAAACTATATCTAAACATGAGGGCTACTTTGAGCTAGTTGCATCTATAACCCACCCAGAAAAACTATCCAACCCAAGAGGTGCTAATTGGAGCTAGTTCTCCTAGTGCATTTATTGTCAATCTAACCCTGCCATCCAAACAACTCTTTGGATGGAGTTAGTTCAAGTTTAGTCATGAGCTAGAAACTAACTCTAACCTCTAGCTAAGTTGAGTATCCAAACTCCAAACAGGATTGTGTTGTTGTAGTTGCTGCTGCTCTTTTACGTATATCTAGGCATCGTCAGAACATTAATGTAACACTCTTTGTTGTTGCTTGTAGCCTAGGATTGCATATTTAGACATTAAGTACAGTGCATGTTGCTATGTAGCCTTAGATATATTACATATGGCCCTAGTTAACCTAACGATAAATGGGTTGCAGATATATTCAGTTAAAAGTCTGATTCACCGATTAGTCCCTTATCAGCCCCCGGCCTATATGGTACCAGCTACTGATATCCTGAACAATGAGCACATATAAGCCATGGGGTGAAACTAACCTCGATGAAAAACAACAGTCGTTCCCAAAATTGTCCTGTGTAGGTACATCGAGAAGCATGTTAAGCACAACAGGCTAAACATCAACCAAAATTATCCATGGCAGACAAAATAATCTCCAAAAGATAGCTTCAGTGTGCAGGTTTAGGCACGCTAGTAAAGCAAAACAAGTGGAAAGGTGGGTTAACTGCAATAGGCCTAACATTTAACAACAAGCAAACATAGTCATTCAAACTGGTATTGTGCCGGTCTAACATTTAAATGGACTTCCAAGTTTGACAAAATTAGCACACTCTGTTTGATACTAGTAGCAAAATAGTAGGTGAAATCAAACAAAAAGAGGGGGTGTTTGAAAATAATTAACACACTCTGTTTGATACAAGTAGGGAAAAATCATGTCAAATCAATATTTAGGCTTGATAAGGTTGGAGAGAATATAGCATGATCAATTCAATCTCCTCGCCCATCACAAAGCCATATGACAGAAATATTCAAGCATGGCCCGAGGCGTCAATTAAACTTTTTTTAATAAATGATAAATTGTTCAATGAAATAAAGGGCTAATTTTTTTAACAAGGAAATACTTGTTTGATGTTCCAAATAAGGGAAATTAAGAACAAACTTGAGTTTAGATGGTTAGTGGGAGCTGACATTCCCATGGATAGCTAGACTCTTATGGCAACTGCTTTAATCTTGTTGCTCCATGACTCCAGTGTTTATTACATATTTTGAGAAAGCGTGTGAGTTCACACTGTACTTCATATTTAAAAAGAAGAAAAGGAGAAAATAACAACACACACTCTATGCTATTTCTATTGGCTTTCACCTTTGCACATAACTAAAATGTAGCAATGTAAGAACTTGGGAAGACCCACCGCTTATGGTTGTTTCTTTACTACGGCCTTGCATTCTCACGTTGACAGGCAACAATGTCACATGTTACAAGATTTTTCATGTCTTTTTTCCGAGAACAAAAATATGTCAATAGCATATGTTAG
The DNA here is from genome assembly GCF_002575655.3 of Aegilops tauschii subsp. strangulata. Lineage (NCBI taxonomy): Eukaryota > Viridiplantae > Streptophyta > Magnoliopsida > Poales > Poaceae > Aegilops > Aegilops tauschii. Next base: position 21,961,175 of record NC_053037.3, read on the forward strand.
CATTGTATGTTCTATTATAAATGAGCATTGAAACATTATTTCTAGTAGTGAAAAAGTATAAATCATCATGTTAATTTAGCCTATCAGATAAATCGAAAGACATGATCTACATAGAATGGGAGAACAAAAGCAATGTTGTTTGTGCTGGTAGAGCTACCTTTTATATATATTGATCTACACACGCTTGTTAGAAACTTACAAAAGTCTTTCGCTCTACCTTTGTAATTTTGTTAATGAAATAAGAGGTAGCCTAACTAGACTAGCTTTTCATAAAAATCCTCTACTCCAACCACGTAATTTTCTACCTTTATTAGCTAGATGGTAAACCTCATGAAAGTATCACCTGTCATGCCATCCACGAACCAAACTAATACGTCGATCACTGACAAATCAAAGCATATATATGGCCTTTGTCCTTTTATAGTACTACAATTATAATGTAGTCATTTATCCATTTTCCCATAGTTATACCTGGGTCCAACAACTACTATGTCATCAAAATAACTAGCATTACACAGTAAGATAAATTTCGTTTGAAGGAAAAGCGCTAGAACAATTGTTCTACGTATATTTCATACATTAATAAAGCAAATATGTACATCAGAGAATAAATGAATCAAGTATAATAATCCTCGAGACAACTTGCCAAGAGAATTGATAGCCACACAATGTGGTATATAGCCAATGGGAGAGGCATGCCTGGATGAGTGACATGATTGATATTCAAGATCCCTTGAAAACTTCTTCTACCTCCTCTCTAACATAACCCTTCCTCCTTCCACCTTTCTGTCCTCGATTCAGAAATCGGGCACAAACACAAATATTTTTCCAAAACCAAACCACGTACACCAATGTGTTTGAAATCCAGATCCGTTCAAATATTTTTATTGATCAATTACATAGGTAATAGTCTAGTGCTTAAAATATCAATGCAATTGCATCCCTGATTCCACACTTAGGACTTGGAGGCATCAAGAATTTTACAATGCAGCCTCATACAAATGATGCTAGTAAGTTCATGAAGAAATGGCAAGACATAAGTATGATTTGTCCTACACGACTTTTCCTTTGTGGGTGCTACAAAACCTACAGTTAATTGGGTTCCAATTTGCAATGCAAACTGTGGTTGGTTGGTGTTTCAGAGTCGTAGAGCTTCACAATACTACAAAAAATGTTATAGTTGTTCTGTCACTAGTGTTCATCTTCAGTGACTACTAGGCATCATTCCTACCAAGCTAACACCAACGAACCAGAAGATCTTCCGACAACTCTTTGTAGTTAGAGTTGAAAAACACACATTCATATATCGTTATGTTTCGAGGTGGATATTTGAACAAAAGTACTGGTGCCCAGACTTTCTTCATTTGAACAAGATTTCTATGGAAAAGCATCAAAAGTCTTACATTTTTTTGTTCTTAACATTTCAATTAGTGTGGGCAGCTTTTCTCATATTTGTTAAATTTCACTAGTTTAACCTTTGTTGGAGACATGACATCATCAACCACTTGAAAAACAGAAAAGATGACGTCAGAAACGTGTGTGCCACGTGTCAATAAAAAGAAAAGAAATCACATTTCATACTAATTCGCAACAGAGACTTTGCAACAATTTCTTGTTTCTTAATGGAAATTAGGGGATACCTTTCATGAAAAGACCAATACAAATTTAGGACCTGGGAATGTACACAAATTTAGGCTTAATACAAATTACGGCGAGCTATTCTAGGTACTACATGTTGTTGTTGCTGTGAAATGACACTGCCTTTCAGTACTTTTAGAATGGTTTTGTGACCTTTCTATGTTTTTCCTAAAACATAAAAAGAAGCAGTATTTCGGGAAATATGAATTGTCAGGGAAACTACATAGTATAATAGATGTTACATTAGTGCATTTGGTACTATATTTGGATGTTGTTTATGCACAAGCACATATAACCATGAGAGAAGTCAATAACAAAGAAACGTACAAAAATAGGCACAACATCAATAGAATTATATAAATTCTTGAGAGCAAAAAGAGAAAACTACACAAACCACTTAAGAGCAACTATATAAACTATTGATAGCATTTTTAAGAAGTGTATGAAAATTGTTTCTAAACATAATCATTTTTTCGTAAGTATGAGTAATTAATGATGGTTGGAAGTATTTGCATAGCCACATTTTTTTCACCAGTACTATGAGTGATGCAATTTTTTGAGAAAGAGCATTTGTTTCCTTCCGGAGGTAAACATCTAAAGTTTTCATTCTCATCTCAATTATCTCATTCTCTCATGTCCATATTATTTTCACTAACAAGTTGGCATCATCTCAATTCTCTCATTCAATCCAGTATAGAAACAAATTTTTTTGTTGTAAATATATGGGTCATGTAGGCAATCAACTAAAGTGGCAACTACCAACTAATTAAACTAGAAATTTAAAAGAATGGAAGGATGAGCAGGGAGATAGAGGAACTAATGGTGCTGCTGGTGGTGCAAGGGGTCGGGAGTTGAGGAGGGATGATGGTGTAAGGAGGGTGGTGGCACCTAGGGGCGGATGTGGCTGTCGAGGAGTGCTCGGGGAAGAGCCACTGTGGTGGAGGTTGGCGCCTCACGATTGTGTAGGGCTCTGGCGCAGCGATGGTGATAGTGGCTAGCGAGGAAGGGGCTCCACAACGACAACAACGATGAGAGAGGCAAGGACAATAAGAATTGATTTGGGAGGTTTCGACTAAATACCGCACAGAACAGGAGGTAAAAGTGACAACTTACTAGTGGCGGGGTAACTAAAGGCCCGCCACTGGTAAAAAGTTACTAGTGGCGGGCATGTGTACATGCCTTCCATGGATATGCATTACCAGTGGTGGGCCATTTTGAGTGCGTGCCACATCTATTTTCTTTTCAAAAAAATTATAGTCTTAGGGTTTTTAATTTTTGGATTAGATTATGGTTCATTTTTATAGGGTTTACGGCACACCATTCTAAGCTTCTTCTAAAACTTCGGCACTTTTTTGGGTTAATTTGCTACTTTTGGGGTATTAAATGACTTTATAGGCATATAATGGAGCTAAATGTATTTTCATTCTAAAAATGTTATAGACAGGGTCTGAAAAATACAAAACTTGGCATGGTGTCATGGTATGCCCCATCGTGGGTGTGGTAAAAAAATTGATTTAGTTACGGAGAAGTTATGATGCACTTAATTTGCTTGGAAGCTAAGACTCTACAAAGAAAATATTAGTTTTGAAGGGAAAGTGTCGGGTTTGAAGGGGAACTCAATTATTTTCCATCATTTCACTTGGACACTCATTCTATGTTGAAAATACAACATTGAAAGTTCCCTCTTCGAATTTTGGACATTGTTTGGTTCAAGTTGATATATTTATGACATTTAACGGATTTCTAGATATTTAATGGGCATAAATGAAAAAATATTACATGTCCATTAAAAATGGAACAAAATTGCCGCGAAAACCCCATTTGGGTTCTCGAGAAAGTACAACCTCTGTTTTTAATTACTCTGCATATTAGTTTTGTCTAAAGTCAAACTTTATAAATTTTTAACCAAGTTTGTTGAAGAATATATTAACATATAAACCACCAAAGCAATTCCCTTTGACTCGTTATTGCATATACTTTCACATCATATAGATTTTTATTGTAAACATTCATATTGCTTTCTACAATTTTGGTGAAAGTTTATAAAGTTTGACTTGAGTCAAGCTAATATGGGTTGAAAATAAAAACAAAGGGAGTATTTAGCTCACATTTGCAAGAAAGAACTATGGGTTAATCAATTTGATATGTGTCGTGCGCGTGTCTAGAGGCCATCTTCAATCTCTAAGAAATCTACATTTTAGCCTTTACAAATATTTTTTATGCATTAACCAGACACTATATGCACGAAACAACTATATGTTCATTAACTACACATGTCTTCCATATGACATGTATAGTGTTAATTACCATCAGATGGGCTACAAGTAACCAAGTTTTGTGGCCCTGCCACATGATATTTATTTTTCGCACGAGGACATATTTATGTTGCTCATGCTTTCTATATCACCTATGCTGTAGACTTCCCCATGCTTCCTAATCCTATGAAAAATAAATCCGTTTTGCAGTTTCTTAGGATTTTTGAAATACTATGTCTTGATTGATCCACCAGCAGAAAGATTAGGGAGAGTTGATGTAGATTTCAACCTCCAAGTACCATATGGCGACTTTGGACAATATGTTGGGTGATCGTGTGTGCATCCCTTGTGTGTGCGGGATTTTGGTGATGGTACATGTGAGGATTGGATGTGAGAAGGCATCGCTCGGTACACTACATGATCGTTTCTACCAGAAAAGTTCTATGTAAATAAAGTAACCATTTAGATCCTCCGTTTGTGGTGAGTCCTACCAACAACTATTTTGACCATCCATCAATTGTGCACTATCAACGACAGTCTACACTAGTAGAAAAACTACTTTACGTGAGACACATTAGTCTCGGTTTGTAAATGAACCGGCACTAGTGATATCATTAGTCCCGGTTCGACCGGCTATGCATTAGTCCCGGTTCATTTGTGACATTTAGTACGGGTTGGTGGCTCCAACCGGTACTAAAGGGGTGATGGCCTTTAGTACGGGTTGGTGGCTCCAACCGGTACTAAAGACCCCCCTTTAGTACCGGTCGGAGTCACCAACCAGTACTAAAGGTGGTGCGCTGCCACCCGCAGTGCACAATGTTTAGTGTTGAGTATAATGTTTATTAAGAAAGACGAGATAGACTAGGATTTGTTTTGGCTTGTCTTGTACTGGCTTGTCTTGTACTCCATGACCGCCGCCGCTTCCGCACCCGCGCTCCGCCTCTGGGGCGGTCGGCCTCCATGACAGCCGCCGGAGGCCGCGCCGCCCGTACCTAGGGTTCGTCCGCCGGTCGTGTTGACCGGCTGCCCTAGACAGTCTTTTTCCCGAGTCTTCGTCCGCCGTCAACCCCGAGCGCCTCTACTCCGACCCCGGCGCAACCAGCCGGTCACACCTCCGACCCAACGGCCACGCGCGCCGAGGCGGCCTGTCAAGGCCAGCCGCCGTCCGCCTGTCGGTCCGCCCGTCGCCCTGCGCCGGCCGTCACCACCCTGTTCCGACCGGGACACCTGCATTGCCTCGACCCGCCGGCCTCGCGCCATGAGACAGCCAATCATAGCCGTCGCTCGCGCGCCGGCCTGCCCATCGAACCACGTCACCCGCCTCCGCCGCGTCTACACGGCGGCCCGACGGTCTACCTCGCCGGCCTCGTCCTCGGCTGCGTCGGGATGGCTACGTCAGGCTCGTCGTCTGCCTCAACTTGGGCGCCGCTACTCCGTTGGTCGCTCGGGCCTCGCTGCCCGGGCACTGGCGCTGCTTGGCAGCCCGGTGCCGGTGCTGACAAGCTCGTCCGCACGACGTCCCACGCCGTCCGTCGTCGCCGGCCTCATCTCGGACTCCGCCGCCACCCTGCCTCCACCGAGCGGCGTCCCCGACCTCGCGCGCGATCTGCTTGATCACCTGCTCGCCACCGCGATCCGCCTCATCTAAGCCGCGCGACCGACCTGGCCTGTCGGTCACGCGCGCCTCCGCAGGTCCCGTGAAGATCGTCCCCGAGTTCAGCGCGCCCATCCACCGATCGAGCAACGGGCTGCCGCTGCATCGCCTCGTCGGGCCGCAGCGCCGCCGCCCCATGGTTCTCCTTGCGGCTGCATCGACTAGTGCGTCGCCGCTACGTCGCCCCTTCAGGCCGTAGTGCCGTGATACGCGGTCCCCTCCGCCGCCCCGAGGCCGTCCCCGCGGCTGCACCGACTCGCGAACCGCCGTTGCGTCACCCCTTCGGGCCGCAGCGTCGCGGCCCGCGGTCCCCAACGCCGCCCCGAGGTCTTCCCGCCGTCGCCCCAACCCGCCAGCCGCCCCTACGTCGCCCCTTCGCGCCGTAGCGCCGCGGTCCACTTCGCCGTCACCACGCACTAGTAGAAAAAGGCCCATTTGTCCCGGTTCATAAGGCCCATCTGTCCCGGTTGGGGACTAAAGGGTCGTTACTAATGCCCTAGGCCTTTAGCCCCGGTTCTTATACAAACCGGGACAGATGGGCCTCCACGTGGCCGCTCCGGCGAGCCCAGGCAGGAGGGCCTTTGGTCCCGGTTGGTAGCACCAACCGGGACCAATAAGCTTCCACGCGTCAGCATTTCAGCGGCTGGTTTTTTTTGAAAGGAGGTGGTTTAGGGGTTTTGGGGGTTAATTTAGGTTGGTATAGGTCGCTAATAGAGAGATGTGTCCTCTCTTATCTCCGTGCTACTGCTACTGCTATGCCTAAACATGACTTAGATTGAAGTGAGGCAACATGTGGTGCATGTCGAAAGTAATACTAATCCTAACTCGATCAAGTTTGGATTGTACTACTTTCGACATGCACCACATGCATGTTGCCTTCACTTCAATCCAATCCATGTTCATTTCATCCACAGATATATAATAACTCTTCATGCTCGCATCATGCATCATCATAATAACAAGTCCTACTAATCATCATCATACAACTTCTACTCGTTATTAATAACAAGTCATACGATCATCATCCTGATAGTCATCGAACCAACCCTACTTTGTTCTTAGCACATGATCATCAGTATTAGGTAGGACCTAAATACCCTCTTTATGGTAAAATATCATAAAACAATATATACCCTGACTCTCCATTATGGAGAATGGAGATCATCCTGTCTCCAATTCTTGCGCTTCGCCTCCTTTTGCTTCCAAGAACCTCCTTACGACTGTCCATACATTTTTTCCATTTATTGATTAGCATGTCTCCACTTCTTTAAGAAATCCGGTATGGACAGTTGAGATTCGTAGGATGACCTGGATATATGTTCAAAACACGAAGTCTGCCATTCTGATACATCAAATGAGGCACACAATCCTCTGGGATTCTCTGTTCAAAAACATAGTAATAACTTCATAGTTAGCAATGATGTACAAGTTTTAGAAGTATGCAAAAGATGCACACATGTCCTAATAGTAAAATATCTTACCAGGGTATCTCCATGGTAGTTACCGTAGTTCAACACGTGCACTAGTGGCACGTATTGACCATAATGTTGAGGAGTTTGATTGTACATATTGTAATTCTCAATATCAGTACAAAATCCGACCAGATGATTTTTCTCCTGATAAGTTAATTCGGAGCCATCGGTGTAGTGGGTTTTGTCTACCATGTTCCGCACATTGTTTGAACAATCAAAATAAGCTGTCAATGGAAATAAGCTGTCAACTATTTTGAAATAAACAATATAAATTTGCTAATAACTATGTTTGAGAAACTCATGTAGCGGTAGAACTGGAGGCGTATCAACAAGGACCCAAATGTCCATATTGTCTTGCTCGATTTCAGGATCACCAAGATCCATGGTGACAAGCATACCCTCATCAAAACCATACATCTTGCAAAATGCTTCCCAATTTTTGCAACCAAAATGGGTTACGCTCTCAGCATTATATAGATTTACTTCAAAATCCACATCATGATGGGTCCTTAGGTGAATTTTCTTCGTTTCAAAATTTTCATGGTCTTCAAAATCCATCCTCTCCAAGACATGGCGTCTTGCATGGCATGGGATAAGCTATACTCGAATTGTAAAAGATGAAAATTACACATTGAAATAGTTGAAGCCATGCTTAATTACGAAAAAAACACTTGTCGTCGTTGCATACCGTTTCAACATCGAAGGTCTCCTCGAGCTTAATGCTGAAGCGCCGATCATCGTCCAGGTGAGGCCTGTCGCACAAACCTCGATCGTCGTGGCACCACCCGCACCCCCCCGGGAGACTTTCGCCGTCCGATGATGACATTTCCTACGTTCGTAATTCAAAGATTAAACTTGTACAATTAAATATATGTACTACAAAAACTAAATTAAATCATTATTATTCATCACGGGGTGACTATCGGCTTGTCGAGTCTTTTCTTGAAAACTCTCAGCTCACATGGTGTATACATTCGACCGTTGGTGATGGTCGCTCCTCCATTTGTCCCCGAGTGCATTACACCAAAATGTCTAGCACACGGGAACGAACGAGAAGCGACCCCCACGACAACAGTCGGGATTCTTCGTCCTCTCATATATATATATGGTGGAACTCTCCCTCACTGATTCCTCTCTGACATTTGCGACCGTCGGTGATGGTAGCTCCTCCTTTCGTTCCCGAGTGCATTACACCAAATTTTCTAGCACATGGGAACGAAGGAGAAGCTACCCCCACAACAACAGTCGGGATTCTTTGTCCTCTCATATATGGTGGAGACTCGACAGACTTAAAGTCAACCCGAAATATCGTTTAATTATCTTTCTAACAGAGGATTTGGCTGGTCTCACCTCGATGTCGGAGGGGGTCGGTGACGGGGACGACGGCGGGGATGATGGAGGGGCCGGGGGCTCCTAGATTTCTGCGAAAACAAAAACCCTATAAGCTATCAACTAATCATATGCATATGCCTTACATAGTGCTCTCCAATTTTAGCATTCAAAGTATGAGTAGTTTTCCAATTTGAGCATTCAATAAGGAAAATCAAATCGCAAAATAAAGTAGTATTCAAACTAGGATGCATTCAATTATAAGAAAAACTACATCATCTCCATGCGTCCGTACATCGTCGAATATTATCACTAATACACCTCGAATACTATCATACATATAGCATCGCCAGTATAGCTAGAACCGTAGCGCCCGACTGGTATCGGCGCGGACGGTGGACACCCAAAGGGAAGGAACCATCACAGGATCATAGCTCCAGTGAGATCCCTGAAGAACCTGCCAGGTATTGTCGAACCTGCCCTCCAACGCAACCATGTAGCGACGGACGTGCTGGTCCTCCTCGCTGACACGGTGACCTACCACCTCCGCGGTGTACGGAAGCCTCGGCACCGTCATTGGCCCATGCGACCGCCACCAAACAAGGATCGGGTCAACGACGGGCTGGCTCCTCACCAACCTACGCCCCCCGGAAGGTAGCACCTCCCAAAACCAGCCCGGCAGAGCCCAGTCCCGGACATGGCCCCTCTGATCAAGCCGGCCTCCTCCGCCGAGTCGACGACGAGGATGCGGGATAGGCATCGTCGACGTCGATGCGGGAATAATTGCTTTAACTAAAAAAACAAACTAGTTCTATTAATTTCCTTACTATAAATAGAATAAAGTAGTACTTACTAAAAATAAACTAGCTAGTTTAACTAGTTCTATTATTTTTCTAACTAATTCTATTAAACACTTTCTAAGTAGTACTTACTAAAAGTTATCGGGGAGGGGGGTACGTATATCGACAACGACATACCCGATCAAAAAATAAGAAGAGGAAGAAGAAGAAAAAAAAGAGGAGAAGAAGAAAGGAATAGAGGAGGAGATCGAAGAAAAAAGAAAGAAAAAAAATAGGAGAAGAAGAAGGAATAGAGGAGAAGAAGAAAAAATAGAATAATATATTATTCTATTTCTTCTTCTTCTCCTCTATTTCTTCTTCTTCTACTCTATTTTTTTCTTCTTTTTCATCTTCTTATTTATTTGTCCTCTTCTTCCTCTCCTCTTATTCTTATTCTTCTTCTTCTTCTCCTTCTTCCTCTTCTTATTTTCCTTTTTTCTCTCCTTCTTTTTCTTCTAAATATGAACATACATAAATTACTTTGATCATACACAATTTCTATGAACAAAAAAATCATAAAAATTCTGTGAACAAAATTACAAGAGAAAAAAATCATAAAAATTCTATGAAAAATTGATATATTCTTTGCATATGAACATACAAACATTTGCATATTCAATAATAATATCAGCAAAGAAATCTAAACTACACATCTAAATTAATACATCTAAATTACAACAACTAAATTAACTACACATCCTAATTAATACAACTAAATTACAAATCTAAACTACACATATATAATAGCTAGGGGGTGTGGCGGCGCGGCGGCAGCGGCGGCGGCCATTACAGGGAGGAGGAGGAGGGGATCGGGGCGGCGCACACAGGGTGCGCGGCGAAGGCGACGAGGAGGCAGCGTCGGGGCAGGGGCGGCGCGGGGCGGCGACGGCGTCGGGGCGGGGCGGGACGGCATCGGGGCGTGGCGCAGGGGCGCGGCCGGCGACGGCGTGGGCTCGAGGGCGGCGGACGACGTCTGCGTGGGCTCGGGGGCACGGGCGACGGCGACGTCGGCGTGGGCTCGGGGGCATGGGCGACGGCGACGGCGGCGGGGCAGCCGGGCGGCGTCGAGGAGGTCGGCGTCGTCGGGCGGCAACTGGCGATGAAATCTGAAAAAATGCTAAGTAGTGGCTTATATAGGAAAAGCTTTAGTCCCGGTTCGTGGCACGAACCGGTACCAAAGCCCACCTTCAGTCCCGGTTGGTGCCACCAACCGGGACCAAAGGCCTCTTTTCAGCAGCCCAAAGGGCGGGAAGCAGAGGCCTTTGGTCCCGGATGGTGGCACAAACCGGGACTAAAGGGGGGACATTGGTACCGGTTGGTGCCACGAACCGGTACCAATGTATGCCTTTAGTACCGGCTGGTGGCACCAACCGGGACTAAAGGCCTTGTGCTGCCCGCATCTCGGCACGAAAGTTTAGTCCCACCTCGCTAGCTGAGGGAGCTCGAGAGTGGTTTATAAGCCCCACTCCCGCTGCCCTCTCGAGCTCCTCTCAAATGCAGGCTTTCGGGCCTAAACACACTGTATCTGCCTGTGGGCCTTCTACGGACCTGAATCCTGGCCCATGGGTGGGTTTCTAGTCGTATTCAGGCCATGGTGGCCCAGTAGGTGGCGTTTTTTATATTTTTTTCCCAGTTTATTTCTTTTCTTTTTTGCTTTATTTATTTGATTTTGTTTCTACTTACACCAAAATATTATTTATTTTATTTTATTTTTTTCTAATTACTTATTTAATTTATTTTATGATAATTCTTTTTGCTATTAAAGTTTCTAACAAAAAAAGTTCTTTATGAAAATTCTTTTTGCTTTTAATGATTTTGAACAGAAAAAACTTTGATAATTTTAGTTGCATCAATTTTATATAATTTTAGTTTCAGTAATAATAGAGGTTGCTTATAATGTTTTGAACAGAAAATACGTTGATAATTTTAGTTTCATAAATTTTATTTATGTTATTAAAGTTTATTTTATTTTGTTTCTACTTATATATTTTATTAAAGTTTATTTTATTCTGTTTCTAATTACCTATTTATTTTTTATGATATTTGTTATTTTCCATGCATTTACTGTTTATTTTGAGCTATAAGACCATGAAATTGAAAAACACTAGAAATGAACTCTGAAAAGGTTGAAAGTTGGCATGGTATCATCATTTCACCCATATAGCATGTGCAAGAAAGTAGAGAGGGTTACGGCAAAAACTGGATGCACTTCGTGTACAAAACGGACAATCTGTTTCGAAGTATCAGAATTTCCTACGGAAACTCGTCTGTTACAACAGGCATTTCAAATGTACTACGAAAATGTTGAAAGTTGGCATGGTATCATCATAATAGTTGTGGAGAGAAAGTCTTCACTTTTTTTCGCTTGTGTGCTTTGCTTATTGCGCCGTAACCATGGATAATCTTCATCGTTTATCAGGATGCTTGGGTCAGCCTTCACTTTGAAGGGAGGAATTTCATGAAACTTTTCATAATCTTCAGACATGTCTGTCTTGCCCTCCACTCCCACAATGTCCCTTTTTCCTGAAAGAACTATGTGGCGCTTTCACTCATCGTATGATGTATTCGCTTCCTTATCTTTTCTTTTTCTCGGTCTGGTAGACATGTCCTTCACATAGATAACCTGTGCCACATCATTGGCTAGGACGAACGGTTCGTCAGTGTACCCAAGATTGTTCAGATCCACTGTTGTCATTCCGTACTGTGGGTCTATCTGTACCCCGCCTCCTGACAGATGGACCCATTTGCACTTAAACAAAGGGACCTTAAAATCATGTCCGTAGTCAAGTTCCCATATGTCCATTATGTAACCATAATATGTGTCCTTTCCCCTCTCGGTTGTTGCATCAAAGCGGACACCGCTGTTTTGGTTGGTGCTCTTTTGATCTTGGGAGATCATATAAAATGTATTCTCATTTATCTCGTATCCTTTGTAAGTCAATACAGTCGAAGATGGTCCCCTGGACGACGAGTACAACTCATCACAAACAGTGGTGTCACCTCTGAGACGTGTTTCCAACCAACTGCTGAAAGTACTGATGTGTTCACATGTAATCCAATCGTCACACTGCTCCGGGTGTTTGGAGCGCAGACTATTCTTGTGTTCATCGACATACGGGGTCACCAAAGTAGAGTTCTGTAGAACTGTGTAGTGTGCTTGAGACCAAGAATGCCCATCCCTGCATATTATTGAGTCCGCTCCTAGCGTGCCTTTTCCAGTCAGTCTCCCATCATACCGCGATTTTGGGAGACCTATCTTCCTAAGGCCAGGAATGAAGTCAACACAAAACCCAATGACATCCTCTGTTTGATGGCCCATGGAGATGCTTCCTTCTGGCCTAGCATGGTTACGGACATATTTCTTTAGGACTCCCATGAACCTCTCAAAGGGAACATATTGTGTAGAAATACGGGGCCCAGAATGACAATCTCGTCGACTAGATGAACTAGGACGTGCGTCATGATATTGAAGAAGGATGGTGGGAACACCAGCTCGAAACTGACAAGACATTGCGCCACATCATTCCTTAGCTTGGTATGATTTCTGGATCGATCACCTTCTGAGAGATTGCATTGAGGAATGCACATAGCTTCACAATGGCTAATCGGACGTTTTCCGTTAGAAGCCCCCTCAATGCAACCGGAGGCAGTTGCGTCATAATCACGTGGCAGTTATGAGACTTTAGGTTCTGGAACTTTTTCTCTGGAATATTTATTATTCCCTTTATATTCGACGAGAAGCCAGTCGGGACCTTCATACTGAGCAGGCATTCAAAAAAGATTCGCTTCTCTTCTTTGGTAAGAGCGTAGCTGGCAGGACCTTCATACTGCTTTGGAGGCATGCCGTGTTTTTCGTGCAAACGTTGCAGGTCCTCTCGTGCCTCAGGTGTATCTTTTGTCTTCCCATACACGCCAAAGAAGCCTAACAGGTTCACGCAAAGGTTCTTCGTCACGTGCATCACGTCGATTGAAGAGCGTACCTCTAGCTCTTTCCAGTAGGGTAGGTCCGAAAATATAGATTTCTTCTTCCACATGAGTGCGCGTCCCACAGCGTCATTCGGAACAGCTAGTCCGCCGGGACCCTTTCCAAATATTACGTGTAAATGAGAGACCATAGCAAGTACGTGATCACCGGTACGCATGGCGGGCTTCTTCCGGTGATCTGCCTCGCCTTTGAAATGCTTGCCTTTCTTTCGACATTGATGGTTGGTCGGGAGAAATCGACGATGGCCCAGGTACACATTCTTCCTGCATCTGTCCAGGTATATACTTTCGGTGTCAGCTAAACAGTGCGTGCATGCGTGGTATCCCTTGTTTGTCTATCCTGAAAGGTTACTGAGAGCGGGCCAATCATTGATGGTCACGAACAGCAACGCCTTTAGGTCAAATTCTTCCCCCATGTGCTCATCCCACGCACGTACACATGTTGCATTCCACAGCTGTAAGAGTTCTTCAACTAATGGCCTTAGGTACACATCAATGTCGTTGTCGGGTTGCTTAGGGCCTTGGATGAGAATTGGCATCATAATGAACTTCCGTTTCATGCACATCCAAGGAGGAAGGTTATACATACATAGAGTCACGGGCCAGGTGCTGTGATTGCTGCTCTGCTCCCTGAAAGGATTAATGCCATCCGCGCTTAAAGCAAACCATACGTTCCTTGGGTCACTTGCAAACTCAGCCCAGAACTTTCTCTCGATTTTTCTCCACTGCGACCTGTCAGTGGGTGCTCTCAACTTCCCGTCTTCCTGCGGGGCTCGCCCTCAACATCACCAGGGTCATCTCGTATGATCTTATATCGCAATGCACCGCATACCGGGCATGCGTTCAAATCCTTGTACGCACCGCGGTAGAGGATACAGTCATTAGGGCATGCATGTATCTTCTCCGCCTCCAATCCTAGAGGGCATACGACCTTCTTTGCTGCGTACCTAGTGTCCGGCAATTCGTTATCCTTTGGAAGCTTCTTCTTCAATATTTTCAGTAGCTTCTCAAATCCTTTGTCAGGCACAGCATTCTCTGCCTTCCACTGCAGCAATTCCAGTACGGTACCGAGCTTTGTGTTGCCATCTTCGCAATTGGGGTACAACCCTTTTTTGTGATCCTCTAACATGCGATCGAACTTCAGCTTCTCCTTTTCACTTTCGCACTTTTCCCTTGCATCAACAATGACCCGGCGGAGATCATCATCGGACACATCGTCTGGTTCCTCTGGATCTTCAGCTTCCTCTTGATCTTCAGCTTCCCCCATTGCAGCATCACCGTATTCAGGGGGCACATAGTTGTCATCGTCCTCCTCTTCTTCGTTGTCTTCCATCATAACCCCTATTTCTCCATGCTTCGTCCAAACATTATAGTGTGGCATGAAACCCTTATAAAGCAGGTGGGTGTGAAGAATTTTCTTGTTAGAGTAAGACCTCGTATTCCCACAATTAGGGCATGGACAACACATAAAACCATTCAGCTTGTTTGCCTCAGCCACTTCGAGAAAATTATGCACGCCCTTAATGTACTCAGAGGTGTGTCTGTCACCGTACATCCATTGTCGGTTCATCTGCGTGCATTATATATAATTATGTGTGTCAAAAGTAAGAAAATTAGACAAGTATCTATCTAAAGTAAGATTTTTTCTTTCAGAAAGAAGATAAGAACAAGAGGCTCACCACGGTGGTGCCGGCGACGAGATCGGCGTGGGCGATCGACGGCGGTGAAGACGAGGATGGGGTGTGACGGACCGCTAAACCAAGACAAATCTCGGAAAAAATGGAGCTCGGAGGTCGAGCATCGAGAGGAGAAAGCTTAACTAATGTGGCTCGGGCATTTCATCGAACACCTCATGTGCATAGGAGTTGAGCTAGAGCACCCAATGCCCTCCCCCTCGCCGGCCAGCAAAAAACAGAGCACTCTGGAGTGCTCTGCTCGCCAGCGATGGGGTATATATAGGCAACTCATAGGTCCCGATTCGTAGTTGGAACCGGGACTAAAGGCCATCCTTCTGTCCCGGTTCCTGCCACGAACCGGGACCAATGGTTGTGGGCCAGGAGCGAGGCCCATTGGTCGCGGTTCGTGCCAAGAACCGGGACAAATGGGCCCAGACGAACCGGGACCAATGCACACGAGGCCCCGGCCGCCCCCATGGGCTCACGAACCGGGACAAATGCCTCCATTGGTCCCGGTTCGTGGCAGAACCGGGACTAATGGGCTGGCCAGGCCCGAACGAAAGCCCCTTTTTCTACAAGTGACGCGTGGACTTCCTGTGATATGCGCCGCGCCGTCTCCCTTGGCGCGGGAACGCCACCGTCCGCGCCGGTCTTCGTTACGCTGTTAGGGTTCTTCGCCTACTTCTTCATAAACCCTAGCCGCCGCCGCTGCCGCTCTTCTTTGGCCGCCGCCGCCGCCGCCCGTCCACCCCCTTCGTCCTCGTCCAAGCACCAGCCTGTTGCCAGCGTCGCCGTCATCTACCCCAACCACTTCATCTACTCCGACCACCGTTGGTGACAGCGGCCCCGCGCCGATGGACGCTGCAATCGTCATCGCGTTCTTCTCTGCTGGCCCCTCCGACTTCTCCGACATGGCGTACAGCTCGTGCAGGTCCCTCGTCTACGCATGCCCGGTGCTGGCAACACTGATGCGCGCCTTCATCCACGACATGTCCCCGGGCCTGGCAAGCCTGGTCGGCGCTTCGTCAACTTCGTCTTAGTCCGTCTACGCATGCCCGGTGCTGGAAACACCGGTGCGTGCCTTCGTCCATGATGTGTCCCCAGGCTTGGCAAACCCGCCGCGACGCGTCGTCAACAACATCTTCTCCCCGGCGCACAACTACTTCGACACCACTGCGCCCATGCTAACTCGGCGCCCCCTTGCGCCCGCGGCTCCACGGCGTCTTCCTCGACACCGGCTACCCGAATCGACATCGACCACGGCATTCTTCGCACGGTTACCTGGACCACGGCTCCACCACCCACGCTCTCGGCTACATCGACAAACGACACAAAGGGCTACCGTCTGCTTGAGCAACCTCGTCGGTTGCCACTCCAGCCACGACTCCGTGATGCGTCGACCGTTATGACTGTGGGGGGGTGTCCGTCGGCTTGCCTTCGGATTCTTCTCCAGTCGCACCGTCTGCGTCGCTACCGTTGTGACTGTGGAGGGATGTTGAGTATAATGTTTATTAGGAAAGACGAGATAGACTAGGATTTGTTCTGGCTTGTCTTGTACTCCAAGTAGATGATTGTACTCCTATATATATGCCCACGAGGCTCAAGCAAAACAACAAACTATTCCACCAAGTCCTCCCTCTCCCTTTTAACATTTGGTCCCACTTCGCTAGTTGAGAAGAGCTCACACCGGTTTATAAGCCCCGCCGCGGCTACCGTGTCGAGCTCCTCTCTAAGCAGGCCTTTGTGGGCCTATTGCAAGTCTTCTGCCCTGTGGGGCCTACTGGGCCGTACGGGCCTGCATCCTGGCCCAACTACAGGTTGGGTTTCTAGTTGTATGCAAGCTGTGCTGGCCCAATAGGCGGGCTGTTTTTAATTTATTTAAAAAAATTTAAAAAAACAATCCCCCAGACCACTGCGTCCCTCGTGCCACGTGGTGGGCCTTTGGTCCCGGTTCGTGTTGAACCGGGACTAAAGGGGGGGACCTTTAGTCCCCACCCTTTAATGCCGGTTACAGAACTGCTACCAAAGGTCCTTACGAACCAGTACTAAAAGTCGTTTCTCTACTAGTGCTATTCCGCATCTTAAAAAGCAGCCGGACTATTATGTGGTAGTGGACTCTGACGAACCATCGAGCTTAGATCATAGTTGACTAGGTTTTTCCTTAGAAGTTCCAACTGGCCGGTAACCGAGATTTACACATTAATTTTTTTTAAAATATGGGCAAGGATGCATGGGGGACAGTCACCCACCAAGATGTCATGTTGCATAAAGTTCTTTATCGGTTGGTCGCCGAAGCTGATGGTGGTCCATCCATGAAACAACATCATGTGCAAATCATCATGAGGCTGCTTAGAGCTCACCAGGGATGGTTTTAGTGACCTTGGATTATTGTCTAATCCAAGAAAGTCAGCTAACGGTAGCTTTATTGAGACTAGGAATCATTCAGAGGTTAACCATCCAGCACGTTACATCTAGTATATCCCTATCTGGGATGTTATGGTATGCTTTTGCCACCTTGACCCCTTCGAGCTCACGATGATTCGGGAACTTCTCGATTCTTTCGGACAACCTCGGGCCTTAGCACTAATTTTGCCAAGTGCTCAGCCTCTCCGATCCAGTGGACCACTGTCATGTCGGATGCAGTTTGTGCGACCTTGTCTTATCCAGTCACTTGACGCACGTTCGGTTGACATCTCTGTTTTTTGGCATTTTGCATACTTCTCTCAATTGGGCCTATTTCAGCTAATGTAGGCGAAAAATTAACATTTGCATGTAGTTTGGTTGCCTGCATTAGGCTCCCTGCATCAAGGAAGCAATTTCTTCTTCTTGTTCTTCTTGTTCTTCTTCTTCTTCTTCTTCTTCTTCTTCTTCTTCTTCTTCTTAGTGCGGTACTACCACTCTCTCCACTGCTGGTCTACCGTTGCGCAATGAATGCACCTCGAAACTCGTGTTCGCATCCACATTAGTAGAACGGTGGTAGACTACGGTTGTACGACTTCAAGCGGTATTACCGCCCTCCCCATTACCGCCCTCCCCATTCCTACTACCGCGGGGACCATCGCACAGTGTTGTACGCAGCAGTAGTACTGCTTGTAGGGCCGGTAGTACCGCTCTGGTGGAACTACCCTGCTCGTGGATTGCCCACTTGCACTTGCCGGCAATTACCACCGCTCCAAGCGGTAGTACCACTCCCTTGAGCGGTAGTACCGCTTGAGCACGTATGCAGGCAGGAAAACAGTTGGATTTTCACCGACCTATATAAAGGGGGCCTTCTTCCCCAAGTTGACTCACCTCTTTTTCCCCAAGCTCCATTGTTGCACCTAAACTCATTTTCGCCTGGTGTATCTCGCTAGCCATCAAATCTTGTAGATATTCTAGGGTTTGCTTGAGAGGGCCCCGATCTACAGTTCCACCAAGAGAGATTTGATTCCCCCCACTAATTCCTTGCGGATCTTGGTACTCTTGGGTGTTTGGGCACCATACGGAAGAGGTCACCTCGGAGCCACAATCCTAAGCTCTGATGAGGTGTTGGGAGCCTCCAATTAAGTTGTGGAGAGAGCCCCAACTTTGTTTGTAAAGGTTCTGTTGCCATCTTCAAGGGCACCGCTAGTCGAATCACGTCATCTTGCATAGTGCGACGTGAGGAGAATATGGTGGCCCTAGTGGCTTCTTGCGGAGCATTATGCCTCCACACCGCTCCAACGGAGACATACTTCCCCTAAAGGGAAGGATGTTCGGTAACGCATCCTCGTCTTCATCGACTTCACTTGTGGTTATCTCTTACCTTTACTTTGTGCAAGCTGTCATTGTGTTGTATTCTTTGTTTGCTTGCTTGCTTGTGTTGTTGTTGTTAGCATCATATAGGTTGTTCACCTAGTTGCATTTCTAGACAACATATTTGGTGCTAAACCTAATTTGTTAAGAAAAGCCAAAATTCAGTAGTTGTATTCTTTGTTTGCTTGCTTGCTTGTGTTGTTGTTGTTAGCATCATATAAGTTGTTCACCTAGTTGCATTTCTAGACAACATATTTGGTGCTAAACCTAATTTGTTAAGAAAAGCCAAAATTCAGTAGTTGCCTATTCACCCCCTCCCCCCCCCAGTCAACCATATTGATCCTTTCACACGGAACTATTGAGCTTAAACATTGGTTGACTAGTTTTCGCCTTACAAGTTCCAACTCACCGGCAATCCGGATTTTCACATGAAAATTTCTAAAAAATTATGGGGCAAAGATACATAGAGACATTCACCTACTTAGCTTTTATGTCACAAAAAGTTATTTATTAGTTGCTTTCCGAAGGTAATGACGGTGGATTTATGAAACAAGGTCTAGTTCGAATCGTCATGTGGCTACTTGGAGCTTTCCTGGGACGGTTTTGGCTCACCTTGGATTGTTGTGTAATTGACCAAAGACACCTAACGATAGCCCTGTTTTCTAATGCTCCATGTTTTTTTCAAATGAATATTTAGGTTATGCGAACAATCAATTAATTCAAAGGACAAAGTCACGACTCATACCATGAGAATGTGAGCTCGGAAAAAAAACCAGTGCTCACACTATTTCGTTTGCACATTGTTTCCCTGAAGAACATGACACATCTTACCATTCCTTTTTTACTTAACAGTGTAAATAATTCAGACAGCGAAATTGTGCAGGAGCACTCGGTGACGACGCTCACTAGAATCCTGCCCATCAAAGCGTCTTGGGATTCTCACCCACTACAATAGCCCCATTGTATACATGTCTTTATTATTTGTATTTATCTTTCCCCTGTTCAATATAGCTGACGTAAAGTACACGCGTTCTGTTCCCCACACGCTAAAGTTTATTGTTAGAAGGGAGAGAGAGGTTTGGTGGAATAGTTCTTGTATTGCTTGAGCCTCGTGGGCATATATATAGGAGTACATGATCTACTTGGAGTACAAGGCAAGCCAGAATATTTCTTAGTCTAACCTATGTTTCCTACTACAATCACGTTACTCAACATTCCCCCGCATTCACAACGGTAGCGACGCAGACGGTGAGACTAGAGAAGAATCCGAAGGCAAGCCGATGGAGCCCCCCCCCCCCCCCCGAGTCATGGCTGGAGTGGAAACCAACGAGGTTGCTCAAGCCGGCGGTAGCCCTTTGTGCCATTTGTCTATGTAGCCGAGAGCGTGGATGGTGGAGCCGTGGTCGAGGTAGCCGTGCGAAGAATGCCATGATCTATGTCGAGTCGGGGTGGCCGGTGTCGAGGAAGTCGCCGTGGAGCCGCGGGCGCAAGAGGGCGCCGAGTTAGCATGGGCGGAGTGGTGTCGAAGTAGGGGTGCAACGGGAAGCAAATGTTGTTGACGACGCGTCGCAGCGGGTTTGCCAAGCCCGGGGACACATCGTGGACGAAGGCACGCACCGGTGTTGCCAGCATCAGGCATGCGTAGACGGACGAAGACAAAGTTGACGAAGCGCCGACCAGGCTTGCAAGGCCCGGGGACACGTCGTGGATGAAGGCACGCATCAGTGTTGCCAGCATCGGGCATGCGTAGACGAGGGACCTGCATGAGCTGTACGCCATGTCGGAGAAGTCGGAGGGGCCAGCAGAGAAGAACTCGACAACGATTGCGGCGTCCATAAGCATGGGGCCGATGTCACCAACGGTGGTCAGAGTAGACGAAGTGGTCGGGGTAGATGACGGCGACGCTGGCGTCGGGCTGGTGCTTGGAAGAAGACGAAGGGGGTGGACGGGCGGCGGCAACAGGTACGAAGGTGGCGGCGGCGGCGGCCAAAGAAAGCGGCGGCGGTTAGGTTAGGAGTGCGGCGGCGGTGCTCGAAGTAGGTGAAGAACCATGACAGCGTGACGAAGACCGGCGCGGTCGGTGGGGTTCCCGCACCAAGGGAGACGCGCGTGGTGCATACCATGGGAGGTCGACGCACGGTGACAGTGTAGTGGACCGCGGGCCGCGGCGCTACGGCCCGAAGGGGCAACGCAGCGGCGGCAGGCAGGTCGGGGCGACGGCGGGAAGACCTCGGGCCGCGACGCTGCGACTCGAATGGGCGACGCAACGGCGGTTCGTGAGTCGGTGCAGCCGCGGGGACGGCCTCGGGGCGGTGGCGGGGACCGCGTATCGCGGCACTACAGCCCGAAGGGGCGACGCAGCGGCGACGCACGAGTCGATGCAGCCGCGAGGAGAACCACGGGGCGGCGGCGCTGCGGCTCGACGGGGCGACGCAGTGGCAACCCGATGCTCGATTGGCGGAGAGGCGCGCGGTACTCGGGACGATCTTCACAGGACCTGCGGAGAAGCGCGTCACCAACGGGCCAGGTCGCTCGCGCGGCGTAGAGGAGGTGGATCGCGGCGGCGAGCGGGTGGTCAAGCCGATCGCGCGCGAGGTCGGGGACGCCGCTCGATGGAGGAGTGGTGGCGGCGGAGTCCGGGATGAGGCCGGCGACGACGGACGGCGTGGGACGTCGTGCGGATGAGCTTGTCAGCACCGACACCCGGGCTGCCAAAGCAGTGCCAGCGCCCGGGCAGCGAGGCCCGAGCGACCAACATAGCAGCGGGGCCCGAGCTGAGGTAGCCGACGAGTCTGACACAGTCAGCCCGACACAGTCGAGGACGAGGCCGGTAAGGTAGACCGCCAGGCCACCGTGCAGACACGACGGAGGCGGGTGACGTGGATTGATGGGCGGGCCGGCGCGCGAGCGACGGCTATGATTGGCCGTCGCATGGCGCGAGGCCGCCGGCTCGGGTGTCTCGGTCGGAGTAGGGCGGTGACGGCCGGCGCAGGGCGACGGGTGGACCAACGCGCGGACGGCGGCTGGCCCGGACGGGCTGCCTCGGCGCGCGTGGCCGCCGGGTCGGAGTAGAGGCGCACGGGGGTCGACGGCGGCGGCGGGCGACACAAACCGATTAAGATTAGATCAGAAAACCAAAAAAGAAAAACGCCGATCAAAACGACCGCCGAGAGAGCGAAAAAATTCGGAGCAGGGGCTTGGGAAAAGGACTCTCTAGGGCAGCCGGCCAACACGACCAGCAGACGAACCCTAGGTATGGGCGGCGCGGCCCCCGGCGGCGGTGATGGAGGCCAACCGCCCCGGGGGCGGCGCGCGGGTGCGGAAGCGGCGGCGGCTAGGGTTTCGATCGTGATTAGGCTGATACCATATTATAAGGGAGAGAGAGGTTTGGTGGAATAGTTCTTGTATTGCTTGAGCCTCGTGGGCATATATATAGAAGTACATGATCTACTTGGAGTACAAGGCAAGCCAGAATATTTCCTAGTCTAACCTATGTTTCCTAATATAATCACGTTACTCAATACTTATGTCCGATCCACTGTTCCCACTCCGCCGGCAGAAGTTTCATTCATGCCGCCGGCAGAAGTTTCATTCATGCCATTTAACATTGCTGGTGCACTATCAATACGTGAACAGAAATAGTGCTCTATTTTTACCATTGACAGTTTAAATTTTTTATTGTTACTGCAAATCCGGTCATGTAATATAATATAAATAATTCGACAGTTAATAAGGCGCTCGGATTCTTGGTACGGGTAGGGACTTTCTTGTCCAACCAATCAATGCACTGCGTCTAGGCCACTAGGCAGAAGCATGCATGGCTAGTAATAGTTTGGACACAGAAGTAAAAGAAAACTTCCTGGGGTAAAGACCATAGATGGAAAGTTAGCATTTGTTCTATTTTTTTTATTCATAACCGGTAGCTAATTCGAGCGACAAACTAACAAGTTGTGAGATAAATCTCGCTTCATTTAGAAACTCAAGCCACGTTCATCTTCCTCTTCTTGCACGCGATGCTGTTATGAGTAAAATGATTTACAAGAAATTATAGCCAAAAAATGACTATTTTGTTTTTGTGCACATAATCTATTTTGTGCACAATCTAACCTCCTAATAATTTTTCGGCACTAATCAATGGGAGGAAGAGGAACAATTGCCGGGTGAAGAGAATCAATGGGGCGAGCTTTGTGTTGGATCTAGCAATGGCAATGAAGAGTACAATTTGTGTAATTAATAAAATGAAGATAAAGCATCGGTGGCTCAATAGTATTTGTAGTCCAACCAAAACAATGTGTTGTACTTACAGTATGACTTTTGGTCCAAATTTATTATCACCAAACAAGTACACACTGTGCCACTCTACGTTGGAGCGGTGTATTCAACAACATCAATTCTTTTCGTCCAATTACGCACTGATCCCTAGACAGTAGTGCACTGGCTGAGATTTTAACGAGCGTAGTCGCCGATTGCTCCTAGTTCGCGTCTGTTCAGACAGTGCCTACCTTTATGAGAAATAATGCTAAACATACAAAGGCTTACATGCTTTTCTAAGCGGACATGAATTTTTGGGACATGATGGCAAGCGCTGCCGAAATCCTGGCCATCTGCATGCGCATCATGATTACTAATTAATATAGGCAGTTTTTCAATACGGTGAGTGATATTCAATAATGAGCAAGAATACACTGATGTATACGTGCCAGGAGTGGGCCAAGAAGCTTTAAATTCGTATGTATACAGCTTTGTCTGGTAGTCCATTGCTGGTAGGCATTTAAACGTGTCTCTGTCTCTAACCTGCACGCCTTGAATGTCAGTTAACAAGTGTGGCCTGCCGTTTTTCTTGTGGGTTGTTTTTGCCCAAGTTCATTTTGTGTGTGTATAACGGAGCTGTAGTGTTAGATCAATTCATCAGAGACATGCATTCATGTTAATGCTGCAGTATTACACATGCTTTGACAATGTTGATTCATCTAGGTTGTCATTTTTTTAGAACCCATGTAGGCTATCTGCTATCCATACAACATGCACTCGCTCATACTGTTTTTTCCTGTTTGACAATGTCAGGACAGAACACTAGCTTCATATGTTCACCAGCTTCTTGACCCTCAACATGTGACCGTTGTCCAGGTCTTGGATGCCATCAATTTAGATGTATGGGACACGTTCAATTAATGGTGCATTTGGATTCGGCCAGGCATTGATCATGCATTATAAGGATGTACTAATGTTCCCTCCTGAGTGTGGCCGGCACGTATGGCTTAGAGGGCACACATGTTTTGCTTATAATTTGTGGCAGAATTTAAAATTTTACAATGCATAAACAGTAAATCACACGGCACTATCATTGATATTATAATTAGTAACTTGCATGCAAATATTCATTTAGGCGCTTAGAACATTAGCACTCGACAGAATCAAGAATGGCAAACTGCTAGAGCTAGCATTAGCTAAATTTTTCGCCCTAGATACATCTGCACAGTTGACTCTATGACATGAACCTCAACTTATATTGATTAGTGGGAGTAGGGGGACCTCATTGCCATGGGTGTTGCTGGAGAAGCTTTTTTTTTGCCGGGTGTCGCTGGAGAAGCTAAAGAGCTGCTCCTATCCAGGACATTGATGAACACACGAACAACATTAGGACATGACCATAAATAATGGTGTTGGAGGAGCTGATGGAGATAAAATACTGATGCTACGATGTAGTGGATTGAGAGAGAAAAAAGAAAGGATGAGGGATATGAAGTGCAGTATTGGTACGACTCTACATCTACATTTTTTTGGAAAAGAAGCTCTGTATGTTCATGGATGAGTTCTAGCTAGCTATGCACATGAACCGAATGCATGAACTAGAGAAGGAGGATGAGCAGAATGCATGAACTGGAGGAGGAGGATGAGTAAAGGAGAAGCTGCTGGATCGAGAAAGGATGGGAGAAAATACACAAGGTGGTGCAGGCTGCCCATTAACTCTTCTAAAACAATAATGTGGGATCAGTACAATTATTGTGTGATGGGGTATGCATACTTATTGTGTGGTGGGGCATTCACACTTATTGATGTGTCATACATTGACTATACAATATTGATATACACTGCCAAGAAATCAATATACATGACTTGTTGTACAAATACTGCACTGATCTATGCGCAGCGAACGGATGAGATACCATCCTCGCGTGGCCGCATGTCCACCCGTGATTTATCGTTTCTAAGCTGACTATGATCTTTTCAAACTAACTAACCTTCCCCTTGTTTTAAGGGGGGGAGCGGGGAGGGGGGGGGGGGGGGGGGCTCCAATCTTTTTGTAAAAGCATGCATCATTTTGTACGTGTAGCATTACTCCTTTATGAGAAATTTATTCAAACCTCCTTGGACCATGACATCACCAACCTCCAGGAAACCAACAAGTATAGCATTAGAAACATATGGGCCACATGTCACGAAATATAGAAAAGAAAGCACATTGTAATACAAATTCATGCTCGGGTCTTCTCTAATGTTAACCGTGAACCATTCGATGAAAAAAGGTCAGTATAAAGATTTAGGACTTAATCCAAATTGCTGTGGGCATTCAGTGCTTCAAATGGCTGTGAGACGAGAACAACCCGAACGAATAAATAATCAATTGGAGTTTACACATGCTTTGGAACCGCGTGCGTAAAGACAGACACGAAGCCACACACATGAACATAGAAAGAGCAGAAATAGGGACTAATCTGAGATCTCACTACGCTTTCTTTCACTTCATTGTATCAGAGAAGAAGAAAGTGGTCACAACTAAAGTGCAAGCAAGCAACTAGACGAGAAGACTGATAAAAGCTTCCTGGAGCTAGAAGTTGTGCCGCACATCCATCGACTAATTCGAGGAGGCTTTGATCAAAATCCACACACACCCTGGTTCCTGTTATATCAAAGAGAAAGGAAAAGCCAGAGGAAAAACAGAGCTACCGGGCACTAGCAAGAAGCAGTGTTTCGGGCTAGGGAGGGGTTGATGAACTGCCATGCTAGCTAGTACTAACAGCCACTCATCCATGGAGAAATACATGGAGGCTCTGATTCCTGGCTCCTGACTCTCACATACTACTATTTCAAGTGCCTTTTCAGTTTCAGTAGCTGAGTAGACTGATCAAAATCCAAAGAGAAAAGAAAAGCAAAGGAAAAAAAGAAAAGCAAAGGAAAAAAACAGACCTACCAGGCAGGAGCAAGTGCTCATGGCGAGGGGGGATTGATGAGCTGCCACGCTAGCTACTCTGATTAACTAGTACCTTCCTACAGCGGTAGTGGTTGGGTAGTGCTGGTAATACATGGCACGAGGTTCTTGGAGGCGCGCCGTGTACTTGTAGGCGCCGTCGCCGACCTTGTTGGGCCACGCAGGAACGCCGGGAAGCTTTGGCGTCTCGATGTCAGCCTTGTGTTGCGCGTAGGCGGCGTAACCACCGTGGCGGTCACCAGCGCTAATGTTGTCGGCTTTCCGCGCGCCGTCGTGGTAGGCCTTGTGCCCTGCCTCGTCTAGTGCGTCTGGCGGCTGGTTGTGTTAGGCCGTGGTGTGGTAGGGGCCGGCGTAGTGTTCGTGTTAGGAAATAAACCACGAGTGTGTCGTTGCGTGCGTCGCGGTGGTATGAGCCCCGGTCGCCTAGTACGCTTTAGAGCGCGTCGTGGGTTGGCCTGGGCGAGCAAGACGCGAGCGCCAGAATAGGGAAGGCGGGCTGAATTTGTCGAATGAATTGGCATTGGGAGCAGAGGAGGCTGTACGTAATGTACGCGCAAGGCATCGAGAGGGGAGCTGCTGGAATGGCATTCGCGTCAGCCGACGCGGCGGCGGCACTGAGCGGAGAGGGAGGAGCCGAGCTTGCAGAGATGGTTGAGGAGGGCCAAGGGAAGCAGGGAGCCGGGCTATTTATCCATGAGATATAAGATTGCCGGCTAAGAGATCGAGAGGTAAGGTGCCGGCGAGCGGCATGCACGGGCACCTCGCTGGCGACGCCAATGGACCTCGACGATTGACGTGGGGCCAGCGGCCTCTCTGATAGACAGGCTGAATCTTTTACTGTGATGTCCGTCGGCGGCGACGACGGATTCGTGCCTCAAATTGAGGTGCACACGACACTATCGAGGTCGGGTACGCTTGAGGCCGGCCTGGAGAGGAAGGAGACGAGGTCGATCGCAGGTCGAGTTGAAGGGGTTGGTCGATTGGTGGAATCGACTAAGTAGTACGAACGATCCCGTGGCATGGAAGATGACCCCGTTGTTGCATCCAACTCCAAGGCGCGGACGTCCGCGGCGTGTGGTAAGGAAGGGAGGAAGGAGAGAGATCAGAGAGAGAGAGGAGGGCATGGTTGGAGAGAAAAGAAAGAACAAAAATGCATTTTTTTAT
Organism: Aegilops tauschii subsp. strangulata; assembly: GCF_002575655.3. NCBI lineage: Eukaryota > Viridiplantae > Streptophyta > Magnoliopsida > Poales > Poaceae > Aegilops > Aegilops tauschii. The sequence continues at coordinate 21,988,170 of NC_053037.3, forward strand.
TGCTTTTCAGTTTCTCTACTACTATTAAACAAGCAAACATAGTCATCGGATCTCGGTGTGGGAAGACGGGCTACGATAATGGATGCAACAACGGGTCATGGAGGCCATCAACGTTGAAGAAACATGATCGTCGTCCGCAATGCCAAACTCCTGCGCCGCCAACGGATGAAGTCATATCGAGTAGATTGCAACTAGATCTGCCGCCGGTTGACCTGGCACTGCGCTGCCACGCAACTGCCGCAGGCAGTCACCATCATCCTGCTACAAGTTACATCCAGCCTTGATCTGCAGGTCCTTTAGCCCGAGGAACCGAGCCACAGCGACATCGAGACAACCGTCGGGCTAGCATCGGTTGCCCTCGCAGTCGCGACGGCGTGGCCACCTGAATCAAATCATCCCAACTTCAAACGGGATGATAGTTATATGTAAATTTATGTCATCACATATTCTAACAAAAACAACTTGTTATTTTCTTTATTATGTCGGGGAGAAAATATAATGGATTTTCTGAAGTCCTAAAAAATTTCTTATCAAACTCTAAAAAAATGATATCTTATAATATTGGACTCTAAAAATGTTGATTTGAGTTGAATCATCCCATGCTACCACCTCTCACTCGTTGCATCCAGATACCATAAGGTCCCGCGCTTCTGCATGTTGCAGTAATGACCTCGTATGGATGCATCCTATAGCGTGAAAAATAACTAACAAAATATTATGAAATTTCACTCTGTTAAAAATACAATCGTTACAACAATTCCAAAGAGCCGGAAGTAAAGCACAAACACCCATGCGGATGCATGGTTTAGTTTTAGCCTCAAGGTCCCCTGCCTATATACACACATCCTAGTATTTAACCTCCATCCAAACCGATTTTATGTATTTCATGGTATCACCTTTCACTGGTTGCACCTACATACCATGAGGTCATGCGCTTACGCATGTGTTGCAGCAATGACCTCAAACGGATTGATCATATAGCCTGGCAAATAACTAACAAAAAAAAGAAATTTCACTGTTTTAAAAATACAATCATACAATTCCAACCAAAAGTAAAGCACAAACATTAACTCAAGCCCCCCCCCCCCCCCCCCCCAACTAGTCACAAACATATTATCAATATTGGTGGGCAGAGGTAAGCTGAATGCCACATGAATCGTGCACCGTAAGATAGTAGCAAACGGGCAAACAATAAGCAAATGATGCATTGTTTAATCCTGATCACAGAAACAACATTATTTACTACGTTACCATCTCCATTTTGCGAGATTAACTTTAGTAAGAATCGCTTCCCTATGAACAAACCACATAAAAATACCAATTTTGAGTGGTAATTCTGTTTTCCAAATATGCTTTGAATGGAAGATCGAACAAGAGTTAATTAAATCCATATACATAGATTTCAAACAGAGAACCCCAAAAGGTGTCAACGTACAATGGAATGCGTCCGGATGATACGTATAAACCTTCGTACTAAATGCACCCACGCAGTTCATTTATCCCCGATTGGTGCTCTCCTGAACCGGATATTTAATGGATATGATCTCAAAACTGTACTAACATAGTCTTCCTCGTGATGAACAACATTACAAAGAGACCGGCACTGTATGGATCAAATTAATAACCCGATCACACACAGCGTGTTTATCTTTATGTTTGTTGCATCTATGCCACATGGGTTCAGCTACCGCCAGGTCATGAGAACACCAAGTCTGCTGCCCTGATAAATGATGTAATCGATATCTGAGACCTCATGCCCTGATAAATGATGTGATTGATAAATGTTTATCATGTTTCCCTCAAATCTCCAAACATATATCAGTAGGATACACTCACATCACCCATATTCTGAAGCACACCGGCAGTTTTGTCTCTTGACCAAGGTTTATCTTTATGATCGGTCAAATAGAAGACACTAATATAGCAATTGCTGGAAATAATGGGTTGGAGTTTTCTTCGTGGATTCTAGACGTAGGAGTCGGAGGCACCAGGAAGTTAGATCCTGCTTGGACGAGCGCAGTAGGAATGCTAGTCCAGCTCTGGTGGATTTGGACTGAAGCTGAGCTGAGTAGTCTCTCATGGGTTAGGGCGACATATGCTCCTGGGCTACTGTATAGTAGGCTATTGTCCTGTTGGCCATGCGTAGGCTGCTGCGAAATCTCCCAAGTCTGTACAAAAAAACTAGAGTTTTTTGTCATATACCAATATATACGAACTTTAGAAGAAAAAAATTGATGTACATATTTACACCCATTACTTGTGATGGATCCACCCTTGCCCCCTATGTGGAAAAAGAACTAACTGTATTAATAATATTGGGATATTTGTAAACTTTGTTAATGAAGTTAACGTCTCAGAGAATAATTTTGCAGAAGATTCTCATATGGCCTTGAAAAGAATATCGAGCACCCTGCAAAAATTGCACAAGAACACAAGTATGTTTTGGAGGCAAATGTATGGTACATAAGGAGTCTCTACATTACGATTCATCCATATACAAACAAAATTTAAGGCAATACTATTAGCAGAGTCGAATATCAATTTGAACAAAGGGATAAGGACTTGAGAAAGTGGGTAAGAGATGTTATACGCGCTTGCTCTACTGGCACTTTCTTCAGGTACATGCGTCTGGCTGCGACCGATTGATCGCGATGTTTTGTGCGTGGCGGTGCCATGGCTGGTTGCGTCGATGAACTTTCCAAGTGATTGCCACAGACAGTTTTGAGTTCGGGGCAATAATGCTTGGCCGGTTGGCCACTGTGGTCAGCTATTGTGCCTCGGACGGTGAGAAACTAACTGGTGCCGATGCTCCTTCCATGTTCATTATACCTCGTAATATAACTTGCCGGAACGCAAGTGTTCAAGACAAACAGAATTTAGCCACAAAATTTGTTGTCGTTCGGTCAAACACTTGCCAGGCAGACAGACTAAAAAGGTTCACTATGTACATAGATCCCGTTGCCGGAATTTTGTAGGGCAAGCCAAGCACAGTCATGATCCTGAAGATGCTACCAAACTTTCGTTGCCAAAGCAATTGAGCAACTACAGGTAAAGCACTAATGTATGATGGACTGTGTGGCCCATCCATGGGGTGTTCATTGCTCTCGTTCATGCCTCATTGTATCCTTCAAGGGAATGTTTTGGTTCACAGAATAATCAATCGGTCCATTGGACCGGGTCTTGAGTCTTGGAATGGCAGAGACCGAAAGTTTAAGTGTCTTCAGTTTGTTCCTCAATTTGAACATGCTTTTTCATGGGAAGACCATTGACCTGGACCATGACTAGTGTCAGAGTTTGTATGATAATTAATAAAGCTCTCTGATGATGAGGGTCATGCCTTATTTTTAGTTTACTTAACAATTCAATTTTAAAAATGCCAAGCACACCATGTCGTCCATTCCTCCCAATTTTGTTTATGTAACACTTTAATTACCCATACTCCAAGGGGGAAATGATGTCATCAACTAAAAAACAAAAACAAATTTGGCCTCAAAAGCCATATGAGCCACTTACTAGGAAATAGGAAAGAAAGCACATCATCAGGCACGTGGGCGTATGTGAGTGCATTACTAGGTATATATGGAAAAACAAATGGATAGTAACATGTCCTTTGCTCCTTTCCATACGTTGCTGCCTTTATTCTCCTACAAGCCTAGTGGCATCTGCTGCTATTTGTCCTCTTCTAATTGGAGATGGCGAAATGATTGTTCAGCCACACCACGATATGCTTAAACAAAAAGAGACCAAAGGGAGGCTACCTTGTTGGTAAAAAACAGGAAGCTAAAATTGGATTGGGGAAAAATTGCAGGGTGCCACCAAGGATGGCCATGGATGAGCACCGAGGAAGTTAATTAGATCCCAGTCTATGAAGGTGATTGTCCACCGAAAGTCCTAATTATTAGAGATTGATGCCACCTCTCATCAAGTGGTTAATTTCTATTTTGCGCTCGCACAAGATCTTGATCGGTAATCCTATGTAAATAAGATCATCTGATGTGGAGATCGAACAGTTGGATTTTCCATGGTGGATATTTCTTTTGCATATTCCATGCAGCACGAATTGGATCAAATTTTGGGTAGGGACCGCCTTGCCATACTAGAAAAGGCTGGAGTTATATTCTGCAAAAGAGAAGTTTCCTTATTTTAAATTGTGTAGTTCCTTCTTAACTCTTAAGTTAACTTATTACACAAACTTTTGCAGTTATTCTCAAAAAATATTCTTAAGCCCCAGCATAAAGCATGCTTTGTTGATATGTACTATCAAAGCTTGTAACCACTATTAAAATTATGGAACCACTAGTTGGATACGGATGATCTATGTTCTTATAGTGCATCTACTCTAGTTTCTTTTTAGGGGGATCTACCATAGTTATGATAGTTAGTTTGTAATGAAAAGCTATGTCATACATCCGCACTTCTCCAAGCTCACATGCCAAAAGAAAATGGTTTCTTTACAAAAGTACCCATCTAATTAAGCACTTGTGTACGTACATGCTTTAAGAACGATTGTTATTGGCGCATGTGTTCACGGAAAAAAAATCGACCGCTGAATAAAGCTCGATCATCAATCTTAACAAGCCTAAAGTTGCTTTTTGTTTCTCTCGTGCAAGACTTTTATCATAAATCCTGTGAGAATAGGATCATTTCCCTGGGACATCTAGCAATTAGATTTCTTATGATGGAGATTCCTCTTGTATATTCTACGCAGGAGAGTATGGATCAAATTCTGACTAGAGATTGCCCGGGCCGAACTAGAGGAAGTTGTACAATCCTGAAAAACAGGAAGTGTTTCAAAATAGTAGTGCCTCTTTCTCGGTTGCCAAAGGTGATGGTGGTGGATGTACGAAACAAGGTCCACTTCAAATTGTCGCGAGGCTGCTTAGAGCTCATTTTTCACGGTTTTGGCTCACCGCAGACGGCTATATTATTGAGCAAACTCAGCTAATGAGCTCTGTTTTCCAATGATTTGTGATTTCAGCAGAATATTTTGGTTATGCGAAGAATCAATGATTTCACTGGACTTAGTCATGACTAGTGACAAGTGAATGTGAGATCGAAAAATATCAGTTTCCATACTTTTCTTCATTTGCACACATCATTTTAACACTAATTAATGCAGACAACTCATATTGTTTTAGAATTTGATTTTAGTCTCCAGTGGAGGCATGATGTGATGAACCTCCGGGAAAAACAGCTATTTATGGCGTCAGAAACATATGCGCCATTTGTTAGGAAAAAAGAATAAAAAACACCTCGTTCAAATTCATACTCAGGACTTTGTTCCAAAATATGGTTTCTTCTAATGGAAATCAGAGTGAACCTTTCTTTGAAATAAATTATTATACTGATTTAGGACCTGGTAATTAATATGTTGAGCAAGTATGATTGTTCAGGGTTTGTAAAATTGTGGGGGTCTATCCCAAGCAGTAAGACGTTCGCTGTTATTCAAGCCGTTGCGGTTTCAGTGCTTCAGAATGTCTCTGGGATCAAACCAAGCAGAATGAATAAATATTCATGAGAGACTTAAAGCCCTGGAACTAGGTGACTGATAAAAAGACAGCGAAGCCACACACATGCACATAGCAAGGGTAGAAATGGGGAATCATCTGAGATCTCAGAAATGCTTTCTTTCACTTGATTATATGCTACAAGAAGAAAGTGCCAAAGCAAAATTACAGGCAAGCAACTACGGAGACCGACTGATAAAAGCTTCCTGGAGCTGGAGCTTGTGCCGCACATCCATGGACAAATACATGGAGGCTCTGATCAAAATCCAAGCAGCCTGGCTGCTGAATCTCACAAACTTTTCCAGGTGCCTTTTCAGTTTGAGCAGATGAAAAGACTGATGAAAATCCAAAGAGCAACAAAAAACAGAGGAGAAAAACAGAGCTACCGGATAGAACAGAAGCAGAGGCAGTGTTTAAGTGGAGGGAGGATTGATGAACTGCCATTCTAGCTAATCCTAACGACTACAGTAGTACCTACTACCTAGTACCTTACGAGAGTGGTAGTAGTGCTTGGGTAGTGGTGGTAATCCATGGCGGCGTGCGCATGCTCCCTATGATCAGGAGCAGCCTGATGGCGGAGGCGCGCCGTGTTGTAGGCGTAGCAGGCGTCGTCGACAACCTTGTTGTGCCACGCAGGAAGCTTCGGTGCGTCATGGGCCTTGTCTGGTGCGTAGGCGGCGTAATAGCCGTGGCCACCGGCGCCGGCGACCACGGCGGCGTGGTCAGGTTTCCCCGCGACGTCATGGTGGGCCTTGTGCCCCTGCTCATCAAGAGCCCGCTGATGGTCGTAGGCCGTCGCCGTCTTGTGGTCGGCGGCGGGGGCGGCGTTGTAGCCGTTTCCGTTCTCGCGGTACCCCCTGCGGCCGCGGCGACGACCGCCGCAGCCGGCATGGTTGGACCGCTCGCCGCCATAGTCGTCCTTTATGCCGCCGCCGAAGCAGGAGCTGAACTCGAAGCACATTCTTGTTGGTGACTCGACCTCCTGGCTACCTCTATCTGCTTTCTTTGTTTGCACTTGCACTAGACTGGACAAGACTATCTGGACTGGAGGTGCACCGAGGAGGCTTATCTGGCTGTATTACTCGAGTAGTGGTAGCGGTGGTGGTGGTGGTGGTGGTAGGGGTATATATGCTCAGGGTGCCGAGACGAGGAGCTCGTGTAATACACCTTGGTCTAGGAAAAGCAGAGGCCGGGTTCACACTTCTCCCTCGCCACCCCAGTGCATGTCCCGATCTACAGAGATTAGGTTCGTCCAACACCTTCTGAAGCGCGTCTTCTCTTCACCGGGAGGCGCGTCTTCGGGTCGACAGCTCCGGCTTGAGCACAGTGGTGGTGGTGTTATCGTGTCGGGGTCGTGCTCCCTCCAGTCAAATCTGGGTGGGGGGCGGTGAGCGCGACGCATCATGGCGGGCGGTGCCGCGCCGCGGCAGCATGAACGATCGATTCCGGAGGCAGGCAATGATGCCGCAGGCGGTCGGAAATGCGTGGCCTGTTGCCTCATGGACGGCAAGAACGACGGTCATCCATGCTCTCTCTCCCTGATTCATTCATTTTGAAAGACGACTCTTTCAAGGCAAGTATAAAGAAATATAAAAGCAACTCCAAAGGGCGACCCATTTCGTCCGCTGGCGTCCGTTTGGATCAGCGCGGATACAAAAATGACCCAACACGCTGACCCAAACGGACGCGCGTTCGCTTTTCGTCCGCGAGCGACCCATTTCCGACTTATTTTTGAGCCGAATTTACGTCGGCGCAGACACGAGACGGACGCGCGCTCGCCTTCTCCTCCCCCGGGCCCGCTGGTCGGTGGCACATTGGCCTTTCCCCATCCTACAGCAAGCCTCGCCCGCCTTCGTCGTCGCCGACTCCGCCGCCCATTTTTTTCGGCGACTCTCCCAGCTACCGGCTCCGCAACATCCGCCCAGCATTGCCGCCAACTCCCACGTCGCCCGCCACCGCCGTCTTGCCGCCGTGGAGCCGACTTGAAACGACTAGTTTCCGGATGACTACGGGCAAGAGGAAGAGGACGAGTGTGACATCGAAGGGGAGCTTTTGTTCGAGGACGAGCACGCCAACCAAGCCACCGGGCCAAAGCTGAAGCGCAAGAGTAAGCGGACCAAGGCATACACGGCGGCCTAGGTCAAACTTTTTTGCGAGTGTTGGAGAGACATTGGACAAGACCCCAAGACGAGCGCTCAACAAACCATTCAACTTTTTGGATTCGTGTCCATCGTGAGTTCCATGAGCGCAAAAAGTTTCCGTCTTGCCAATAGTGAGCACGCGCGGGTGGGTGTCCATTTTGAAGCGATGGAGGGTGATCCAACAAGAGTGCAACAAGTTTTATGCCACTCTTGAGAGCGTCAAGCCCCGTGAGCGACATCGGCATGCAAGACATGGTATAATAGGAAGCCGTCCTCTTTTTGTGTCTTCAGGTTTATGCTTGCGTGTTCATTTGCATATCGTTTGCCAATATGCTTGCATGAAATACATTTGTAGGCATTTCAAGTTTTGGTGGCATTCAAGGTGCAACACAATGGCAAGTGCTTCAACCTCTTCCATTGCTTTAGGGTCATCAAAGACGAGGAGAATTGGCTCTCGCGAGGCCGCCAACGCCAAAACCAAGGCGAAAGAAATGACTCTCGCGAGCATGATGACCGGAACGAATCATGAAGGTCGTGGAAAAGCAACGCCAACACAATGACGTGCGTGGAGCCTTGGCCTGGGAAAAGCAGAGTCCGGGTTCACACCTCTCCCTCGCCACCCCAGTGCCGGTCCCGAATATACAGAGATCAGGTTCGTCCAACTCCTCAAGCGCGTCTTCGGGTTCGTCAGCTCCGGCTTGAGCACAGTGGTGGTGGTGTTATCGTGCTCCCCCTCGTGGTGGGCGGCGAGCGCGACGCATCGTGGCAGGCGGTGCCGCGCCGCGGCAGTATCGGCAATCGATCCGGAGGCAGGCAAAGATGCCGCGGGCGGTCGGAAATGCATGGCCTGTTGCCTCATGGCCGGCAAGAACGACGGTCATCCATGGTCTCTCTCCCTGATCATTCTTCTTGGAACACAACTCTTTCAAGGCAAGTACTTCCTCGGTAAAGAACCATAAGAGTGCTTCTATTTGTTTAGGGAGGAAGTAGAATTTTATCCTAACCTTGTTGTTTGCCAGACTTTTCATCATAAGCAAAAAACAAAGGTAGGCAACTAGTCAGAATGGCCGCAAAGAAAATTCTCTTAGAATGACCAGGGCGATGATGGATGGTGGGTCGCTAACACCTGATGGCTATAGGTACACACTAGTCATGACTGTATGCATCGCCCTGATGCTGAGACCGACGGTCATCCTCTTTTTCAAAAAAAAAAAGTAGTCACTAGTCGCTCCTGAGGCGTGTGGTCCTAAGGCATGTTTCCATGTTTCCCCCGGACTATTTGAGTTTGGGCAATTATGCTTGGCCCGTCGTGCTGATGCACCTTGTTCACCATACCCACTGCCTTGCCGGAACGCCCGCAGGTCTTCAAGACAAGCAGAATTTTTTTTTTTTTGCCGGAATTTTCATGGCAAGCAAAGCACAGTCCAGATCCTGAAGATGGTACCAAACTTTTGCCAATGCATGACGGACTGCAATCTACATGGCTCATCAACTCGGTGTTCATTACTCTCGTTCATATATACCTCACTGTGTTCTTCAGGGGAATATTTTGCTTCTCAGAATAATCAATCACTTCATTGGACTGGGTCAGAGTCGTGGAACGCGAGAGACTGAAAATTTATGCGTCTACACTACACTTTGTCCATTAATTTGAACATGCTTTTTCATGGAAGACCATTGACCTGGATTGGGACTAGTGTCATAGTCTTTATGGATAATGCTCTCTGATATTCAGGGTCATGCCTTTCTTTTAGTGTACTTAACACTTTAATTAACCCTGTGCCATAACGGGCCGTGTATATCAAGTGGCGGCTACCTACAGCAACTCGTCGACAACGGATCCTGAAGTAACGGAGATTCAGGGCCTGCCGGTCAGGGTTGCAACTAGCAAGTGAGAGGAATGTTGGAAAGATCCATATAGAGTATGATTGCAAAGGCGTGGTTACGATGCTAAACAACGGCGACAAGAACTTGTCAGCCTCTGGGCGTTTGATTCAGGATCTGAAGGAGGATTAGGGAGTTTCAGGAAGCTAAGGTGAGCTGGGTTCAGGTATCAGGTAATAGTGCTGCTCACTATCTAGCAAGTGTGGGACTGTGTTGATGGTAGTTTAGTTTTGGACAGTGCTCCCCCAGATTGTATTTTACAGATTATATCCTCAGAAATTTCGGAGAACTTTGCGTAAATAAAGAACTTATTTTCCCTAAAACAACTTGTGTTTACTTAACACTTTAATTAACTCATCTTAAAGTTCAATTGGGAGATGACGTCATGAAAATCCAAGACAATAAACAAATTTGACGTCATAAACATATGAGCCACTTGCCAGGAAATAGAAAGGAAAGCACATCATTTGGCACCTGGGCATATATGAGTGCATTAGTAGGTATATATTAAAAAACAAAAGGATAATAACCTGTCCATTGCTACTGCACTCCATATGCGGCTGCCTTTATTCTCTTACAAGCCTAGTGGAATCTGCTACTCTCCCTCCTCTTCTAACTGGATGTGGCAAAAGGTTTGACCAGCCACCCGATATATGCTTAAACAAGAAGAAACCAAAAGGGAAGGTAGATTCTTGGTACGGGACCAGAATTGGATTGGGGACAAATTGCAGGGTGCCAGCAAGGACGGACATATGGGTATGCGCCAACAAGTTAACTAGATCTCAATCTTTGAAGGTGATTGTCCACCGAAAGTTTGAATTATTGGAGGATCAAGCGGTTCGATATATTAATGGAGATTCCATTAAATTTTCTGAAATCGAACCAAACTCAGCCCAATGCTTTCCTTAAATAGCTAGTGTTCTTGATCTATTTCCTAGTTGATTAATTATACTTGTTCAAACCGTTATTCTTGAGGAAAAACTATTAGTGCTAACATAAAGTGTAATCTGTGAAAATCTGTATCACCTAATTAAAGCTTATAAGAGATGAATACATATAGAAAGACTCATGCTTTCACATTTTTCTGAACTATACATAAAAGCATGCGGCAGAGTGGAAACAACATATCTAAGACATACTCCGAAGCATGTGGCAGGTGACTCTGGAGGTGTCCCACAACGACCGAAAAATGCCCTCAGCCGCAACCCAATTCCATTGTCCCTTTTTTTTCCTCATCTTCCTAGCACATGTGCTCCCGTCGCCTACCATGGTCCCTCTGTCGTTGTTCTACCGAATATTTTCTCCTACCACTGGGCTACTGGCTCTATGACAAAGTTCCCTGGGGCCGCCTTCACCCCATACTTTGACCATCAGTTTGACGAATTAAAGATATATCATGTGCTACAAAACTTAAACCATTAATTTTTTTTCGAGTACAAATTGAATGGTGTAATTTTTGTGGCAGTTAAGCCTCACATTTCAATATAATGCACATTACTCTGATATTTTTTTATATATAATTGATGTTCAAAGTAGAATCTCAGAAAATGAGAACGCCATATGGATTGAAATGGAAGAAGTATATTCCACAAATTAATGTACGAAAATTACCCCTAAAACATCTCCTTTTATGTTGAGTCTAATCACTAATGTTTTAGTTATCCATGTGATGGACCTCCACAGATAGACTATTCTGAAGTAGTGGACCTTCACGAAACGAATTAGCTTTGGACACTGTGGTGGACTAATTCTTGTCTTCTATATGCCTAACAATCTGGTCTTTCACGTGACAATTTTGAAAAATTCATGGTCACGGGTGCGGAGGGGGACAATTGTCCACCCCAACTGTTGATCCGCAACGGAGTACCTTTGTGGTCTCCTATGGTCATGAGTCATGATCATGGATGTCTGAAACTAGGTCTAGTATGAATCATCTTAGGGCTGTTTATAACTCACTCGGGATGATTTTGGCTAGTTTTGTCTAACCGCGCAAATTCAACTAATGGTAGGTTGCATTTATTGCGTCTCCATCCCGATGCTTTTCCAGGAAATAATTCGGTCTATCAGTCCAAAAGATTCGGTAATGGCTCGTGAGATGGGAACGTAAGACAGAAAACATCTGTGACCAAAGTTTATTCATTGAACATGCTCTCCAGGTAAAACCATGACATGCATCACCACTTTTTACATAACACTGTAATTCATTCGGACAATTTATCTTTTTTTTTAATTATTTCGTTTTTTCATTGTATGGACATGACGTCATTAACCTCCAGGAAAAACAACAAATATGACGTCACAAAAATATGTGCCACTTCTCACCAAAAGAAATTAAAGCACATCGTGACATGAGAATAACTAAAATTAATAAGTGAGCACTCAGCAACAGCACCAACTTCAAGCCTTGAGACAAGCAGGACTAAGTGTAAGTGTGTAACTAGAAAAAAGAAAGTGAAGCCCCACACATCCACATGACAAGATGAGTAGAAATGGGGACTCAGCTATGGTTTCATAATGCTTTGTTTCACTTGATTGTATGACATAAGAAGAAAGCAGCTACAACAAAAGTACAAGCAAGCAGCTGTGGAAACCGACTAATGAAAGCATATTCAATCAAAGCTTCATGGAGAAGTAGGACCTTCTTCCTACCGCACATCCATCAAAAAATACGTGGATGCTTTGACCAAAATCGATGTCCTCTCACACACTATCACAAGTGCCTTTCGATTTTAGTAGCAGAGAAGACTGACTGAAATCCAGACAACAAGGAAAAACAGAGCAACCAGGAAGAATAGAAGTAGAGGCAGTGTTCCGGGTGGGGGAGAACGGATTGATGAACTGCCACCTGCCCATGTGGGAAATGATGTCAACGACCTACAAGAAAAGCAACAAATTTGACATCACAACTGTATGAGCACCTAGCTAGAAAAGAAAGCACATCACTTGGCAGGAGGGCTTATATGCATGAATTAGTAGGTATGTGGATAAACAAATGGATGATCACAATTCCTTTGCTACATCATCCCATGTGCAGCCGCCTTTATTCTCCTACAAAGATGGTGGAATAATCTATTGCTCTCTTTCCTATTTTGATTGGGTATAGAGAAGTGATTGCTCGGCCACATATGCTTAAATAAGAAGAAACTAAAGTCCTAATTATTGGAGCTAGATGCCACTTGTTATGGACTATGTAGTACCTTGTGGTTCATTTGTGGTTTGGATGATTGGTAATCATATGAAAATAAGATCATCTCCTTGAGAAATCAAACAGTTGGATCTTTCATAATGAAGATTGCTTTGTATATTCAGTACATGAGGAATTGGATTGAACATCGCATAGTGCTTGCCCAGGAAAAACTAGAATTACATTGTTATATTCTACAAAATGGAAGTTGTCCCTTGTTTTAAATAGTGTAGTGCTTTTTGAGTTGTTCTTGAGTTAATTAATTACACATACTTCTGCAGTTATTCTCAGACTATTTTTAAAGCCATTATAAATCACACAAGCTTTTTGGAATATTATATCACCTAATTAAAGGTCATATCGAAAATTCTTAATATATTACAGTGATTTGTATCTAAAAAGCATGCGGCCATTTTAAAATTAGGGAACCGCTAGTTCGATATGGATGATCACTGTTCTGGTGGGGTATCTATGTTTGTTCCATCATATATATGAACCACTTATGCCAGCACACATGCCAAAGGAATTTTTTTACATTAGCACTCATCAAATTAAACACCTGTGTACATGCTTCAAGAATGAGTGTTCTTGCCTTATTGGACGTATATTCACATGATACACTTTTTTTGGTCTTAGAAAGAAGCTCTTTTATTAATCTTCAAACAACCTCCAAGTCCTTCTTGGTGGGTTGGTGCAAGATCTACACTAGAAATCCTATGAAAGTAGGGTAATTTCCTAGGGAGTTCTTTTTTAATTAATTTCCCTAGGAGATCTAACAATTGGATTTCTTATGATGATTTCTTTTGTATATTCTGTGAGGGAGAAAATGGATCAAACTCTTCCTAGTGGTTGCCCAGGCTGAACTAGAGAAGTCGCTTCTTTAAAATAGCTAGTTCTATTACCCCACACAAGAAAGTTAGTGGTATTCAAGATATTTTCTGGTTAATTAATTATACATGTTCCAACTGTTATTCTTAAATGGAACTAGTTTAATGCGAGCATAAAGTGTAGTTATGAGAAAGCGTATATGACCTAATTACATATTGTAAAGTATGAAAATATTCAAAACTCTAATGTTTTTACAGTAATCTGAACTATAAAAGCATGTGTCGACTGTTAAAATTATGGAAGGGTTACTACTCTTGTGAAGCATGTATGTTTCACTATATGGTATGTTATTTAGTGTTGTGGGGTTAAGTTATGTTCCCCGACTTTTGCAAGTACACATGTCAATTTTTTTTTGCGCAGGCACTCGCCTAATCACTGGTGCAAGTGTGTACATGATATTACCTTGTTTTATTTTCAAGATGCCTTATCATGAATCTTTAAACAAGCTTCAAAGTTTGACAAAATTAACAAAGTTTGTGTGATACATGTAGCGAAAAAGCAAGGGAAATAAAACAAATAAAAGGGGGTGTAGACAAGATGAGAGAGAGAGAGAGAGAGAATATCCAGCGTTGACAAGTTTGGAGAGAATAAGGCATCATTAATTCAAACTCCTCGCGAATCACAAAGCCATATCAAAGAAATATTAAAGCGTGGTAGAAGCGCAATTAAACATAAATATAATTAATAAATGATAAATTGTTCGATTAAATAAAGGGCTCAGTTTTGTAAGAAAGAAGTTCTCATTTGATGTTCTATATAAGAGAAACTAACAACGAATTTGTGGTTGGATCATTGGTTAGAAGGTGGTTGTATCCCTTCCCAACTTGTAGCAAACCTCAAGTCTGATGTCGAGTGTGTGTGTGTGCGCGCGCGCGCGTGCGTGCGTGCGTGTGTGGGTGTGTGTGTGTGTGTGTGTGTGTGTGTGTGTGTGTGTGTGTGTGTGTGTGTGTGTGTGTGTGTGTGTGTGTGTGTGTGTGTGTGTGTGTGTGTGTGTGTGTGATTACAAAAAATAGACTTTGTGGAAGGTGACATTCCTGCCATTAGGGAAATTACTGTGGCGATTGCTTCTATCTATAAGCTCCAGGACTCCGGGCTTCAGTACATGTTATGAGGAAGTGTTATTTATAAAATAATAAAAATATAAAATAGCAACACATACTCCATGCAATTTATGTTTGCGTTTACCTTTGCGCACGACTAAAATGAGTCAATGTAATCACTTGGAATAGCCACCGTATATGGTTGTTTCTTTTACACGGGCTTGCATTCACATGTTGGAAAGAAGCAGTATCTTATGTTACAAGATTTTCATTCTATTTTTTGCAAAGCAAAGATATCTCAAAATTATACATATACCATTGTATATTATATTATAAATGAGCATTATTTTTATTTATGAAAAATATCAATAAAACATATTTCGTGAGTGCTCTAGTTGACTTTACAGGTCATGAGTGTAATTTACCCTATTAGATAAATATTAATACATGGTATAACTAGAATGGGAGAAAATAGCAATGTTGTTTGTGCTAGTCGATCTACCTTTAAGATATATTCACTACTAGGAAAAGGGCTATAGATGGAATGGCCACTAATGGCGCACTGTACATGTGGTGCGCCATTACTAAATACTAATGGCGCACCATGTGTCGGTGCGCCATTAGTGTGAAAATACTAATGGCGCACCACATCCACGGTGCGCCATTAGTATTTTTTTTAATTTTTTCAAAACTACTAATGGCGCACCGTGGGATGGTGCGCCATTAGTAGTTCAACTAGTAATGGCGCACCATCCCACGGTGCGCCATTAGTAATTATGTTTCAAAAAAATTATTTTTATTTTTTAAACTACTAATGGCGCACCGTGGGATGGCGACTACTAATGGCGCACCACTCCCAGGGTGCACCATTACTAGTTGAACTACTAATGGCGCACCACTCACAGGTGCGCCATTAGTAATTTTCAGTACAAATTTTGTTTCAATTTTTTTTTTGAAAAACTACTAATGGCGCACGGTTGGGGTGGTGCGCCATTACTAGTTGAACTACTAATGGCACACCACCCACACGGTGCGCCATTAGTAACTTGGCCCATTCCACCGAATGCACCCCCCCCCCCTGGTGGACCGCCTTTTCAGTTTAAAAAAAATAAAAGAAAATGATGGAAATGTCAATAAAATAAAATAAGTTTCTCATGTGATATGTGGTCTAGTTGTTGGGAAAATTAGCAAATATGAATTTCGACTTTATTTGCAAAATCTCTCTGGAATTTCTTAAAATGGGCATAACTTTTGCATACGAACTCGGATGAAAAAGTTTTTTATATGAAAAATCATCTACTCAAAAAGTTACATCCGAATTTAACCGGGGGAACCCCGTTAAACATTTTCAAAATCCTCAAAAACCTAATAGAAAAAAGATACGGGGCTTTCAAGATCTAGAGGCAAAAAAATTCAAAAAATTTCAAACTTACTAGTGGCGCACACTGGTTGCTAGGTGCGCCACTAGTAACAGAAAAAAAATATTTTTTTTGAATTTTTTTTGGATTTTTTTTCAAAAAATGATTCGTAATATGACAGGGAAGTTTGAAATATTTTTCAAAATTTCATCATACTCATGAATATGAACAAAGTCCTAGACATCAACAAGGTTTAATAGGATTGATATGATAGATATATCAACAAGTGGCTGTTAAGTGAGGTGGTGCTGGGGTTGGATAGAACCGTGAAGTTAAGCGTGCTCGGGTTGGAGTAGTGTGAGGATGGGTGACCCTCCCGGAAGTTTGACCACTTACTGCGATTTGACTTGAAATTAAGCATATTGACCTGAGATTAAGCCATAGTGACCCGAGATTAAGAAAAAATTGAAAAAAAAAGATTTGGAATTTTTTTTTTGAAAAAAATATTTCCGAAAAAAAATAAAAATAAAAAATTTGAAAAACTTTTTTTTTGAAAAAAAATATTTCTGAAAAAATATTTGAAAAAAAAAATGT
Source organism: Aegilops tauschii subsp. strangulata (assembly GCF_002575655.3). Lineage (NCBI taxonomy): Eukaryota > Viridiplantae > Streptophyta > Magnoliopsida > Poales > Poaceae > Aegilops > Aegilops tauschii. Next base: position 22,004,766 of record NC_053037.3, read on the forward strand.
TACTAATGGCGCACTTCTATGTGGTGCGCCATTACTAAGTCAGATAGTAATGGCGCACCGTGGCATATACTAATGGCGCACCACTGGTGCGCCATTAGTATACCAGATACTAATGGCGCACCAGCGGTGCGCCATTAGTAAAAATTACTAGTGGCGTGATGCTAGTGGCGCACCAGTGGTGCGCCATTAGTAGGCAAAACTGGTGCGCCACTAGTAGGCCTTTTTCTAGTAGTGATTGATTTGTGTGCCTGTCAATAACTTAGAAAAGCCTTTTGATCTAGCTTGATAGCTTTTGTTGATTAAATTAGAGGTAGCCTGACTTGGCTATCTCTTCAAAATAAATCATCTAATCCAACCACTTACCATGAATACTTCTTCTACCTCATCTATAAGACATCCCTTTGTTCTTCCACTTTTCTAGCCTCCGCACTCATATCAGACACAATGACTCACAAACATTGTCCCAAAACCAAAAATCTCATGCACCAAGTGTTTGAAATATAGATCATTTCTAATCTTTTTTATCAACCAGTTACAAACATGATAGTCAAGTGCATAAAATAGTGACGCAATTTATTCCCTAACTCCACACTTAGGAGTTGGAGGCATCATGAACTATACAATGAAACCTCATACAGACGGTGCTACTTATGCCAAGAAACCATGGAAAGACATATCAATGATTAGTGCAATATGAGAGAAATACTAACTTTTCCTTTGTGGGTGCTACACAACATCATGTGTCTAATGCTTCAGTATGCAATGCAGAGTGCTAGTTGTGTTGGTCTATCGGAGGCGTAGAGCTTCACCGGTACTAACCTTTATAGTTGATCTATTACCAGTGTTCATCTATGGTGAGTGTAATACAACATTCCTATGATGTTAACACCGACAAACCAAAACATCACCTGACGCCTCTATGCAGTTAGAGTCAAAAACACACTTTCATATACTATTGTATTTATTCACCAAAAGTATTAGTGTCCACACTTTTTTCCATTTGAACATGATATCCAGGGAAGTCCATGAAAAACCTTACCAATTTTTTGTACTCAAAATAATAATTAGTTTAGACAACTTCTACCATCTTATTAATTATCCATTATTTTAACATCCCGTGGAGACATGCTGTGACGCCCCCGATTTGACCGTACACTAATCATGCATGCAAATGTGTACGATCACGATCAGGGACTCACGGGAAGATATCACAACACAACTCTACAACATAAATAAGTCATACAAGCATTATAATACAAGCCAGAGGCCTCGAGGGCTCGAATACAAGTGCTCGATCATAGACGAGTCAGCGGAAGCAACAATATCTGAGTACAGACATAAGTTAAACAAGTTTGCCTTAAGAAGGCTAGCACAAAAGTAGCAACGATCGAAAAGGCAAGGCCTCCTGCCTGGGACCTCCTAACTACTCCTGATCGTCGAGCCGACCTGCACGTAGTAGTAGGCACCTCCAGTGTCGTAGGTGTCGTCGTCGACGGTGGCGTCTGGCTCCTGAACTCCAGCATCTGGTTGCGACAATCCGGTATAGAAAGGGGAAAAGAGGGAGAAAAGCAACCGTGAGTACTCATCCAAAGTACTCGCAAGCAAGGAGCTACACTACATATGCATGGGTATATGTGTAAAGGACCATATCAGTGGACTGAACTGCAGAATGCCAGAATAAGAGGGGGGATAGCTAGTCCTGTCGAAGACTACGCTTCTGGACATCTCCATCTTGCAGCATGAAGAAGAGAGTAGATTGAAGTCCTCCAAGTAGCATCGTATAGCATAATCCTACCCGGCGATCCCCTCCTCGTCGCCCTGTTAGAGAGCGATCACCGGGTTGTATCTGGCACTTGGAAGGGTGTATTTTATTCAGTATCCAGTTCTAGTTGTCATAAGCTCAAGGTACAACTCCGGGTCGTCCTTTTACCGAGGGACACGGCTATTCGAATAGATAAACTTCCCTGCAGGGGTGCACCACATAACCCAACACGCTCGATCCCATCTGGCCGGACACACTTTTCTGGGTCATGCCCGGCCTCGTAAGATCAACACGTCGCAGCCCCACCTAAGCACAACAGAGAGGTCAGCACGCCGGTCTAACCCTATGCGCCCAGGGGTCTGGGCCCATCGCCCTATGCACACCTGCACGTTGCGTACGCGGCCGGAAGCAGACCTAGCCTAGTGGCGTTCCAGTCCAATCCGGCGCGCGCCACTCAGTCGCTGACGTCAAGAAGGCTTCGGCTGATACCACGACGTCGGGATACCCATAACTACTCCCACGTAGATGGTTAGTGCGTATAGACCAAATGGCCAGACTCAGATCAAATACCCAGAACTCGTTAAGCGTGTTGTTTATCCGCGAACGCCGACCAGGGCCAGGCCCACCTCTCTCCTGGGTGGTCTCAACCTGCCCTGTCGCTTCGCCACAAAGTAACAGTCGGGGGCCGTCAGGAACCCAGGCCCACCTCTACCGGGGTGGAGCCACCTGTCCTTTCAGCCCCCTCATCAGAATCACTTGCGGGTACTCCTCGAGCCGACCCGACTTTAGTCACCACATGTGTCATGTATATAATGTATATAGTATATACCCGTGATCACCGCCCAGGTGATCACGGCCCGATAGTATAGCACAGCAGACGGACAAGAATGTAGGGCCACTGATGGAAATCTAGCATCCTAGACTAAGCAGTAGGATAGCAGATAAGGGGAACAACTGTAGCAACAATGACAGGCTATGCAACAGAATAGGATTAATCGAAAGCAGTAACATGCTACACTACTCTAATGCAAGTAGTAGAGAGTAGAGTAGGCGATATCTGGTGATCAAGGGGGGGGCTTGCCTGGTTGCCCTGGCAAGTAGGAGGGGTCGTCGACTCCGTAGTCGAACTGGGCAGCAGCAGTGTCGGTCTCGTAGTCTACCGGAGAGAAGAGGGGGAAGAAACAGTAAATACAATGCAAACATAAGCATGACGATGCGTGACATGACAATGAGCGGTGCTAGGGGTGTCCTAACGCGACAGTAGGTGGTATCGGTGAAGGGGGGGGAACATCCGGGAGGTATTCCCGATGTTTCGCGTTTTTGGACAGACGGACCGGAGGGGGAAAGTTGCTAGTTCGATAGGTTAGGGAGGTGTGGTGGACGAACGGACTGCGTATTCGGATTCGTCTCGTCGTTCTGAGCAACTTTCATATAGAAAACATTTTCATCCGAGTTACGGTTTAAAAGATATGAATTTTCAAAGTTTATTTGAATTTCTGGAATTATTTAAATTAACAGAAAAGATAAAATGACGTCAGCATGACGTGCTGATGACGTCAGCAGTCAATAGACTCGCTGACCAGGTCAAACTGACCAGTGGGTCCTACATGTCATAGAGAGAGGGCTAACAGTGGGTTATTTTAATTAAACGTGGTTAATTAGCAGCTGGGTCCCACATGTCAGTGACTAATTAGTTAAACTAATTACTTTTAATTATAAAATCATTTTAATTAGTTATTTAAGTGGTGGGGCCCGCACGTCAGTGGCTGGGGCCTGCCCAGTCAGCACGTTGACCGCGGTCAACAAGTCAAGGGGGCCCTGGGGCCCGTGTTTAGTGGCTGCGAGGTGGGACCCGGAGGGCCACGTTGGCGGGCGGCGCCGGAGACACGCCGGCGACCATTCCAGCGGCGGAAGTTCGCCGGAGTTGCTCGGATTTCCAGCACAGGGCACCATTCCGCGCGTTTGCGGTGGCGTTCGAACGAGTAGATCATCCCGCGCCGATCTAGAGTGATCCCAGAAGCGGGGGTGGCCGGAGTGGAGCTCAACGACGACCGCGGGCGGCGCCGGACTACGGGCATCTCCGAAAACCACGCTACGGGCTGCGTTCTAGCTAACAAACGACGCTAGCGGGCTCTACGGACCTCCGGCAACTCTACGGAGGCCACCGCTTGGCTCGGAGATGGACGGGGTGAGCGCAACGAGCTCGCGGACGAGGCCGCATGCGGCAATGGCGACGGCGGCACCGCGAGCCTTCTACGGCGTATGAGGAGGAACCAGAGGAAGGAGGAGGGGGGTGGAGGCTTACGGCGCGGCACACGGAGGCCCTCGAGTGAACGGGAGCGCAGAGGGAAGGCGGGATGAATCGCGGCGGGCGGCGGCGACCGAGGTTGGGGAAAAGCTCGACCCGGCCGCTGCAGGGCACCCCAGCTCGTCCTGAAGCGCGGGGTCGACGAGGACGACGTGGAGGGAGCTCGGGGACATCGGCGGCTCGACGAACGGTGGTCGGGGCCACGCCTACGAGGCTTCGGCGGCGATCTCGCTCGGGCGAGGGGAGGGCCAGAGAGAGAGAGAGCGACCGAGAGGCAGAGGGGAGTTGGTGGAGGTAGGTGGGGAGGAGGCCGAGGCGTCGAGGGGAGGGGTCAATGGAGGCGGGGGCGCTGGCGATCTTATCCCCTCCTCGACGCCGGCGAGGGGGGTCCGGCGGGGACGCGCGCCTGTTCCGACCCTGGTCGGGGGAACAGGGAAGGGGAGAGAGCGACCAGGGGGGGGGGGGGGGGAATGGGCCGGTTCGGCGGAAGGGCCAGGTGGGCAGGCCTGGCTGCGAGCAGGGCCGTCTGGTCCAGGGGGTCATTTTCTTTTCTTTTTGTTTTACTTTGTCTTATTTTTCCTTTTCTGTTTTGGCTAATTGTCTGGGCACCAAGTGAGTTTTGTAAAATATGATAGCTGGCCCACAAATCACAGCACAATATGCCTTACCACCAAAAACTAGTTTGGGGTAAATATCATTTCATATTTATTTTGTATTAATAAAAAGGTTATTAATTAATGTTTTCAGCCACTGTTTGAGGATGTTTAAGTCACCTATCAAATTTCAATAATGGTCTTTACTATTTTATCATAGCCTCTGATTTATCTACTATTTATTGAACATTTTAGTTTTAGTATTTGAAAACTTTTATTGTTTGCTTGAATTAGAACTTTGAATTTTGATCCGGTTTTGAACTAACGCGAGATTATCAACACTAAGAGAGGTGACGTGTCATCACTAGCGTAGGTTTACTGTAGTATAATTATCCGGGCGTCACAATTCTCCTCCACTACAAGAAATCTCGTCTTGAGATTTAAGAGGGAAGTAGGGGGAAGGTTCTGGTTACGAAATTCTAGGGAGTGTTCTTGGTCTTGGTTGTCCTTCTCGAAGAGGTTGATCCATTACATTGATGTCTTCATTCTGCTGTTTCAGGTCATCATGAAAAAGTTGTCGTCCTCTCTTCGGGAACTCCATCGTACTTACGACAGAGTAAGGGGGGTATTCTGGAAGAACGGACTTCTGCAGGGTTTACTATCTGGTCAATATCATCGGGGAAGGTGGTGGAAAGTATCTCTCGAACTAAACCTTAAGAAAAGCCGAGAGCAAGTAAGAAAGTACCATGAGAAGTTTCAAACGGGTAGGCAATCGTTCAAAGCCTGAAACAAAGTGTGAAAGGGGTTCAAAGCAATCGGAATAAGTATTATGTCTGGTGCCAGAATAGATCAGTAGGACGATGGTCCATGAATTACATACGAGGCCACGCGCGATGAATAAATTTGGGAACATGGGGTGCACAAGAGAGTCAGGTTTCGATCCTGTGGGTTATGGGCCCACCATGTGGGTTAAAAGTAGGAAGGGCGGTGACATCTTGCACGATCATGATAGCAAGGCATGTCAGAGGGTAGCCTGTCAGTTATATGTCAGCAACATCGTCGGTACCAAGGGCGAGGGACGAAGAGAACCATTTTCCTGCTCGTTGAAACGAGGCGGACCATTAGGCAAAGTTCTCGTCCATCGGTGGCTACCGGAATGTTATCAACATAGTAACAGGGTCTTGCTGACAGAATTGTACACCGAGGTGTTTACATAAGCAGGAGAATATTACTGTTTAGATCATATAGATCACAAGAAACGTTAAACCAGCCAATGGAAGAAAAATATGATTATCAGATTAAACAGAAGAATGGAAAGGAAAATGTGTTTAAACACATATTTCAAGGTTATATCCTTCCCAAGGACAAGCTGAGCATGATATCCATGACATGATATAATGTAGAAAACTCTTTAGGTACGGGAGAGAATTTTCATGACATTACCCATACAACGGTGTTTGGATAATTGCGCAGGAAACATTTAGCATTGTGCTTCAAATGTTCCCGTTGAAAATCAGAGTACCATAGACATGCTTCGAGATAGCATTGACATGGTCAACAGGTGAAGATCAGACTTTGGAAACAAAAGGTTCCATCAGGAACAACTTATAGAATAAGTCTTACAATTTCCTCATGGAAGAATAGATAACCTTGCTGAAAGGAAAGCTTATAACAATAGGTCCTCCCGCCAGGTGTGCTAGGTATCATCACCTTACCGGGTCATAAATAGGCCAATGTTATAACTCTTGGAAATATGTTCCAACCATCATATCTGACCGAGATTCAGATCTGATTGGTGTCAGGATAACTCAGACTCAGGATGCCTGAGAAGAAAGGTGCAACACAAATTGTCGAAACGACAGCGGAGATTCTCGGGAGATGAACTATGGGAGCGAGTTCCGGACAAGGGTTCATCATTACATCAAGGAGAGGTGAGGAGGTGACTGATTGACTCAGCGACACTCCATTGAGATTCCCAAAAGATGGATTTCCATCACTATGTGAACAAGGAGATAACATTAGCTAGATCGAATGACTTAATGATGTATGCTCGAGGAAAACATACACAGTTAAATATTGGTTGAAAAGTGCACCCGAAATATGGGCTAGGTAGCACAAACAATGTCCGAATGATGATTCATTAAGCCATAGACGTAGAATGAAACTATAGACCAATAACTTCAAAGCAATAGGGTTGCTAGAAGTTTAGAATTTACACATCACAGACCATTGGTCGGTATTCCTTTTAGAAACAACACGGGGACCAAGAAAGAATGGTGATGGGGAGAAGTATCACTGTACCAAGATGTCATACGAGGTGGTGAGATTCTTACGACATTCTTGACCTAAAAGATGGTAATACTCCAGGGTAGAACATATCATAAGCTAGATAGCAAGGAAATCAAGGTACAACACAAAACAAGAACAAGTTTGTGTTGGAGGAAAGGTAGTAGAGTGGTCGATGATAATACTAATCATCGAGGGCAAGGATGGTCTTTCTCATCATGAATTCCATTGATATCCTGGAAGAGCTCAGAATGTTGATGATGTTCACGACACATTTGTAGCGAGAATTTATGAAGAGGTAATCGATCGGCGATGACATCAAGTCGAAGGAATAATGAAGCGGACGGTTATTGGAACCATGATTAGGACACACGCTTGAACTCAAGCTTGTTGTTCCAGGTGAAATGGTATGAGAGGAAGATCGGCGTAAGCTTAGCTCATCATCGAAAGTTGTGTTCCGGGGTTAAGGACCAGGTAGCACAGTTAAAATTTAGTACGCTAATGATATAGCCGATCAGACTAGGAATGACTTAATGATTATTAAACTCGTAAGCAACGAAAATTACCTAGAGTTATTGAATCGGAGTGCGGACTTGATTCACTATTCGGTGTTCTCGGTTGACAAACAACCCAGAGCCCATGAAGTGACAAAGACAAGGTAAGGTAGTACTTCATCAAAGTTTATAAGATGTAGTGCAATGGTAAGATATCCCCGAGATACCAGGGGTAATACTCAAAGGTAGATCATAATAGAGGTTGGGCAGGCGTATTGACCTGCAGAAGACAAGTGATTTAACTTGTCCAAGAAATGGTATTTAAAGGAGAACATGGTCGGAACCACGATTGCAAAAGGCCAGATCCCAGATATAAGATGAACTTATACCAAGGGAATAATTAATTTAAGAGAAGATTTTAATGATAAGATCTACATCGTGTCCATGGGCATGAACACAAAGTTCAAGGTCGACTCCCACTTCTTCAATGCATAACCTTCCCTTCGCCTCTCGTATTTTGATAATGACATTAGTTGTCGAAAGTTTTACCTGGTGCAATACCAGATAAGTATGTCCCGCGAAATCTTTCGGGCTCACACAGATTAAGGAAGGCATAGGTTCAACCCATCGGGGCATCGAAGAAAGATATACTACAAACTTCAGGAGTAAATAACACAAGCTCAGAAGTAGAGCATGGTCGACAAAGCAGAGGATACAATTTACCAAAGGCATCATGTATCCGAGGAAAAGCTCACAAGCTTATTTATTATGGAGGACATTGGCGGATAAAATCCGACAAAAGGGTCTGGTGGTCCACCAGGGATCTGATGTGAGCATCAGTACTCAACCAGAGGAAGAAGAATGTAAGGAGATCTGACTATAGAAACAACTGACTAACTCAAAGTTCAAATGCAAAGGAATTATGATTTCCAAATCAGGGGGTCAGAAGCAACGCTTTGAGCAAGGATGGATAAGTTGAGTAGGCTTAGGGGTACCATCGATGGCAATTTGATAGGTCGAGATCCAGCTCACGTTTAGAATGGCGACTGAGCCGGAAGAATGAATTCTAGAATATGATTGAGGTTTGCGAGCATTCGCAACAAATTGAATCAACGGACTCAAAAAGATAATGACAAAGGGTGCCAATAAGATTTCGAGACTTATGGGATTAATCATAATGCTAGTAAGCAAGAACTCCAAGAGCAACAGGCTCCTGAAGATTTTCGGAAGATCGAATAGTATTTTGAAGACTATTGTGGAATACTTAAATCAACTGGGGAAGACCGGATACTCGTTAAGTGCGAGAATTATCCGTAGGGGTATTCAGGTGACAAAGAACAGCAAGGCAGTAAGCTCAAAGGATTCTCGGAACAACAGAGAGAATTTCGGGGTATCTTGCAATAACAAGATCAACTGGGAAATATTGTATGAATGGCAAGTATACGTGGTTATCCATAGGAGTTTATCGATGAAAGGGAATTGCAAAAGCGATGAACACAAGTTCTCGGGTTATCAGCGGAGAGTATCTTCAGGGTCTTCACGTGCAGCAGACGATCATCAGTAATAAAGGGGCTCTCCGGGTGAAAGTGATAACGAGATCCTAATGTTAGATTTAACAAAATACATTTAACACGAATAGAAGAGATGTCAGAGTCCCAGAGTATAGGTTGAGGAATAAAAGATCCTACTACCACCCAATGGCGACGTGGGCCCGTAAGCCACACAGCCATGTTAGTAAAAGTTTTTGTAATGTCTAGACTCGACTTCGGCCAAGGAGTGTGGATAGGGGGATTCCTACAGGCAGTCGGCTCTGATACCAACTTGTGACGCCCCCGATTTGACCGTACACAAATCATGCACGCAAATGTGTACGATCACGATCAGGGACTCACGGGAAGATATCACAACACAACTCTACAACATAAATAAGTCATACAAGCATTATAATACAAGCCAGGGGCCTCGAGGGCTCGAATACAAGTGCTCGATCATAGACGAGTCAGCGGAAGCAACAATATCTGAGTACAGACATAAGTTAAACAAGTTTGCCTTAAGAAGGCTAGCACAAAAGTAGCAACGATCGAAAAGGCAAGGCCTCCTGCCTGGGACCTCCTAACTACTCCTGATCGTCGAGCCGACCTGCACGTAGTAGTAGGCACCTCCAGTGTCGTAGGTGTCGTCGTCGACGGTGGCGTCTGGCTCCTGAACTCCAGCATCTGGTTGCGACAATCCGGTATAGAAAGGGGAAAAGAGGGAGAAAAGCAACCGTGAGTACTCATCCAAAGTACTCGCAAGCAAGGAGCTACACTACATATGCATGGGTATATGTGTAAAGGACCATATCAGTGGACTGAACTGCAGAATGCCAGAATAAGAGGGGGGATAGCTAGTCCTGTCGAAGACTACGCTTCTGGACATCTCCATCTTGCAGCATGAAGAAGAGAGTAGATTGAAGTCCTCCAAGTAGCATCGTATAGCATAATCCTACCCGGCGATCCCCTCCTCGTCGCCCTGTTAGAGAGCGATCACCGGGTTGTATCTGGCACTTGGAAGGGTGTATTTTATTCAGTATCCAGTTCTAGTTGTCATAAGCTCAAGGTACAACTCCGGGTCGTCCTTTTACCGAGGGACACGGCTATTCGAATAGATAAACTTCCTTGCCGGGGTGCACCACATAACCCAACACGCTCGATCCCATCTGGCCGGACACACTTTTCTGGGTCATGCCCGGCCTCGTAAGATCAACACGTCGCAGCCCCACCTAAGCACAACAGAGAGGTCAGCACGCCGGTCTAACCCTATGCGCCCAGGGGTCTGGGCCCATCGCCCTATGCACACCTGCACGTTGCGTACGCGGCCGGAAGCAGACCTAGCCTAGTGGCGTTCTAGTCTAATCCGGCGCGCGCCACTCAGTCGCTGACGTCAAGAAGGCTTCGGCTGATACCACGACGTCGGGATACCCATAACTACTCCCACGTAGATGGTTAGTGCGTATAGACCAAATGGCCAGACTCAGATCAAATACCCAGAACTCGTTAAGCGTGTTGTTTATCCGCGAACGCCGACCAGGGCCAGGCCCACCTCTCTCCTGGGTGGTCTCAACCTGCCCTGTCGCTTCGCCACAAAGTAACAGTCGGGGGCCGTCAGGAACCCAGGCCCACCTCTACCGGGGTGGAGCCACCTGTCCTTTCAGCCCCCTCATCAGAATCACTTGCGGGTACTCCTCGAGCCGACCCGACTTTAGTCACCACATGTGTCATGTATATAATGTATATAGTATATACCCGTGATCACCGCCCAGGTGATCACGGCCCGATAGTATAGCACAGCAGACGGACAAGAATGTAGGGCCACTGATGGAAATCTAGCATCCTAGACTAAGCAGTAGGATAGCAGATAAGGGGAACAACTGTAGCAACAATGACAGGCTATGCAACAGAATAGGATTAATCGAAAGCAGTAACATGCTACACTACTCTAATGCAAGTAGTAGAGAGTAGAGTAGGCGATATCTGGTGATCAAGGGGGGGGGCTTGCCTGGTTGCCCTGGCAAGTAGGAGGGGTCGTCGACTCCGTAGTCGAACTGGGCAGCAGCAGTGTCGGTCTCGTAGTCTACCGGAGAGAAGAGGGGGAAGAAACAGTAAATACAATGCAAACATAAGCATGACGATGCGTGACATGACAATGAGCGGTGCTAGGGGTGTCCTAACGCGACAGTAGGTGGTACCGGTGAAGGGGGGGGACATCCGGGAGGTATTCCCGATGTTTCGCGTTTTTGGACAGACGGACCGGAGGGGGAAAGTTGCTAGTTCGATAGGTTAGGGAGGTGTGGTGGACGAACGGACTGCGTATTCGGATTCGTCTCGTCGTTCTGAGCAACTTTCATATAGAAAACATTTTCATCCGAGTTACGGTTTAAAAGATATGAATTTTCAAAGTTTATTTGAATTTCTGGAATTATTTAAATTAACAGAAAAGATAAAATGACGTCAGCATGACGTGCTGATGATGTCAGCAGTCAACAGACTCGCTGACCAGGTCAAACTGACCAGTGGGTCCTACATGTCATAGAGAGAGGGCTAACAGTGGGTTATTTTAATTAAACGTGGTTAATTAGCAGCTGGGTCCCACATGTCAGTGACTAATTAGTTAAACTAATTACTTTTAATTATAAAATCATTTTAATTAGTTATTTAAGTGGTGGGGCCCGCACGTCAGTGGCTGGGGCCTGCCCAGTCAGCACGTTGACCGCGGTCAACAAGTCAAGGGGGCCCTGGGGCCCGTGTTTAGTGGCTGCGAGGTGGGACCCGGAGGGCCACGTCGGCGGGCGGCGTCGGAGACACGCCGGCGACCATTCCAGCGACGGAAGTTCGCCGGAGTTGCTCGGATTTCCAGCACAGGGCACCATTCCGCGCGTTTGCGGTGGCGTTCGAACGAGTAGATCATCCCGCGTCGATCTAGAGTGATCCCAGAAGCGGGGGTGGCCGGAGTGGAGCTCAACGACGACCGCGGGCGGCGCCGGACTACGGGCATCTCCGAAAACCACGCTACGGGCTGCGTTCTAGCTAACAAACGACGCTAGCGGGCTCTACGGACCTCCGGCAACTCTACGGAGGCCACCGCTTGGCTCGGAGATGGACGGGGTGAGCGCAACGAGCTCGCGGACGAGGCCGCATGCGGCAATGGCGACGGCGGCACCGCGAGCCTTCTACGGCGTATGAGGAGGAACCAGAGGAAGGAGGAGGGGGGTGGAGGCTTACGGCGCGGCACACGGAGGCCCTCGAGTGAACGGGAGCGCAGAGGGGAGGCGGGATGAATCGCGGCGGGCGGCGGCGACCGAGGTTGGGGAAAAGCTCGACCCGGCCGCTGCAGCGCACCCCAGCTCGTCCTGAAGCGCGGGGTCGACGAGGACGACGTGGAGGGAGCTCGGGGACATCGGCGGCTCGACGAACGGTGGTCGGGGCCACGCCTACGAGGCTTCGGCGGCGATCTCGCTCGGGCGAGGGGAGGGCCAGAGAGAGAGAGAGCGACCGAGAGGCAGAGGGGAGTTGGTGGAGGTAGGTGGGGAGGAGGCCGAGGCGTCGAGGGGAGGGGTCAGTGGAGGCGGGGGCGCTGGCGATCTTATCCCCTCCTCGACGCCGGCGAGGGGGGTCCGGCGGGGACGCGCGCCTGTTCCGACCCTGGTCGGGGGAACAGGGAAGGGGAGAGAGCGACCGGGGGGGAACGGGCCGGTTCGGCGGAAGGGCCAGGTGGGCCGGCCTGGCTGCGAGCTGGGCCGTCTGGTCCAGGGGGTCATTTTCTTTTCTTTTTGTTTTACTTTGTCTTATTTTTCCTTTTCTGTTTTGGCTAATTGTCTGGGCACCAAGTGAGTTTTGTAAAATATGATAGCTGGCCCACAAATCACAGCACAATATGCCTTACCACCAAAAACTAGTTTGGGGTAAATATCATTTCATATTTATTTTGTATTAATAAAAAGGTTATTAATTAATGTTTTCAGCCACTGTTTGAGGATGTTTAAGTCACCTATCAAATTTCAATAATGTTCTTTACTATTTTATCATAGCCTCTGATTTATCTACTATTTATTGAACATTTTAGTTTTAGTATTTGAAAACTTTTATTGTTTGCTTGATTTAGAACTTTGAATTTTGATCCGGTTTTGAACTAACGCGAGATTATCAACACTAAGAGAGGTGACGTGTCATCACTAGCGTAGATTTACTGTAGTATAATTATCCGGGCGTCACACATGCCATCATCAACCTCCCTTAGTCACACATTTTAAGTGTAGATTATGCTTGAATTCCTCTAAGCCTTTTATTTGAAGTACTTTGGTAAAGCCATCTGCAACTTAGAATTCTGAATGAATCAACTTGACCGCCAATTGTTTGTTTACCACTCTTTTTGTTTCATCGTTCCAACATGGTAGACATTATTAACAAACATATAGGTAGCAGCCATGTTTTCACACCATAAACATGCTGGTTGAGGTTTTATAATTCCTAGTTCGTCAAGTAATAATATTACCCAAATAATCTCAGCTATTGCATTAACAAGTACCCTGCATTCAACTTCAGTGCTTGATCTGGACACTGTTGCTTGTTTCATTGCACAACATGAAATTAGACTCGACCCAAAGAAGACTGCAAATCCACACGTTGGCTTTCTATCATAAAGACATCCAACCTAGTCTGCATCTAAGAATGAACTCACTAGAGTTGATGAGGACTTGCTAAATGTTCGTCCATCACTAGATGTATGCTCGATATGTCTCACAATGCAAATTATGTAATATGAAACTCATAAACTATACAACAAGTACTTTGTAATATGATTCCGATGACATAGATTTTACATCACATAAATTACATACCGATAGATACAACGGTCAAAATGTTTAATGTATTGTCCTCTACATTCGAAGATGTAGACAACCCAAACACTCAAAGTACAAAACATAGATTGTTGCACAGAAAAGAAAGTACAAAACATGGAAAAACTTACAATGCCACCACTTACGGTGCGATGCCATGTGACGGCTTACAACGCCATGCAGCATCATTGTAAACGCCATCAGCAGTGTGATGATCCTATCTCATGGTGGCTGCACAACGATCATGCGATGCGGAGCTAGTCGAATTGTAAGACAAATTTGTCAAAGATTGGTTTTTTCTAGCTCTTAATACCTATGTTTTCGTAATTATAGCAAAATAAGTTTGGTTCATAAACTATTTGTATTATTTTCAGTCAAAAAACAACAATAGAAATATTCACGAGGGAACAACATATTGAGATTGTTACTAAAGGAGGAATTGGGTAAATAGTGCGCCTGATTTTCGTAGCGTATGTTAGGGTACAATTGGTGAATTGGCAGCTTGTAATGCCCCGAGCACACCTGCCGGTTACTGGCTATTACTCCTGATAGGATCTAGACTGGCATCACAGATCAATGTCTTTCATGCATACCTAGGACTAACTTCCTAGTCGGTCATCCATCCTGAAATTGCTCCAAAATAAGCACGCTTAACTTTGGAGTTCTTTCAAAATGGGCTCCCAGAAAAGAAAGAATTCTTTGCTGGTATGAGTAGTCTATAATCAATATTAAGCTAGGCTCTCACATACAACCCCACTCAAAGGAACCGGCGTCCTCGTCGATCCACAGGAACGTTCCCTCTTGGCAAACGTCTGTGCGTCCAGTCCAGCACATGTGCCATGCCATGTGCCACAACGGGCCACAATCATCATGCACAACATGACCGTGCACCTGAATCGCAAACATCTGCTTAACCGCGAGTCATCTGCTTACCGCGAGGGTCGGCTCTGATAAAAACTTGTAATGGTCCAGACATGCCCACGGGTTATTGACCTTTACTCCTAGCGGGAGCTAGACTGGCCCCACAGATCAACACCACTCTTTCCTACACACTTCGACCACACTCGCCCGCACCTGGGACCAACTTCCCAGTAGGCCACCCATCCTGAAATTGCTCCGAGTTGAGCATGCATAACTTTGGAGTTCTTTCCGAATGTGCTCCCGGAAGAGAAGGAATTCCTTAATGATATGAGAAGTCTATCATCAATATTAAGCCAGGCTCTCACAAAGCCCTAGAAGGGTCACCTACTAACCATGGCCATACGACATACTAATTTCTTGGGAAGCACCAGGGATCAGACTACTGATTCCTAGCGTTTTATCAGGCCAGTGCAGTGCCGTTGGATTAGGGTGCTTCGGTTCGTTGGATCAGTGGTGGAACGTGGGGTCTCCATTAGGTAGTTTCCGAGTATATTGCTTCCTATAACCAAGGGGATCCAAGAATCACGCTGGGTTAGTACTTATTAGGTTTCCGAGTATTTTCCGACTACTAATTGTTTCCTAAAACAGTTTCCATGAGCGACGTGACACACCATTTATTGTCTAAAATATTTTGGTAAATTATGATTATTTCACAATTAAATTCAGAAATTATTTGTGATATGTTGGGATGTATTTCTTTACATATGGCAGCTCAATTTTTATATCACGGAAGCATTCTGAATGATGCATGGAAGATAATATTTACTTCATTTAATCATGTGATCGCCCATGCTTCCAAACAATGCTTCGATAATCACGTACATTTCCGTCTTTAAAATTGACTCGTAATCACGCATGCTTCCTTCCTTCTAATATTTGTTTCCATTATATAAGAACCATGCTTTGTTAAGTGTCATATATGCTTCCTTGTTTTTGCATGCAGTCATATCCTATTTTCTTGCGTCATGCATATTAGGTCAACTTCATAATTCATCATTTTGTGCTTCGGCATCAAAAATTAAAATAAATAGAACATGTTTGTTTCATTTCCTGCTTCAACCGTAGACCAACACATATGCACATATGCATGTTATTTGCTTCTTATCTGTATCAATATTGCTTCAACACTTAGCATCGTCGTGGAGGTAGTCGTCAATGGGAGATGGTAAGTCGGAGTATCCGACAGGAGGAAGGGTGAACTGCTGGAGGTGCTGAGGGAGCCGCTGGTGTGGTGGAGGAAGACAGTGCCGCCTTTCCATTGTGTTCCTTGCCGCCATAGATCGACGAATCACTAACAAGATAACCAAGCGGAACGATGCCGCTGCCACCGATGACGATCAGGAGATGGAGTCTAAGCAGCCGAACCCATGGCAACCGACCAGCTTGGCGCTCGTGGTTTTGGTTGGCACCGGAACTCTTGCTCGGATCAAGAGAGAAAGAGATCGAGATCGAGATCGAGAGAGAGAGAGAGAGAGTGAGAAGCAGTTTCAATGCAGCCGCGAAACAACCATGCGTGTTACCTTATGCCGGCGAAATGGATGGAGGAGGCAGTTTCAATTTGGTTGTGCGATGTACATATGGTATCGGCTAGCAATAAATGACTATCGGCATGATTTGCGGGATTAGTGGAGATGGATGACACATGCACCCGTTGGATGGGAAGACAAATGAACGGAGATGGAATAGTCTGATGGTCCCTAACTTTTTTTAGTAGTTCATTAAAGAACACTAGTAGAAAAAGGGTCAAATGTGAAGCACATTAGTCCTGGTTTGTAACAGAACCGGCACTAATCTGATCAATAGTACCGGTTCGTGACGGAGATCAATACTACCGGTTCGTGGAGAACCTTTAGTACCAGTTCATGCCACGAACCAGTACTAAAGGGGCGGTGGCAGGCTGGCGTCAGGTCGGGGTCCACCGAGCCCCTTTAGACCCGGTTTGTGGCACAAACCGGTACTAAAGGGCTAACCTTTAGTACAGATTCGTGCACCGGTACTAAAGATGCTGTGGCCCCACCTGCACCTTCAGTACCGGTTCGTGGCATTCCTTTTCCAGCTGCTTTTAGTTCCACCTCGCCAAGCGAGAGGCACTCCCAGCGGTTTATAAGTCCTAAGTGTATAGATGATGAAGGAGAGGCGCAATGCTCACTTACACGTTGTTTAGCTTCAGGCCTTGAGGAAGTAGTGTAGACTGCACGGAGCAAACTGCTACGAAGCAGCAGTTTGCTCCGTGCAGTCTACACTACTTCCTCAAGGCCTGAAGATAAGCAACATGCATGTTAGCATTACACCTTTTAATAACTTATATTAACTCCAGACTTTTTGTGCCTTCATTTGCTATTTTTAATACATTTACTGATTTGTTTTGAGCAAAATGACCCTGAAATTAAAAAGCACTACAAATGAACTCGGAAAAGGTTGAAAGTTGGCATGTTATCATCATTTCACCCACATAGCAAGTGCAAAAAAGTAGAGAGGGTTACGGAAAAACTGGATGCACTTCGTGTACAAACTGGACAATCTCTTTCGAAGTATCATGGTTTCGGACGAAAACTCATCTGTTACACTGGCAATTCAAAAATTTAATAACTTATTACAACTCCGGACTTTTTTGCATTCAACATGCACAATTCAAAGCCACATCATCAACTTTCAACCCTTTCTGACATAATTTGCTATTTTTAATGCATTTACTGATTGGTTTTGAGCTAAATGACCCTGTAATTGAAAAGCACTACAAATGAACTCGGAAAAGGTTGAAAGTTGGCATGGTATGATCATTTCACCCACATAGCATGTGCAAAAAAGTAGAGAGGGTTACGGAAAAAACTGGATGCATTTCGTGTACAAACTGGACAATCTCTTTCGAAGTATCAGGGTTTCGGACGAAAACTCATCTGTTACACCGGCAATTCAAAATTTTAATAACTTATTACAACTCCGGACATTTTTGCGTTCAGCATGCACAATTCAAAGCCACATCATCAACTTTCAACCCTTTCTGACATAATTTGCTATTTTTAATGCATTTACTGATTTGTTTTGAGCTAAATGACCCTGAAATTGAAAAGCACTACAAACGAACTCGGAAAAGGTTGAAAGTTGGCATGGTATGATCATTTCACCCACATAGCATGTGCAAAAATGTAGAGAGGGTTACGGAAAAAACTGGATGCACTTCGTGTACAAACTGGACAATCTCTTTCGAAGTATCAATGTTTCGGACGAAAACTCATCTGTTACACCGGCAATTCAAAATTTTAATAACTTATTACAACTCTGGACTTTTTTGCGTTTAGCATGCACAATTCAAAGCCACATCATCAACTTTCAATCCTTTCTGATATAATTTACTATTTTTAATGCATTTACTGATTTGTTTTGAGCTAAATGACCCTGAAATTGAAAAGCACTACAAATGAACTTGGAAACTGTAAATACAGCAAAAAAACTCAAAAATAAATAAAGCAGAAAGAAAAAAAGAAGGAAAAACCTAAATGAAAAAAAACCCGCCTACTGGGCCATAGCGGCCTGCATACGACTAGAAACCCAAATTCTAGTTGGGCCAGGATGCAGGCTCGCAAGCCCAGTAGGCCCAACAGGGCATCGCATCAGAGGTAGGCCCAGAAGGCCTACTTAAGAGAGGAGCTCGAGAGAGCCACCGCACTGGGGCTTATAAACCAGTGCGGGCGCCCCTCGGCTAGCGAGGTGGGACTAAACTTGTCGCACCGCACCTGGGCCAGCGCACCCCCTTTAGTACCGGGTCGTGGTTCCAACCGGTACTAAGGGGGGGGGTCCTTAGTACCGGTTGGAGCCACCACCCGGTACTAAAGGCCTGCCCTTCCCGCCGCTTGGCCTGTCCAAAACAGACCTTTAGTACCAGTTGGTGGCTCCAACCGGTACTAAATGTCCATCCTATATAAGAAAACACTTCAAAATTTTCAGTTTCTCATCTCCCACTTCTCTCTGCCGCCGCCCCGTCCCGCGCCGTCGCCGTCCCTGTCCCCGCGCCGTCGCCGTCCCCGGCCCGTCCCGCGCCGCCGCCGTCCCCGTGGCACCGCCGCCCCGTCCCGCGCCGTCGCCGTCCCCATGCCCGCGTCGTCGCCGTCCCCGCGCCGTCGCCGTCGCGCGCCGTCGCCGTCGCCTCGACCTCGCCCGCGCGCGCTGTCTCGCCCTCACCGCCCCCGCCACGCGCCGTCGCCCCCGCTGCCCGTCGTCGCCGTCACCCCCGCCGCCCGTACGCCGCCGCCCCCGCTCGTACACACACACACATACACACACACACACACACACACACTTTTTTTTACTTATTTTCTGTTTTCTGTTTTTTAGATTAATGCATGTCAAATTGTTAATTAGATGATCGAATTAAATGAATTATCTAGATAAGAATGTTAGGATGTTAGATCGAATTAGATTTGAACTAGCTGAATTAATATATATAACTAGTTTATTTTCAGTAAGAAAATTAATAGAACTTGTTTATTTTTAGTAAGAAAATTTAGGTATCTGAGATTTGATGATCTAACTAAAATATTACTATATAGAACTGGCTACTTTATTTTAATAAGAAAATTAATAGAACTAGTTTATTTTTAGTAAACGCTTAGTTGAATTAGTTGAATTAATAGAACTAGTTGAATTAGTTGAATTAATAGAACTAGTAAGTGTTTAATGTTTCACACATATGAACATAGGAAATGTCGTCTGACGACGAATTTTTTTTCATTATGTGCGAATACTGTGAAGACCAGCGCGGCCTGTGCGACAGAATTTCCTTGTTGATGATAGGCGGTTCAGCATCAAGCTGGATGAGACCTTCGAAGTGGATACAGTAAGTCACAACGACAAGTCTTTTTTCGTAATTAAGCATGACTTATACTTCATTTACTTCAACTTATAATTTTAAAATTTCACTATTCTACTAGCGCATCCCCTGCCATGCAAGAATTTTTGTCTTGGATAAGATAGGTTTCAGTGCTATGAAAACTATGAAGGTAAAGAGAGTTTACCTGAAGACCGAGCATGGTTATACTTTCAACGTCAAATTATACAATGCAGACACATACACCTATTTTGAATGCAAAACTTGGCAAGCACTATGCAAGGCTTATGCATTTGAGCCTGATATGGTTATCACCTTTGATATTCGTTCGGAAGATGATATTGAAGGTAATAGAGACATCTGGGTCGATGTGCAGACGCCTCCAGTTCTACCATTACGTGATTTTCTCAACCATATTTATGTCTTCGATATTGTTTATTCAAAAATAGTTGACAACTAATTTCTATTGACAGCTTATTTCCATTCAAGCAAACATGTCCGGCGCTTGGTAGACAGGACCGTCCACTGTCCCGGGGCTGAACTAAACTGCCAGGAGATAAGTCATTATGTTTCATGGCTTGAGGATCTTGATGCTGTCAAGAGAAATTATTTTCCTGAATTTGAAAATCTTGGTACTCAAAACGTGCGACCAATAGTGATCGTATTGAACTACGGTCACATCTATTTAGGAAAGATGGCAAGATTTTTACTATTTGTCATCAGTGCATCTTTTGCATACATTATTTTTCAAGCTAAACTTTCATTGCTAAATATATTAATTATTATACGATGTTCTTTAATAGGGACTCCCGATGACAGTTGTGCCTCAGTGGATCGAGACTAAAGGTCGCATGCCAATGGTTAGCTTACGACCAAGACTTCCAACATTGCACATGAGTGCATTCAGGATTTCTAAAAGCGATGAATGCTTAATAGTGAAAGATTGGAGCAAAATTGTTAACGATCGCAGAGAAGTACTAGGGGCAGCAATCAGAAGCGCAGCCCACGATTAGGAGACAGGTTCATCTGCATGCTCCAATATGATGAATCAGGAGAGCTATACATGTTCTATGCTATTTTATCTGTGAGAGAGCAGCATGAGTGATTAGCTAGTTCATGCTCTTAGTACTTGTCCTCTCATGTCCGTGTTCTTCGTCCTGAACTTAATCTCAAAGACTGATTTGCTTTTGTGGTGTTATGAATGCATATAATATCATGACCATGTTGAACTCGATGATATCTTTGCTTCCTATATCATTTATAAAAGAAATCGCAGATCAGCTTCAACTGGATGGATTCTAGCTAAGTGATCATGTATTTGCCATATCCATATTACTTGATCACTTAGGTGATCAAGTAATATGGATACGGCATATACTTGATCACTTAGCTAGGATCCACATGCATCCAGTCGAAACTAATCTGCGGTACTTTCACCTAATGATTTAACAACTCATTATAATGTAAAACAACCACTAAATTAAATTGAAAACACAAAATTAAAGGAAAAACAAAAAATAAAACCAAACCCCCCCCCCCCCAAACATTTAGTACCGGTTGGTGTTACCAACCGCTACTAATGGTCTACCCGCACCCGGGCCTGGCTCGTGCCACGTGGTGGCACTTTAGCGCCGGTTCGTGCCGAACCGGTACTAAAGGGGGGGGGGGACCTTTAGTCCCCACCCTTTAGTGTCGGTTAAGGAACCGGCACTAAAGGCCATTACGAACCGGGACTAAAGCCCGGTTCTGCACTAGTGGAACTAGTAGTAATAGTTCCAAACTTGCTCAATTATTTTTTGAAGTAGAATCATTAGCCAAAAAAGAAGACATGCAAGGTGTGAGCAACGGAAATCAAGAAATGTAACCTAGTCTGGTGGCCCTGCCACATGATATGTTTTTTTCCGCATAAGGACATGTTTATGATGCTCATGGTTTATCCATCATTGACAATGCGGACTTCCACGTGCCTACTACTCCGATGAACAAGAAATGCATTTGGCATTTCATTGAGCTTCTCAAAATAGTATGCTATGACTGATTCACCCGGAAGATCAGAAAAACTGATGTGGATTTCAATGTTCACGAAACATTCGGTGGCTTTTGACGAAAAGTTGGGTGGTGGTGTTTGGAGCCCTGAAGGTTGGGAGATCTACGTGTTGGTATGTGCCTGTGAGGGGTGGATGAGATTTAGTGTTAGGACATTATTCTATATGACGGGGATGAACTGGTGGTTTAGAGGACAGTGTTGGGTAGAGTACATGACCTTTGCCATCATATAGAAGACCTATTTAAATAAGAGACCGGTTTAAAATCTCTGTTCGTGGCAAGTCCTATCACTAAGTATTTTGACCATCCGTCAATAATGAACCATCAATAACAGACTATTCTGCGGTAGTGGACTTTTGCGGAATTACTGTGCTTTAGACATCATGGTGGACCAGTTTTTGTCCTTCCAAGTTCTAACTCACCAACAAATCTGGATTTTCACATGAATTTTTGAAAACTTATGGGGCAAGGATCACTAGTAGAAAAAGAGGCTTCCATACGCCCCCATTAGTCCCCAAAATAATCGAACCGCGACAAAAGGGGTCTTTAGTCGCGGTTCGGGAGGAGACCCGCGACCAACTATCTGAGCCCAGCGCGCTCGGTCGACAGCTGGCGGACGGGAGGGGCTTTAGTCCCGGTTGGCCTGGCCAACCGGGACTAAAGGTCCCCGAAGGCCTTTAGTCGCGGTTGGCCAGGCCAACCGGGACTAAAGGCCCATCCCTATATATAGGACTCAGCTCACTTCACTTCACTCAGCTCACTTCACAATATTCAGAAGGGGGTGGTGGGTTTGCTTTTGGTTTCTCCTATGCACACAAGGTGTTCGATGAAATGCCCGAGAGCCTGAAACAAACATGATATGAAGTGTCCGAGCCACACTTGAGCTTTCTCATTTATTTTTCCTCCGCGATCGCGGTTAGCAACTTGAAGCTTTCATGTGTCATTGATAAAATGTGCATGTGTGTAGTTCATTGTTTAATTTGTATTATTTCTAGCTAGTTAGTTTAACAAATGCATGATGGTTAATTATATACTTTATATAATAATATGCAGATGAATCGGCAATGGATGTACGGTCCCCGACTCTCCGGCGAGTTCACTACGGGTTTGAAAGATTTCCTCGTAGTGGCAAATGCGAACAAGCAGCAAGGTTTTATTATCTGTCCATGTGCTGTCTGTAAGAATCAGAAGGGTTACTCCTCCTCAAGAGATGTTCACATGCACCTGCTTCGGCACGGTTTCATGCGAAGCTATAATTGTTGGACCAAGCATGGAGAAAGAGGGGTTAGAATGGAAGAAGATGAAGAAGGGGATGATATCGATGACAACTATCATGATCATTTTGGTGATACTTTCATGGAGGATGATGCTGAAGGTGGGGAAGGGTTAGGTGAAGGTGAAGAAGAGGCACATGATGAGCCCGCTGATGATCTTGGTCGGACCATTGCTGATGCACGGAGACGCTGCGAAACTGACAAGGATAGGGAGAATTTGGATCGCATGTTAGAGGATCACAAAAAGTCGTTGTATCCAGGATGCGATAATAGTCTGAAAAAGCTGGGCTGCACACTGGATTTGCTAAAATGGAAGGCACGGGAAGGTGTAGGTGACTCATCATTTGAAAATTTGCTGAAAATGTTGAAGAATATGTTTCCGAAGAATAACGAGTTGCCCGCCAGTACGTACGAAGCAAAGAAGGTTGTCTGCCCTCTAGGTTTAGAGGTTCTGAAGATACATGCATGCATTAACGACTGCATCCTCTACCGCGGTGAATACGAGAATTTGAATGAATGCCCTGTATGCACTGCATTGCGTTATAAGATCAGAGGCGATGACCCTGGTGACGATGTTGAGGGCGAGAAACCCAGGAAGAGGGTTCCCGCCAAGGTGATGTGGTATGCTCCTATAATACCACGGTTGAAACGTCTGTTCAGGAACAAAAAGCATGCCAAGTCGTTGCGATGGCACAAAGAGGACCGTAAGTCCGACGGGGAGTTGAGACACACCGCTGATGGAACGCAATGGAGAAAGATCGACAGAGTGTTCAAAGATTTTGCAGCTGACGCAAGGAACATAAGATTTGGTCTAAGTACTGATGGCATGAATCCTTTTGGCGAGCAGAGCTCCAGCCATAGCACCTGGCCCGTGACTCTATGCATCTACAACCTTCCTCCTTGGTTGTGCATGAAGCGGAAGTTCATTATGATGCCAGTGCTCATCCAAGGTCCAAAGCAACCCGGGAACGACATCGATGTGTACCTAAGGCCATTAGTTGATGAACTTTTACAGTTGTGGGCCAGACCTGGTGTACGTGTCTGGGATGAGCACAAAGGAGAGGAATTTGACCTACGAGCGTTGCTTTTTGTAACCATCAACGATTGGCCTGCTCTCAGTAACCTTTCGGGACAGACAAATAAGGGATACAATGCATGCACACACTGCTTACATGAGACTGAAAGTGTACGTTTGGTTAATTGTAAGAAGAACGTGTACTTGGGTCATCGTCGATTTCTTCCCCGAAATCATAACGTAAGAAAGAAAGGCAAGCATTTCAACGGCAAGGCAGATCACCGGCCGAAGCCTGCGGAACGTACTGGTGCTGAGATATTTGATATGGTCAAGGATTTGAAAGTCATCTTTGGAAAGGGTCCTGGCGGACAATCAGTTCCGCGGGGAGTTGACGGGCAGGCACCCATGTGGAAGAAGAAATCTATATTTTGGGAGCTAGAATATTGGAAAGTCCTAAATGTCCGCTCTGCAATCCACGTGATGCATGTTACGAAGAATATTTGCGTGAACCTGCTAAGCTTCTTGGGCGTGTATGGGAAGACAAATGATACAAAGGAAGCACGGCAGGACCAGCAACTTTTGAAAGACCCAGATAACCGGCATCCGGAATGGTTTCAAGGTCGTGCCAGCTACGCTCTTACCAAAGAAGAGAAGGTCATTTTTTTTAATGCCTGAGCAGTATGAAGGTCCCGTCTGGCTTCTCGTCGAATATAAAGGGAATAATAAACATGGCGGAGAAAAAGTTCCAAAACCTGAAGTCTCACGACTGCCACGTGATTATGACGCAATTGCTTCCGATTGCTTTGAGGGGGCTCCTACCGGAAAATGTTCGAGTAGCCATTGTGAAGCTATGTGCATTCCTCAATGCAATCTCTCAGAAGGTAATCAATCCAGAAGATCTACCACGGTTACAGAACGATGTGGTCCAATGCCTTGTCAGTTTCGAGTTGGTGTTCCCACCGTCCTTCTTCGATATTATGACGCACCTCCTGCTCCACCTAGTCGAAGAGATTTCCATTCTCGGTCCTGTATTTCTACACAATATGTTCCCCTTTGAGAGGTTCATGGGAGTATTAAAGAAATATGTTCGTAACCGTGCTAGGCCAGAAGGAAGGATCGTCAAGGGCTATGGAAATGAGGAGGTAATTGAGTTCTGTAATGACTATGTTCCTGACCTTAAGCCGATTGGTATTCCTCAATCGCGGCACGAGGGGAGACTAAGTGGAAAAGGCACGATCGGAAGGAAATCAACGATATGTATGGACGGTCATTCTATGACTGAAGCACACCACACAGTTCTGCAAAATTCCAGCTTGGTGGCTCCGTTCTTCGAGCAACACAAGAATATTTTACGCTCGGACAACCCGGGGAAGCCTGAATCCTGGATTAGAAAGGCCCACATGGAGACTTTCGGCAGTTGGTTGCGAAAACATTTAATGAATGACAATGATGTTGGAGATCAGCTGTACATGTTGGCCAAGAAACCATCTTCGACTATAACGATTTTCCAAGGGTACGAGATAAATGGGAATACATTTTACACCATCGCCCAAGATAAAAAGAGCACCAACCAAAACAGTGGTGTCCGCTTTGATGCAGCAACCGAGAATGGGCAAAAGGTCACATATTATGGTTACATAGAAGAGATATGGGAACTTGACTATGGACCCTCCTTTAAGGTCCCTTTGTTCCGGTGCAAATGGTTCAAGCTAACAGGAGGTGGGGTAAAGGTGGACGAGCAATACGGAATGACAATGGTGGATTTCAACAATCTTGGTTACCTTGACGAACCATTCGTCCTTGCCAAAGATGTCGCTCAGGTTTTTTATTTGAAGGACATGAGTAGCAAACCGAGGAAACGGAAAGATAAGAAAACGATCAGTACATCATGCGATGATCCAAAGCGCCACATTGTTCTTTCAGGGAAAAGAAACATCGTGGGAGTGGAGGACAAGACAGACATGTCAGAAGATTATAATATGTTTGGTGAAATTCCGCCCTTCAAAGTGAACACTGACCCAAGCATTAAGTTAAATGATGAGGATGCTCCATGGATACGGCACAATCGTAAGCAAGCAGGACACAAGGGAAGAATTGATGTGTAATAATTTATTGTACCAAACTTTGTTGAATGGATCATGTGAATTAAAACGTACGATGGCGAATCCGGATGATTTGTATTTGGTCGATGAACTGAATGATGTATCAAACCTTTTGTCAAACCTTCAAGGGATCGATGAACTGAATTTTTTGATATATTATTTGTATTTTTAAGATTTTAAAATGAATTAGTTTTATTTTTCTGATTTTTTGATATATTATTTGTATTTTTAAGATTTTAAAATGAATTAGTTTTATTTTTCTGATTTTTTTGATATATAATTGTATTTTTAAGATTTTAAAATGAATTAGTTTTATTTTTCTGATTTTTTTGATATATTATTTGTATTTTCAAGATTTTAAAATGAATTATTTTTATTTTTCTGATTTTTTTGATATATTATTTGTATTTTTAAGATTTTAAAATGAATTAGTTTTATTTTTCTGATTTTTTTATATATTATTTGTATTTTTAAGATTTTAAAATGAATTAGTTTTATTTTTCTGATTTTTTTGATATATAATTGTATTTTTAAGATTTTACAATGAATTAGTTTTATTTTTCTGATTTTTTTGATATATTATTTGTATTTTTAAGATTTTAAAATGAATTAGTTTTATTTTATATGAAAAAGGACCTTTAGTCGCGGTTCGTGACACGAACCGCGACTAAAGGCTCTTTCCGCGCGGGAACGAAAGCGGCGCGAAAGAACCTTTAGTCCCGGTTGGGGACACCAACCGCGACTAAAGGTATCCTTTAGTCACGGTTGGTGTCCCCAACCGGGACTAAAGGGTACCTTTAGTCGCGGTTGGTCTCCCCAACCGGGACTAATGCTTTTCCTATATAAGTGGCACTTAGGATTTTTTCCACATTCTCCCCCGACGCCAACGCCCCTGCGCTTCGACGCCGCCAGGCTGCTGCTCCTCGTCGCTGTCGCCGTTGCCGCGCCCTGCCCCGTCGCCGCCCGCTCCTCCTCGCCGTCGCCAACGCCTCCCCGACCTCGCCGTCGTCAACGCCTCCCCGACCTCGCCCTGCCCCCAGTGAGCTCCGACGCCCTGCACTGTCGCCGTTGCCGCGCCCTGCCCCGTCGCCGCCCGCTACTCCTCGCCGTCGCCAACGCCCGCCGCTGCCCCTGCCCCTGCCGCCGCCGCCGCCTGCCTCCCGCCGCTGCCCCTACCCCTGCCGCCGCCTGCCTCCCGCCGCCCGCCCGCCGCCGTCCTCCTCAAACAAAGAAAAGGAAGAACAAAAGGAAGAAGAAAAGGAAAAAGAAAAGGAAGAAGAAAAGGAAAAAGAAAATAAGAAAAGGAAAAAGAAAATAAGAAAAGGAAAAACAGAATAAGAAAAGGAAAAAGAAAATAAGAAAAGGAAAAGGAAAAGGAAGAAGAAAAGGAAAAACAAAATAAGAAAAGGAAGAAGAAAAGGAAAAAGAAAATAAGAAAAGGAAAAAGAAAATAAGAAAAGGAAAAAGAAAATAAGAAAAGGAAAAAGAAAAGGAAGAAGAAAAGGAAAAAAAAATAAGAAAAGGAAAAAGAAAAGGAAGAAGAAAAGGAAGAAGAAAAGGAAGAAGAAAAGGAAAAAGAAAAGGAAGAAGAAAAGGAAAAAGAAAAGGAAGAAGAAAAGGAAAAAGAAAAGGAAAAACAAAATAAGAAAAGGAAAAAGAAAAGGAAAAAGAAAAGGAAGAAGAAAAGGAAAAAGAAAAAGAAGAAGAAAAGGAAAAACAAAATAAGAAAAGGAAGAAGAAAAGGAAAACAAAATAAGAAAAGGAAGAAGAAAAGGAAGAAGAAAAGGAAGAAGAAAAGGAAGAAGAAAAGGAAAAACAAAATAAGAAAAGGAAAAAGAAAAGAAAAAACAAAAGAAAAAACAAAATACTTGGCAGTGCTAAACAAAAACTTCTATGCAAATTAGTGCTCAATAATCTTATTTTTTAATTCCTCCTCCTCTATGTCCCCTTAATCTTATTTTTTAATTCCTTTATACTTAAAGAATTTTTACTACATGCAGGAGTGACATATGGCGGACGATAGAGCCGAGCCGCTTAGGGATCCGGAGGCTGAACGTTATTTAATGGGCATCATCAACAACGAGATTCCTTATGTGCCGGGCTCAGAATATGAGCAAGAAGAGGATGTAGTCTCTTCTTTTCTGAACCTTGACGGTGGAACAGACATTGTCGATGATCAAGAAGGTGAAGGAACGGACATTGTCGACGGAGGTCAACCGTCAACAAACGACGATCTCGAATTGCAAGTAGCAACCACCTCCGGCGAGGTATATATATACATTGAGCCTCTCGTGATACAAACTTACTGAAATGTGAATACATATGTATTAACGCGCGCGACTCTCTTTATTTTTTTAGCCCTCGGTCAGATCGAGTACGACAAAGCGTGGCAAATCCAAGGCGATGAAAACAGGAGAAACATATGCCATTGAGTTTGTCAGTGAAACCGGCAAGCCCCTACAGCACACCTCAAAGTTTATCAACCAATGCGGAGTCGTTGTTAGAGACAACGTCCCGATCACCGTCCAGGAATGGAACGGGCCAAAGAAGGCACGTCTTGGTTTCAGTTTTGTCGACAAGAGAACGAAAAAGGATTGCTGGAGAAAGCTTATGGAACATTTCATTCTACCTCCGGAATACAACAAAGTCGATGAATTCGGTAACGAGGTTCCGGGTGGACGTGAGAGGAGGAGGCTAGTTAAAGAGTTCGCTCTTCAGAAGATGGGCGAAGCATTCCGGAACTTCAAGAAAAATTTAACCCGTGACTATGTCAACAAGGGCAAGACTCCGGATTTCAATGGACAACATGAGAAACTGAAAGATGATTGGCCAGAATTTGTGAGGCAAAAGCAATCGGAGCATTTCAAGGAAATATCGAAAAAAAATAAGGATAATGCGAGTAAGAAAAAGTTCCATCATATTATGGGGCCAGGAGGATACCGCCTTTCGGAGCCTAAGTGGCAGAAGATGGAGGAGGACCTGAGGGTGCGAGGAATCCCTCTAGGTACAGAGGGATGGGACCCAAGGACCAAAAGCTGATGGTACGGGCATGGGGGATCGCTAGACCCGGAGACAGGGGTGTGTGTTCACCGGAAGAAAAAGTTTGCTCCCACCCAAGCCCTTATTGACGCAATGACCCAAGCTCAAGAGGGCTTGATCAAGTTCAACAGAGAGAAAGACGCACTGATAACAGCCCTCGGGAATGATGCACACGGAGGACGTGTACGAGGCAAAGGCAAAGTTCCGTGGAAAGTAGGGTTTTCCCAGGACAATGACCCGTACTGTTACAGAAGCCGTAAGAGAAAGACGGACCGGGATGCAGATCTTATGGTGAAGTTTGCATCGGAACTCCATGAGTTGAAGCAGACCGTGCATGAACTAGTAAAAGAAAAATCGGCTGCAGGGCCGCATGAAGATCATGAAGCGGATCGCGGAAGCCAGCAGCGGAGAAGCAGCGTGGCTTCCACGGATGCCCCGCCTGGTGCTAGTGCACCGATGATCGAGATTCGTGCACCGGAGCCTCACTACCCCGTGGATGATGTAAAGGAGATGAAAAGAATGTGATCTGCATTATCCCGTGGGGAACGTTTCCACGAAGGTAGCTAGCAGCAGTGCTTTACCCTGTACACCTGGAGCACTCCACCACAACAACCCCATTGCATATGGCTATGCTCGTGTCACGGTGGAAGACATAGTCCAAGGGTTTGAGGACCTGGAGATTGACAAAGCTACACCCAAAGGGGAGAGAAGACTTGGAGATGTCAAGCGCCAGATCATTCTATGGAAAAAGAAGTACATAGTGTTTCCAGGCGAGGCGCCAAGGCTAACAAGTCCACCCCCCTCCGATGGTGGTGGTGGTCGTGGTGGTGGCGGTGGTGGTGGTCGTGGTGGTTCACCTACACCTCCTTCACGCCATTCGACGCCGTCCCCCGATCCACAACCTCCGGCGGGTACGACGCCCCCCAATCCTCCTCCGGCGGGTACGACGCCCCCCAATCCACCTCCGGCGAAGAAGCAGAAGCAGGCGGACAGCAAGGAAACCCGCTCCTGGACTATTAACCCGGACCCTTATGTACCTAAGACCACAAGGGTACCGGAGCCATCACTGAAGCCTCTCCTCCCAAGGCCTTGGGAACTTAGTGAAGCTGAAACCAAATTGGCCGTGTCTGCTCATTATGAGAAATGGAAGGCGGATATGAAGGCGATAAAAGAGCCTGAGCCCAAGCAAGTATTCACTGAGAAGCAAAAGAAGTGGGCTAAGGATTTTTTGACGACACCATCCCAAGCCGAGCTGAATATGCCTGACGACTATGGACATGAACTTCGTAGGCAAGCAAAAATATTGAAGGAGGAGAAAGAAGAAAGTAAAAAAAGCGGGAAACAAGTTGACCAGCTCGGGATGCAGAATAAACAATCGATCCCCCCGCTCATAGTGAAAGCCGGTCCGGAAGAGGACCCCGAGATCATAGCAGCTGCGGCAGCACTTGGATTGACTGTAGCGAGTGCCATGAAACAAGCGTCCGAGATGGGTTTGACTCTTCGTGCCTTCTTAGGCCTTGAGGATGCGCCAGTATGTGAGATAGCATTACAATATGTGCGGAATGGGCCTCTCGTCGAGCCTGCGCGGGAAAAGAGTCTACCATCACAAATGCGAAATCTGCTACGTTGGTACAAGCAATTCATAACATGGGCCGACAAAGAATATGTTTATGCGGATGTTACAGAGGAGCATCACACCAAACGGTACTCTGTACAAGTTCATATGAGTGAATTGTTCCAGCTGTTCAATCTGCGCGACCTCGACAAATCTATGCTGAGTTGCTACGTTCTGTAAGTGATTTATTTCTACCTCATCTCGTTCTTCATTGCCTGCACTATATATATATATATATATATATATATATATATATATATATATATATATATATATATATATATATATATATATATATATATAGTCCTAACTATATTGTTGCGTACGCTATTATGCAAATTGAAGATTTGGGAATGCAAAATAAGAAACATCCATGATGTTGGGTTCATTAACCCACATATCGTTAA